>NC_056747.1:1284113864-1284318864 GCF_019279795.1 Protopterus annectens
TACTACGAGCTCCACAGATAGCGTTTTATAAAAGATTTGTGGATGACCTCTTTATCCTTTGGAAAGGAGATGAAGGGTCACTTACGCAGTTTTATAACAGGATGAATAGCAGTAATGACTTTTTGAGATTTACTGTGCAACATTCATGTGATAGCATAGATTATTTACATGTTAACATCTCTCTCAAAAATGGAATATGCAACACAAGAGTATACAGGAAACCCTGTTACAAACCTACTTTTTTGCATAGAGATAGGATGCACAATCCTAGACTTTTTGTCAATATTGTCACAGGACAAGCAATGAGAGTGTCAATATTATGCTATGATGGAAGAAGTTTATAATAAAGACTTAGATACTTTAAAGACAAGCTTCGTAATGAGTCGGTATGATGAGCAAGAAGTAAACAGGATTTATACCCAAGTGAGATCAGTGAGAAATGCTCGAGCTAAACCGTATTTCTCCCATAGACCTAGAAACCAAGAGAGAACACTCTCTAGGACACTTGAACTTAAACTTCCAGTAGTTTTACCTTATGCCATGAATATCAATAAATTACAAGAAACGATAGCCCAGAATTGGCATATATTACTAATAGATGAATTGACAAAGAATATCGTGGGAGATCATCCCACGTATGTATTTAAGAATAAAAAGTGTTTGAAGCGTCAACTTTGTTATCCAGTATACAATAGTGAAGCAAACTTGACCAACAAAGAATGGCTAGGTACAAAAAGATGTGGGAAATGTACACAATGTCCCTTGATAGATGAGTCCAGATTTTTTAAACACCCTGATACGGGTTATTTATGGGAACTAAGACACTCTAGTACATGCATTACAAAAAATTTAGTCTATATAGCTCATTGCATAGAATGTTATTCATTCTATGTTGGTAAAACTAATCGTACTTTGAGAGAGCAGATAAGGGACCATGTATATTGCACTATTAAAGGTTATGCATATAGTGCCTTAGCCAAACATACAATGAAATTTGGCGATAAACACACTTTTGTCTTTCAAATTTTACAAAAGCAGGATGCAACTAATAGATTAGGTGATATGGTTAATGCTACGGAAACCTTAGAAGTTAAATGGATTCTTAGGCTAGGTGCACATAGGGGTCGGGGTTTAAATGATGTTATCCCCCTGAAACCTTTGCTTAAGGCTAGAAGTATTAAATAATAATTTTAGAATTTTATAGAATAATTCATTTAACATTATGAATGAAATTTTATATGTCAGTATATTCTTTATTACATGTTGAGATAACATATTTTATTTACATTATATATTGTTTTATTGTGTAATTTTAAACACTGTCTTAATTGAATGATTAATTTATTTCTCTCATTGGTTGAATAACTTTTGGTAGAGTATATGTTTGATATTATTTTGTTAAAGGGAGTACGTCTGATGAAGCAGGCTTTACAACCTTGAAAGCGCTTATGTTTTTTGTTCTAATAAAATACTTCATAATATGCTTTTGGTCATCCTGCTGCCTTTCTGAACATTTTTTACGTCATTTTTTAAATGTAACAGAGGCAATTTATTCTTCAAGGGCAGCAGGTACTGGATTTGTAGATAAAATACTGAAATGTAAAGTGATTTGCCAGCAGCAACCTCTTCGTTAGTTACAGATCTCTTTAATGTGGAATTATTCAGATGAATTTTACTTCTGCAGAGATTGTGCATATGGACTGATATTGGTGGATTGTAATGACAGACGTTTGAGTGGCCTTTTATGGTTGAAATGTTCTGAATTGGGCAGTTTTGTCATTATTGGTTCATACATTTTCTTTCCCTGTTTACAGGGAAAATGTTCAAAACTATGATTTTAAAACACTATCAAGTGGTGCTGCATTATACAAGGAATATTATTTAATACAATCAGGGAGATGACGCAAAGGACAGATGCATTTATACATGGCCTAAAAATGTGTGCAAGGGGCCTATAGTCTGAAAACACTCCAAAGGTAAACTTTGTCCAGCACTGGCCAGATGAATTTTCTTTGAATGTGGGTTTCAATGCCTTTTCAATGACTGAGTTTCAAGGGCAGAGAAGTTTACTGTTAATGCTCTCTGTTTTCATTGTGAGACTGTATTGTTTTGTTTAGTAAATATCTATCAGTGTTTGTGCTATACACTTTGAAATAAAAGTTTTAAATTAAATCCTAATATCTGTAATCATTGTTGAAGTAAAGCAAAAAAAAAACAGCATGTGCTCTAATAGGTTTGAACTGTGTTTATTTTAACTGGGGAGAAATAGCCAAGTAATGAGGCACTGTAATGGCTGTAGTGGTGGTGCTGGGTGGGGGGCTGCTGTGTGTGCAGTGGATCCCTGATCCATTACCTGCCTAGTGCCCCATTTGACCATGATCTAGCTCTGGTCAAACATATGTTCCTTTCTATAGTTTATGACTGTCATTATCTCTGCATGTCACCTTGTTAATTCTGTTATCTATGTCACATGGAACGAATATTTCCCAGAGCAACTTCTTAAAATGGTTATAGCTCAACGCATTGATCATCCATTCAAACTCCAGTTATAATGTGTGTTATTGGTTTAATATCTAGTACTTGACAATAACTATTCAGTAACATTGTCTCTCATGTAATGTGCTAGTCCAGCTACCACCAAACCACAAGTGGGTGCGTCAGAGTGTGTAGCAGCTTGGCCTGACACCCTGATACAACAGTGGGATCTAAGCCTATCTATATCACTAGATGATCTCAGGTAAGACATTGGGGTGCCTGGATGACCACTTGGGGCACAACCATGCTGTTACTGCATGTTGCACAAAAACAAGGAGCAAAAGGGTCCCAGAATCACTGACATGCGTCACTACCCCCATCCAAAAATAGCTAAACCTCACTGAAAGGTGGAGATAAGATGCAAGACAGTGGGCGGCTGCTGGCAACAAAGGGGTTAATGTGTGAGGGGCAGTGGTGTGCATACATACCACAACTTTAAAGACTGCAAGTATGTGACCTCTCAAAACTATTTATTTTTCCAAAACAAAATGTACTGCATAGGTATTGTAGGATCACACAAAGATATGTGCAGTAAACATACAAGTACTGTAGGCTCACACAGTGCTATGTATAGTAAACCTATAAGTCCTGTAGGATCACACAGTAGTATGCATAGTAAACGTACAGGTAGTATAGGATTACACAGTGATATACTTTATAAAGAAACTGGTACTGTAGGTTCTCACAATGCTATACTCAGTTAACATACAGGTACTGTAGGTTTTCACAATGATATACTCAGTTAACATACAGGTACTGTAGGTTCAGAAAGTGGTATACTCAATAGACATACAGGTGCTGTAGGTTCTCAGAATGATATACTCCATAAACATACAGGTACTCTAGGATTATACAGAGATATACTCCATAAACATACAAATACTGCAGGTTCTCACAATGATAAACTCATAGGTTCATATTAGGCTAATGTCCCTGGAGCCTTTACAAGCCTAGTCCATAGGATTACCCTGGCATCGTGCCACCTGACCTTAGTTCCCAGTGCCTCTGTCAAGTAGAGGTACTGGAGTGATACCCGGGGTGAATTTTCTATTTCCCATCCACTCATCAAGATTTCTCTTGAAGAGGGCCAGTGAGGTGCTCTGTTTGACATGTATGGGAAGTCTATTCCATAGCATGGGCAGTCTCTGTTTTATGAACCTATCCCTCCAGCTTGTTCTGTTGATTGTAGTAATGAGGTTGAGGTCTCTGGAGTGTGTGGTGTGGAGGGATTGGGATTTCTTTAGATGTAGCATTTCTAACAGAGCTGGGTCAGACATGGCTTTGTAAGTCAAGCAAAGATCGCCTCTAAGTAGGTGATATGAGACAGAGAATAGTTGGAGTTTTTTGAGTCTGTCCATATAGGACAAGTGTTTAAGGTCTAGGATCCTCTTTGTGAGGTACTTTTGTGGCCTCTCCAGTTGTTGCAGGTGTCTAGTGAGGTACATGCCAAATGGGACATTGTACACGATGATTGGCCTAATGAGGGAAGAGTAGAGGGAGACAATGACCTCTTTCTTCCTGGATGCAAAACCCTTAGTAATGAGATGTGCCACATAGAAGGACTTTTTAACCACAGTGGCAATGTGGTGGTCAAAAGAGAGGTTCCTGTCAACCTGTGTTCCCAGATCTCTTATAACGCCTTCTGTGCTCAGTGGACTACCATCTCTGTGGTAATTCTTGGGAACTGGGTTTTTCCCAAAAGGGAATGATGACACATTATTTTGCATTGAGCTTAAGGCCAAGGTTCTGACACCAGTCATTGGTCTCAGTGATGCCTTTCTGTAGGATGTCAACATCACTCGGGGGGTTAATAATAGCTCCCAACTTGCAATCATCTGCAAACTTTGTTAGCCAGAGTCCCTTCGTGTTGGCCTGGACTTCAGAGAAGTAGATACCAAACAGGAGAGTACTCAAGACCAAACACTGTGGGACTCCACTAGTGACTGGTCGACAGTCTAACTTGGAGTCAGCTACTTTCACACTGTAGGTTCTATCCATGAGCCAGTTTGCAACCCACCTAGTGATATAGGGGTTGATGCCTAGCTTAGTGAGTTTTTCTATGATGCCTGAGTGGGGAATGGTATCAAAGGCTTTGGCCAAATCAAGGTAGGCTGTATGAACCACCTTGCCATCTTCCACAGCTCTGGTAACTGACTCAAAGAAGTCAGCCAGGTTGAGCAGGCATGATCTACCTTTCACAAAACCAAACTGTGTGGGATCCAGAGTTTGGAGATTCCCTATATCCTTGTTTATTAGGTCCATGATGATGCATTCCATAGCTTTGCATATCAGACTCGTCAGGCTAATGGGGTGATAGTTCCCAGAGTCTGTAGTCACTCCTCCTTCGTGGAGAGGGATGACTGTAGCAGTGCACCATTCGGTAGGGACAAAGCCTGCGGTGAGGCTGTGATTGAACAGGGCACACAGGTGAGGTGCCAGTTCACTCTGTAGTTAATGTAGAACACAGCCATGGATATTGTCAGGTCCCACAGAAGCTGTATTCTTGGCCTTGGACAGTGCTGTTTTAACCTGTGCAGCAGTAATACTGGGTGCTTGGCAATCTACTGGTATTGTGACTGGTCCTTTGGCGGGGGAGAGAGGGGTAAAGTTGGCAATGAATCTGTTGGCAAGTATATTGGCAATATCTGTTGGCTCGGTATAGGTGGTATCATTGTGCAGTAGCTCAGAGCATATTGCCATGGAGATTCTTTACATAACTACAGAAGGCCTTGTGGTTGTCTTTACTATTTGCTGCAATTCTGTTTTCATAGCTAGCTTTAGAGGATTTGATGAGGGATCTCAACTTTTTGTTGAGGCTGATAAGGGAGTCTTTCCTGTCTTGGGACTTCACCTTATTCTGCATCAGTTTCCTCTTTCTGTTGTAGAGTTTGTTTATGGCAGGGGACCACCAGATTGACTTCCTTTTTTTGAAGGAGAGCGTCTTGGCTCTGTTGGGTATGGCAAGATCCATGCAATCGTGTACGTGTTCGTACAGTGCATTGGTGTATGATTCAGTGGTCATGCAACTATTCTCCATTTGCATGGGGTGCTGTGAAGTTGGCCACCTCTGTTTTTAGGAGCCCAAAGTTAACTTTGGAGAAGTTTTTCATGGTGGTTACTTTTGTGGGGTGGGTGGGAGGGATGTGGATTTCCAAGGTGATTAGTTTGTGGTTGGATCTAACCAGGGAGGAGTTGACTAATGTTGTAGAGCAATGGTCGACCATGTTAGTAATGACCAGGTCAAGGATGTTGGTACCTCTAGTGGGGGTAAGAATGAGCTGGTCCAGGGCATTGGAATTAATTAATTCCAGGAAACGTTGGGCAAGTGTATTGCTACATGAGTAGTTTTCCCAGTTAATGGAGGGGTAGTTGAAGTCACCCAGTATGAATATGTTAGGTTGGACCCTAATATTCCCCAGGGTGCTTAGGAACATGAAGTGCGAGTCTTGGGACATGGTTGGGGACCTATAGCAGGCTACAACCTGAATCACTGTCTTACCCAATGTTAGCTGCACCTGAAGTATCTCTGATGCATTATGTTGGGCTACCAGTCTGGAGGTGTGCGCATCCTTTATGAATATGGAAACACCATCGTCTTTGGAGCTTCGGTCCAATTTCTGGGGCCGAAAGGTGTGGAATGAGTTATAGCCTGGTAGTGCATGGGTGCTTTCTGCTGCCTTGAACCAAGTCTCTGTTACAGCACAAATGTCGTTGTTCTCCATTTTAAGGAGTGCTTTGAGCGAGTGCATTTTGAGATTTAGACTTCTAGCATTGAGCAGCATGACCCTCAGATTGTATTTGTTTGTAGCTGTTATGGTGGTAATTTGGTCTTTGGAAGACCACCTAAAAAAGGCACTATATGGGTGGCAAGAGCCTTGGCCAGTATCTGGAAGCCCAGGGGTGACAGACGCAGGCCATCATGTCATCCCAGGCAGACAGATACTGGATCCCCTTAGAATGACACCAGAAACTTTGCCAATTGTTGAAATCAATCATTTTCTGCTTGTACTGTGGTATCATTCTGGGTGATGGCAGGATGCTGCTCAGAGCTAGGGTCATACCCGCCTTGGATACATAATCCAAGAGCTCCTCCATGTCTCTTTTCATGTAGTCCAGGGAGGTACGTCTCAGGTCATTCACACCCATGTGTACAATGACTGAATTATATTTGTACCTGTTGTTGAGGGACCTGACTGCGTGCATTATGTGGTGGATCCTGGCACCTGACAGGCAGCTGACTGTTACTTTTTCCTTATTCAACCTATTGAGTGGAATATCAGTGTGCCTCAGTATTGAGTCACCTATGACTAGTGTGTTGGGCATGCTGTTTTGCCTTGGGGGCAGGGATGTCGGGAGGCATACGAATTGTACTGATTTCAGTACAACTTCTTTAGAAGAGGGGGTAGCTTTTTAAAAAAAAATAAAACGTACATACATATTTTTTTCTTTTTTAAAACAGTGTTGGCTCCTTTAAGGAGCATACCAGCCAGTCGGAAGTGAGTTCCCGTCATGTCCGGCTGGCTGCAAGTGGGAAATGTGCAGGAAGACAATCGCAAATGGATTATCGCTACGAGCGGGAAATCTGAAGATGTAGTGCATGGAAGGCAATTGCAAACTGATTATCAGGTAAGAGAGGTGTGTGTGTGCGCGCGCTATGTGAGAGAGTAGAGAGAGAGAGAGAGACAGACAGACAGTGACTGAGAGTGAGGGATTTGCTGGATTTTCTTGATGGAAGATACCCAAAAAGGCACAACTACCTGTAAAACTTTTGCAAGTTCTATAGTAGCATGACATATCTTTACCTAAAATTAGTTAGGATCTAGATTAGATTATAATGTTTGCTGTCTGTTATCTAACATTTAGATGAACTTTCTTGTACAAGCTTATTCCAGTTTGCATATTAAATATGTTAATTTATTTCAAGTAAACAACTTTATTTTTCAGTTTTAAATACTTTGGCTAGTAATTAATTTATGAGCTTAAATGCATGTATATTGAATCTTGTGTAATGACTACTTTTTATTTGACTATTGAATAGTGACTGTTCAGAGCTTACTACTTAAATCATGGCTTAAGTTATGAAAAAAAAAATATGTGTTTGCTTTTGTCTTGGGTAATCTAGCTTGTTGGCAGTGTTGCTATAGAGGGTGTTGCTACTGTAACCTTACCATCTAACCCTCTTTCTAGCCAGCCCACTAGCATAGAGAGATAAAACCCTAATTGTAGCCAGCCCACTAGCATAGAGAGCTAAAACCCTAATTGCAATGTAGGCAACCAAGGTGCATGATGGAGCTGACATGAAGGATGGGAATGCCTAAGTTGAGAAAGAGGAGTGAAGTAAGTCACATGGTAAAGTGATCCTTCAGAGGAAGGGATGGAACAATGACCTGCAAGGTAGGCATGTGGTTCATCAAACTGACAGCTGGCAGTAGCCTTCATTGAATAAGTGAGAGGTACATGTATTTGTGTTACAGGTAGGCATTTTGAACCACATGGTGACATGTCTCTCCATCTATGGGAGATCATAGTTTGGATAAAACCTTCCCTATACCTGGTATGCCCAGCAAAGGCACAAGAAACCCTGAAGTCTATCTGAATGATGCCACCCCACTGGTGGCTCCCATCCTAATGGATATGACTCTCTCACTTCTAAGGAAAGGATGCATTTAAGTTCAGTGTGGGTGGTCTGATGGTTGGCAGTCATGCGGGAAAATGCAGAAAGAATGCTTTACCCACCTTTTTGGAAAGAGGTGTGTGTGTGTAAATGCCCCGACATAATACACCTGCTGGCTATAAGTGTTCATGCTCAAACCCTGTACCTTTGCTTCAGGGTAAGAAGAGCCTAAAGTCCCTACCACCACCATTTCTGAACTTTGTTCAGATTTGCTTTTCTAATGGTTGTTAGTTATGGTGAGAAGTGAGAACTGAAAACTGAAGTTGTATTTCCCCCATTATTGTTTTTGTTGCTTGTCCAGGTTTTTTGTGCTAAGATGTGAAGTGAGAACTGAATTTGTATTCCCTCATTATTGGCTTTGTTTGTCCAGGTTTTTTGTGCTAAGAGGTTGAGAGCTATCTAAATGATAGCCATTAAGTTTGTCTTCCTATTTTTCAAACTGATGATTTAGCATACTGGTATGTTGCACTGACTGTAGTGCATATGGTTCTGAGTTCAAGACATGCATGGTGATAACACAGAATTTTATTCTAGCAACTTTTCAAAATTATACAAGCAATGTTTAAAATGTGTCCCTGGTTTTTGGGCTTTTGCCCCCCCCCCCAATAAATGTTAGCTTTTTCCAGATTTCTTGTGCTGCAAAGTTTAGAGATACAGCTGAGTGTCGACATTTTACAAGGAGCTGAGAGCTGCAGGGGAACTAAAGAGTCTGCTTGTACTGTTAATAGCACAGCAGGTAGTGTATTGGCTTTTGATGCAGAAGGCTGTGGGTTCTTCTCCCACAGTAAGTAAATGTATTGCTGATATTGTACTATGTTGTAAAGGGGGTGGATTCTATAGTCTGTTTTGGTGAAGATATCTAGTAGTAACTATGAACCTGTTATCAGTTTGCCATCCATTCCCTATTGCAATATTACTAGCATATCATTGTTTTTAATGCAACATAGACAATTTATTCCTCAAGGGCAACAGGCACTTTATTTGTAGATGAAACCATGAAATATAAAGTTGTTTGCTAGCAGCAGCCTTTCATTAGTTACAGATTTCTTTAATGTGGAATTATGTAGATGGCTTTTACTAGTTCAGAGATTGTGCATATTTACTGATACTGGTGGACTGTAGAAGTTTGAGTAGACTTTTATGATGGAAATGTTATAAATTGAGCTGTTTTGTCATTATTGGTGCATGCATTTTGTTTCATTGTTTACTGGAAAAATGTTCAAAACAATAAATTTAAAACGCTCTCTAACAACTGTACTGTATTGTACAAGGAATATAATTTAATTCAGTCAGGAAGGTGAATCAAAGAGCATGTGTATGTTTCATGTGCAAGGGGCCTATGATTTGAAAACAGCCCAAATTTCATCTTTATCTGCCACTGGCAAAATGTATTTTCTTTGAATGTGGGTTTCAATGCTGTTTCAATGAATGTGAGTTTCAAGGGCAGAGAAGTTTTAATGCTAAGTCCAGTTTCATTGTGAGACTGCATTGCTTTGTTTAGCAGATATTTATTGGTGTTCATGCTGTAAAATGCAAAATAAAACTTTTCTGGCAACTCATTTAGGAATGAAGTCACTAAATAATGACCGACGTTAAGATTCAGACATCATAATCTTCAGAAAAATGCATGCTAAAGCAAGATCTGATATTCTATCAACTGTCTTAAGTTTATACAAGATCAATTTTTAGTATTGTTTATATGTTCCCCCAATATATTTGGCCTTGTCCAGATTTCCTGCATTAAGAGGCTGAGAGGTATTTACAAATAAATCGCTTTATAGAATTAAGAATATCCATACCTCTCAACTGTCTCCAATTTTGGCTCAAAATGTTGCTCTCCCCCTAATAATCTCTCCGCAAAATAGCAATTTTGGAAGAAAACGTGGAGGGTTTACTTTTATAAATAACTGTAATGATCAGAGTTATACATTACTTTTATTTCAGAAATGCATGTAGATTCTCTAATTTTGTCAGCTGCTCAAGTTAACTGTGCTCATATTAAAATTGTGTCCCTTCTTTGACAGGTTCCCAGCTGTATTGTCTGGCAATTTTCATATTTTTGCATCACATTTTTGGTCAGTTTTTCATAAAATTGCAGTTTTCTGGCAAATTAGTGGCAAATCATTAAAGACTGACATTAGAAAATAATGGCAGACATTTGAGTTTCAGATTTCATACCTTTGAGAAAATTCGTACTAATGCAAGACCTACTACTATTCTATTATCTTTCTAAGTTTATAAGAGCAATATTTAAAAAAATGTCCTTATTTTTGGGCCTTTGCCTCAGTTTTATTTATGAGTTTGTTGCTCTAAGAGGTTGAGAGGTGTGTGTGTGTGTGTGTGTGTGTGTGTGTGTGTGTGTGTGTGTGTGTGTGTGTGTGTGTGGTAGGTAGGTAGCATACCTCTCAACTGTCCAAATTTTGCAGAATGCCCAGATTTTCGCCCCATATTTTTTGTCTGTTCCTCTTAAATTTTGGGATTTTCTAGAAAATCATTGAAGGCTGAAGTTGCTAAATAATGACAGACATTTGAGTTTCAGACTTCATGTCCTTTAGAAAAATTCATACTAGCACAAATCCTGTTATTCTAGCAACTTTCTCATACTAGCACAAATCCTGTTATTTTAGCAACTTTCTAAGTTCACACGAGCATTATTTAATATCTGTCCCTGTTTATTTTAGGCTTTGTCCATATTTCTTGCACTAAGAGGTAGGTAGGGGTGTGTGTGTGAATGAAACACCCTAGTTAGGGGTAGCCAGGTGGTTAGTAATTTACTCAAGCTCAAAACCTGTACCTTAGTTACAGAAAACAAAAGCATGAATCCTCTACCCCAACTACCATGCTACATTTTTCAAAGAACTGACTTTCAGGTTCATTTTCAATTCAAGGACCCGAGTTTGAGTGAATCTATATTATATTACTGAAGAGGCATTACAGCGAATGCCTCTTCATCGACACTAAAAGAGCGAACCATGAATTACGAGAATGGCCGTAGCTTGGCTGGGGAGGGGGGTAGCAGTTTGAGAGCTGTGAGTACAAATTTGAAAATCCTAGCTACACCCCTGCTTGGGGGCTTTGGTTGAGTGGCACACTGTTTAGGAGAGTTATGTGTCTCGTGATTAGTGTTGTATTGTGGTGGTCAAGTGCATTTCTGCCTTTACCTGTAGCCCTTTCTATGTGAAGAAATTCTGTACTCTTTCACTCTTTTGCTCTTACTTAGTTAACATACAGGTATTTTAGGTTCAGATAACGGTGTACTCAGTAAACACACAGGTTCTGCAGGTTTATAAGTCTGACTGCTAACCTGGATGAAGGAGGGTTTGCTGTATTTCTGTTAATATGTTGTTTAGTTCAAAGTGACATGAACAGGTGAAAAAGTGCACAATTATTCAACTAATATACCTGTAAGCTTTATGTTATCTGTAGCCTCTCCTGTGAGAAGAAATTCTGGACTCTTTCACTCTTTTGCTCATTCATTCAGTTGGTGCTAGTTAGTTGCTGTGGTTTGATGTACCTTCGTATGTCAAACTTAACAAAGAGTGAGACCCCCCCCCCCCGCACTATCCCAAACTGATCAGGGATGCACCAAAATACAACCTTAACCACTCAGATCCTCTCCTCTGAACCTGATAAACTAGGTTTCAGTGCAGAATGTCTTCTCAGCAAAAGCACTGATGGCTCAACTAGTGCCATGTGCTGGTACTACAAACTAGGACCCCAACCTCTCAGCTCTTCAAGTGAATAGCAAAAAAAAAGTGTCTGCTCCTTCTACTGGCACACCAACCAAGTGGCCAGATACACTACATGCCCCTCTCCCTCCTGTCTCAGCCAATCAGGTGCCATTTCTATACCTTGCACCAACCCTCCTTCCTGTCATTTTTTTGTATAATTAAAACATTTTTTTCTTTAAAAGTGTAGCAAATTGCTTGCTACAACATATCAAAGAATTGCTACAGAGTATACCGCACACTGGGTGCTACAGTGCTCAGGAATTGGGATGTGGATCATGTGGCCGATCGCACCCCTACCACTTTACACCTGAGGAGTTGCCTCTTTTATCCGACCCTAGCTATGTTAACAGCTTCTCAGTCCTTGGTCTTAAACTGTGAGAATCACATTCCTCTTATCCCATATTCTGATCAGAACTAATGGCGCTTTACAAGAATCACAGAAAATGTAAGCACTCTCTTTCTCTTTGGTCCTATACCTTAAGAATTTCCTGCCCTACCTCCTGCTACATACCTTGCTCTGACTCTAATTTTCACTGTTATTCTTTCAACATGTCAGCTCTGATAGTCACTCTTCATATAATACATGTATATACAGCATCTAGTTATTCACACTAGTCACATATCTATTGTGTTTACTCTGGGATGAGACTGAAATAGTTCCAGTGGGATCAGTGCATTACCATGGTTAACAAATTCAAAATGAATAAATAAATAACTATTGACACTATGGAATAACAACATAACTTTCACATTCTGACAAGAATATAGAGGCACAAATTCAACAGCAAATAATAGGCATGATGGTTAATATCTGCTTGAGGTTAAACATGGTTTTATGACCAAATTGAAAGACCCTGATATACACAGTCCCGACTCCCATTGTGTCTATCCCAGGAAGTATTAGAAGGGGGTAGGCATAGTTTCCTATTGACTCGCTGGCAGTCTGCAGATTGTGGTTACAGAGAACAGAAGTAGTGGCCCAAAGAAACGACAAGGTAGCCTCAAGCATAATGTCCAGGAAGAAGCAAATGCTGAAGACGGGGAAAAAAATAAAATTAAAAATCAGGGCCCTTTTATATTGGATGGTAAACACTGATAAATAAACACTGAGGTTCCATGAACCTTATTTCCTACCAGCGCCTATGCAATACTGTATTTAGGAATGTAAAGCAAACACTTAAACATATTTTGTATGTCTCCTAACAGCTGTCTGGGTCCTTTCCTCAGCCCTAGAGCCCTATTGTAAATGTAGACTGTGTCTGCCAGATTGTCTGAAGCTGTGCACACCTTTATCAGCATTACAACTGCTTTTGTATTGGTACAGTGTTTGTTCAACTGATTGCTTCTGCATAATATCATCCTGGCAAACTCCCCTTGGAGGAGATACATTTAGCACAGGCTAATAAAGAGTACAAACTAATAGTTTACTGTATGTTTACCTCTCACACTAATTAATTCAGTCACTACCTGTACAGGTTAGCAAGCTAATAATAATCTTCTGCCTTGTGTTTATTACAACAGGATTGCAGGTGCTGCTGTTAATAGTTTAGGGGTTAAACCCCTTTACTAAGTGCTGCATAACATTAAAAGATCCTTAAGGGGAATCACAGCCTCTAAACTGAAGAAATCCAGGAGTTACAGTTGGGAGTATTTTGATAGTTTTACTTACAACTGCTGTTAGTTTTCTGAATGTGTAACAATTATCAACATATTTCAGGATAAAACAGAAGGCTGTAGTGCAGACTGTTTTTACACAGACAGAAACAATAAAATACATTTCTTAAAAAAAAAGAAAAAACATAAAAAGTACCTTTTTTAAAAGTTTGCTCCTTAAAACAGGGCAACAGTTCCTTCCAAACAGTCCAATCTGCCTTTTTTTGCATTGGCAAGGAGCAGAAATCATTCTGCAGTGCATACATACACCCTCCTCTTGAGTCTTTCCTGATAAGATTCATCCAAAGGAGGATGTCCAGGTCTTTCTGACAAAAGTCATTAGTAATTTTCCGTACTGCACCATAATACCCAGAATTAATGCTCCTGGCAACCATTTCCCCTCTCTATGGGAGGCTAACTTCTCTAATTTAATAGGACTACAGCCCCCATTTATAGACGGCACAATTTGTTCTATTAACTAACATGAAGAATTCCTTTCAGTTTAATACCAAACAGTATCTACCTTCTTAAAGCAAGAGTTCTCTTTACAACTATTTACATCATTTTTATACTGAAGTTAAACACCACACTATGTTATAACATGCGCGTGTGTGTGTGTGTGTGTGTGTGTGTGTGTGTGTGTACAATATACAAATATATCTTGTGTTTGCATGTGAGTAATATGTAGAAATTATAAAAAGCACAAAAGTCTTTAAAGCAGACAAATACTTCAGCTCTTTAATCTATAAAACACCAGAAGCAACATATAGACTAAGGTATTCTGTCCGTCAGACAAAATAAGTCACATCCGTCATACTTGCACAGTCATCCTGCTGAAATACAGGAAGGGCTGCCTTCCAACACCACTGGTGCCCTTGGTCAAGTATCGAACAGCCAGCTAGGGCACAGTGAGACAGGGCAGCCAGTGGTTAGTTTGCTCTGTCTGGGACATTATGATGGATCAAGGACTGCTGTGCAGATCCCAGATCAAGGCAGTGCATTCAGCAAATTGCAGTGTGTTGTAAAGAGCCCTCTGGGTTTGGCTTCTCCTTGGTTTACCTATGTAGTCTAGCTTGTCCATTTATTGTCTCAGAATATATGCTACTCTTTTCTTGTAGAAGGGAATCAATAAAACTGATGTTATGACATTTACATAGACCCAAAAATGTCTCTGTATTTCCATCCTTCACAGGCCTCCTCTTTCCCCCCATCCAAACTGTTCTGCCTGCTTCCATCCTTTTCCATAATTGATTCTGCTTTAGGTTACACTTTTCCTTATTTCCTTATATCACACGTAAGCATATCATTATTAGTATAATGCAGCTGGCATAATGGTTAAGGTCTTTGTATCAGAAATACAAGGCATAGAGTTTAATTCTTTCTGCTAATTATTGACAAGTTTGTAACTGTCTGCAGTTGGTAACCTAGTACATTCCTATGAATCTATATAATTGTATCTGAGCACGTGCCTATATAATTGTATCTGAGCATGTGCCTATATAATTGTATCTGAGCACATGCCTATATAATTGTATCTGAGCACGTGCCTATATAATTGTATCTGAGCATGTGCCTATATAATTGTATCTGAGCATGTGCCTATATAATTGTATCTGAGAATGTGCCTATATAATTGTATCTGAGCACGTGCCTATATAATTGTATCTGAGCACGTGCCTATATAATTGTATCTGAGCACGTGCCTATATAATTGTATCTGAGCACGTGCCTATATAATTGTATCTGAGCACGTGCCTATATAATTGTATCTGAGCACGTGCCTATATAATTGTATCTGAACACGTGTATATATAATTGTATCTGAGCATGTGCCTATATAATTGTATCTGAGGACATGCCTATATAATTGTATCTGAGCACGTGCCTATATAATTGTATCTGAGCACGTGCTTATATAATTGTATCTGAGCACGTGCCTATATAATCGTATCTGAGCACGTGCCTATATATTCGTATCTGAGCACGTGCCTATATAATTGTATCTGAGCACGTGCCTATATAATTGTATCTGAGCACGTGCCTATATAATTGTATCTGAGCACGTGCCTATATAATTGTATCTGAGCACGTGCCTATATAATTGTATCTGAGCATGTGCCTATATAATTGTATCTGAGCATGTGCCTATATAATTGTATCTGAGCACGTGCCTATATAATTGTATCTGAGCACGTGCCTATATAATTGTATCTGAGCAGGTGCCTATATAATTGTATCTGAGCACGTGCCTATATAATTGTATCTGAGCACGTGCCTATATAATTGTATCTGAGCATGTGCCTATATAATTGTATCTGAGCACGTGCCTATATAATTGTATCTGAGCACGTGCCTATATAATTGTATCTGAGCATGTGCCTATATAATTGTATCTGAGCACGTGCCTATATAATTGTATCTGAGCACATGCCTATATAATTGTATCTGAGCACATGCCTATATAATTGTATCTGAGCACGTGCCTATATAATTGCATCTGAGCACATGCTTATATAATTGTATCTGAGCACATGCCTATATAATTGTATCTGAGCACGTGCTTATATAATTGTATCTGAGCACATGCCTATATAATTGTATCTGAGCACGTGCCTATATAATTGTATCTGAGCATGTGCCTATATAATTGTATCTGAGCATGTGCCTATATAATTGTATCTGAGCACGTGCCTATATAATTGTATCTGAGCACGTGCCTATATAATTGTATCTGAGCACGTGCCTATATAATTGTATCTGAGCATGTGCCTATATAATTGTATCTGAAAATGTGCCTATATAATTGTATCTGAGCACGTGCCTATATAATTGTATCTGAGCACGTGCCTATATAATTGTATCTGAGCACGTGCTTATATAATTGTATCTGAGCATGTGCCTATATAATTGTATCTGAGCACGTGCCTATATAATTGTATCTGAGCACGTGCCTATATAATTGTATCTGAGCACCTGCCTATATAATTGTATCTGAGCACGTGCCTGTATAATTGTATCTGAGCATGTGCCTATATAATTGTATCTGAGCACGTGCCTATATAATTGTATCTGAGCACGTGCCTATATAATTGTATCTGAGCACGTGCCTATATAATTGTATCTGAGCATGTGCCTATATAATTGTATCTGAGCATGTGCCTATATAATTGTATCTGAGCACGTGCCTATGTAATTGTATCTGAGCACGTGCTTGCTATTTCACTTTTTTCTAAGAAGGAAGAGGAATGCTACTTTAGGAGTCATACATTGATAACATAAAAGAACATTTGAAGTACGATTGAATATAGACACACTATACTTTCTTTGTCCATAAATAATCTTCAGTTCATTCTTCTTTGCTCATGTGGCCCTTTAGTTCACAAGGTTCAGATTAACACATTTTCCCAGCTTTTGCTTTTCTTAGCTTTCTTTGCTTTTCCAGGTTCCACCATACCCTCTTAGTCAATTTCTTTTTCTGCTCCATTTTTTTCCACGAGCTACCCCTCACTTTGCTTTCCCTCCTGTTTTCACCCCCCCCCCAAACTCTTATACAGCTTTGTGCCAGCCTTCTTCCCTGGTTTCACTTTACCATATTCACATTTTTTCTTTATCCATATGTTCCTCTCACTCAACGGTTTACTTTTCCTGTCCAGTGCCAGTTCTCACTGCATCATTCTATACTTTTTTTTAACTTTTTTTTCCAGTGCCAGTTTTCACTGCATCATTCTATACTTTTTTTTTACTTTTTTATCCAGTGCCAGTTCTCACTGAATCATTCTATACTTTTTTTACTTTTTTATCCAATATCAATTCTCACTGCATCATTCTATACTTTTTTTTTTACTTTTTTATCCAGTGCCAGTTTTCACTGCATCATTCTATACTTTTTTTTACTTTTTTATCCAATGTCAGTTCTCACTGCATCATTCTATACTTTTTTACTTTTTTATCCAGTGCCAGTTTTCATTGCATCATTCTATACTATTTTTTAACTTTTTTATCCAATGTCAGTTCTCACTGCATCATTCTATACTTTTTTTACCTTTTTATCCAATGCCAGTTTTCACTGCATCATTTTATACTTTTTTTTTACTTTTTTTATCCAATGTCAGTTCTCACTGAATCATTCTATACTTTTTTTTTTTTAACTTTTTATCCAGTGCCAGTTTTCACTGCATCATTCTAAACTTTTTTCCTACTTTTTTACCCAGTGCCAGTTCTCACTGCATCATTCTCTACATTTTCTTGTACGCTTCCTTCTTACTTCTCCCCTTATAGGTTCACAGGTGATTATTAGGCTAACGACCCTAAAGGGCCTTTTTAAATGTAACCATGCTCCCCAATTGTATTTGACAAGCTTTGATACCATAGGTTTTTATAGGGAGTATGTATAACTTGGGCATGAGTCTTTATGCATTAACAAGCTTTCACGTAGGTATCAGACCAGGGGTATATTTTTTTATTCCCCATCCACTGATCTGAGTTATGTTTGAACAAGTGCAGGGAAGAACTCTGCTTCACGTGGATGGGAAGCCTGCTCCAGAGAATGAGTAATCTGTGAGGCACATACCTATCCCTCCAACATGTTTAGATCCCTGGACTGGGTATTTCCGATGCTATTTTCTTTGTGGATGTGCAGTAGATCCATCAGAACTGGATTAGAGGATACTTGGCATTGTTTACCTCTCAGCGGTCTGTAGGAGTAGAGGAATAGGGCTTTGAGGTAGTCCATGTAGGACATGTTTTCTAAACTAAGTATTCTTTTTGTGAGGAACCTTTGTGGATGCTCAATTTATTGCATATGCATGCTGAGGTACATACTGAAAGGGCATTGTACTCAATGACTGGTCTAATGACAGCTGAGTACAACAGAACAATAACACCTTTGGAAGTAGGTCTCATGCCCTTTATTATAAGTTGTGCAACATAGAATGATTTCCTTACTGCAGTAGATACATGATGGTCAAAGACCAAGTCACTTTCCATATACATTCCCAAACCCTTGACCACAGGGTTTACTGTATGGGGTGTATTATCAAAGTAGTAATTTCCCAAGATGTTCATCTTACTGATGGTTACTATTATATATTTCTTGGCACTGAGTATTTGGCCATGACTTTGGCACCAACAAATAGTCTGTGTGAGACCTTCTTTTAGGGGATTTTATGGCTGTGCCTAGGTTGGAATTGTCTGCTAACTTCGTCAGACAGAAACCATGGATGCTAGCCATAACGTCAAAGAAGAAGATGCCAAAAAGCAGTAGGCCTACACCAAGCCCTGATGGGCTCCACTAGTACCTGGCCTTTTTGTAGAGGCAAACTCCTCTATCTTGACTTCTTAGGTCCTATCTGTGAGCAGGCTGCAGGCTGTCTATCCAGTAGGTGATGTAGGGGGTTATACCTTGTCTCATGATTATAGATAGTTACTAGGCTATTGCTCTATCATAAAAAAACTTGAAGCCTTACATTCTCATTATTTCTACCCTTATATTTTGTATATAAATAACCTGAAGGGTTGAGCTATTTACTTATTTTAGAAACAAAAGAGATGTTCCCAGGAAGTAAATGGTCATTGTGCAGTAACAATAATATATACAAATACAACACAAACAGCCGAAGAGCAAAACAGAGCTGTATAACTGATATGGCATAAAATACTATAAAATACTGTAGCAAACTCTGTACATTGTCAAAAAAAGTCAGCAAGGTGATATAAAATTTATGCAGGCAAATCGATTTAATAGAGTAAACTGGCAAGCGCTTTCACCCAAAAAGGTGTCATGATGCATGTTTTAAATGTATATAATGGATTTCACTACAAATGTACTGTTGTTGGCTTGATAAAGCCCTTTGTGGGTGAAAGCGCTTGCCAGTTTACTCTATTAAATCGATTTGCCTTCATAAATGTTATATCACCTTGCTGACTTTTTTTGACAATGTACAGTTTGCTATAGTATTTTATAGTATTTTCTGTCATATCAGTTATACAGCTCTGTTTTGCTCTTCAGCTGTTTGTGTTTTATTTTTATTTACTTATTTTCCCTATCAATGAGGGGCATGGATGCTAAACTAGGGGCGAATTTAAGGTTTACCATCCAGTCATCTAAACTATGTGTGAATGCAGTAAGCGAAGAATTTCACTTTATGCAGAGTGGAAGATGTTTTCCATAGAAGTGGCATTCTCTGTGATACATA
The DNA here is from genome assembly GCF_019279795.1 of Protopterus annectens. Taxonomy (NCBI): domain Eukaryota; kingdom Metazoa; phylum Chordata; order Ceratodontiformes; family Protopteridae; genus Protopterus; species Protopterus annectens. The sequence continues at coordinate 1,284,133,652 of NC_056747.1, forward strand.
GCTATCCCTCCAGCACACCTTATCAATATTGCAGAAGAGATTGCGATCCCTTGGGCAGGTGTTTACGTGACTATTGGACTTGCAGATGTGTAATAGGTCTGATAGTACGGTGTCAAATGAGGCACAGTATGGGAAGTAGAGGTCATCTTTTAGTAGCCTGTATGGTACCAAAAAAAGTAAAATGGCTTTGAGATGATCTACATAGCTTTTTTGTCTGATTTAGGCCGTTGCTTTTTAGTGAGATAGTATTGTGGTTGTTCCAGTTGTGAAAAAGTATTTGGACAGGTACATCCCAAAAGGAGCATTATATTCAACAAATGGCATAATGAGAGCAAAGTACAGTGGAATTATTACATCTCTGGAACTGGATCTCATACCCTTAGATATAAGCTGTGCTATGAAGAAGGACTTCCTTACAATAGTGGATATATGGTAATCAAAGGACACTTCATAGTCAACATTGGTTTCCACATCCCTGACCACAATTTTCATGAGGATGTTTTCAATGTGATAGTTTCAAGGGAGGCCATGCTTGCCAAAGGACACTATTATACATTTCTTGGCATTTACTTTCAGTCCATGGTCTGGGTAATGGCATCTTGGTGGATCTTGGTGTGCTCTGAGGAATTTATGATGGCACCACTGTTACAGTCACCTGTAAACTCGGTCAGCCATAAACCTTTAACATGTGTTTTGACCTCCAAGAAGTAAATGCTGAATAGGAGTGGCTCAAGGGCTGGACCCTGGGGTACGCCACTAGGAACCCTGATGTACACCAACAGTGACAGGTCCTCTGGAAGCAGTAGAGTTGCCCACCCTAATTTCCTGTGTTTTATTTGTAGGCCTATTTTCTATCTGATGAGTTACATGTGGATTTACATTTGGTTGGGAGAGCTTATTCACAATACCTGAGTGTGGGATGGTGTCAAGTGCCTTGCTGAAGTCAAGATATGTGGTGTGCACTGATTTTTCCTCATCCATTGTCTCCATAACCTTCTCAAAGAAATTAACCAGGTTAAGTAGACCGGATTGGTCCTTGACTAAACCAAACTGGTTTGGACCAAGCATCTGTAGGTTGCCTATGTCATTATTTATAAATTCCATAATGATCCTTTCCATAGCCTTACAAATAGATCTGGTCAGGCTTATAGGTCTATAACTACCTGGGTCCATTGGCACCCTACCTTTGTACATGGGGATAACTCTTGATGTCCTCCTTTTAACAGAGACACAGCTTGTTTGGAGACTAATATTAAATAGCCTCTGTGGGACAGCTAACAGGTCCTGTTTCAGGCTGACCAGCAGGCAGTTCAGTATATTCTCCAGCCCTACGGAAGTAGTGTTCTTGGCCTTGTTTAGTGCCTTGATGACTTACTTTGGAGACATTTAAGGGGGATGTATAGGTGGGTATGTGATCTGGGAATATAGGAGGGGAGGGGATAAAGTTAGAGCTAAATTAGTCTGCTAGTATATTGGCTATATCTTCTATTCTTGACCATGTGATGTCATTTACTATCAGCTCTGTGCACTGCTGGGCATTGTTTCTGAGGTCTCTGATATAGTTAAGGAAGGTTTTCTGGTTATCCTTTGCTTGGACTTCGTACCTGGCCTTGGTTGATTTTATCAGGATTCAGAGATCCCTGTTTAGTCCAGCAGGAGTATTTTTAGCATCTTGAGAGTTAAGTTTATTGCTGCATCCAAAGAGTTTTTTTTTTAGAGTCTGTTTATATTTGGGTTCCATCATATAGGTTTATTCTTATATTTTGTATTGTATTTACTTTGGTGGGAAAAATGCACATAGACATCTATTTAGATGTGCATAAAATTTGGCTACAAAGGTTTTCACATATGCAGTGGAGTCATCACGTTTGAGAGGATTTTGAATATGATCAGGTCATCACTCAGTTTCAGTAAATCAGTTGTAGAATAATCTCTGAAAACTGAGGAATTGGAAAATGCTTCCAGCTTCAATATTATGGTAAATATGACAGATTTATGGTCTAATCTGACCAGAGAGGAAGTGACAATGGGTGAGAAGGAAAGCTGTTCCATGTTGGTAAGGGGCAAGTTCAGGATTTTATCACCCTTGGTTGAGGTGCAGACTGACAGGTCCAGAGGATTTGTATTGATGAAGTCCAGAAATGTCAGGGCATACTTGTTTAAGAATGTATAAGTCTCCCAATTGATTTGGGGGGTAGTTGATGTTTCCTAGGAAAATGTCATTTGGCTTAATGCACAGAGATTTCATACTAGGCAGGAGTTTTAGACTGATGAGGATATGGAAAGAGGTTCCAATAGATAGCTATGATATGATAAGGGTGTTTGTTCATACTAAGTTGTATGCGAAGAAGTTCTAGGTCATTATCTTGTTTAAAGAGACTGGCAGTGAATTTTTTTTAAGAATATGGAGACACCAGCACCTTTAATGCCTTCCTTAAAAGCGGAGGACCTGAAAATGTGGAGGGCATTGAAACCCTGCACTCATGGATTTTTTTCCTTGGTTTTAAACTTTGTACTGATGGAGTGCTCTCTTTGGTATTAAACCCTGCACTGATGGGGTTCTCTCATTGTCCTTGAACCCTGCACTGATGGAGTGCTCTCATTGGTCTTAAACCCGACACTGATGGGGTGCTCTCAAAGGTATTAAACACTGCATCCTGCACTGACAGAGTGCTCACATTGGTATTAAACCCTGCACCGATGAGTGCTCTCATTAGTATTAAACCCTGCACTGATGGAGTACTCTCATTGTCCTTGAATCCTGCACTGATGGAGTGCTCTCATTGGTATTAAACCCTGCACTGATGGAGTGCTCTCATTGGTCTTAAACCCTGCACTGATGGGGTGCTCTCATTGGTCTTAAATCCTGCACTGATGGGGGTGCTCTCATTAGTATTAAACCCTGCACTAATGGAGTGCTCTTATTTGTCTTAAAACCCTGCACTGATGTGGTGCTCTCATTCATCTTAAACCTTGCACTGATGGAGTGCTCTCATTGGTCTTAATCCTGCGCTGATGGAATGCACTCATTGGTCTTAAACCCTGCACTAATGTAGTGCTCTCAATCATCTAAAATCCTGCACTGATGGAGTGCTCTCATTGGTATTAAACCCTGCACTGATGGAGTGCTCTCATTGGTCTTAAACCCTGCACTGATGGGGTGCTCTCATTGGTCTTAAATCCTGCACTGATGGGGTGCTCTCATTAGTATTAAACCCTGCACTAATGGAGTGCTCTTATTTGTCTTAAAACCCTGCATTGATGTAGTGCTCTCATTCATCTTAAACCTTGCACTGATGGAGTGCTCTCATTGGTCTTAAACCCTGCACTGATGGAGTGCTCTCATTGGTCTTAATCCTGCGCTGATGGAATGCTCTCATTGGTCTTAAACCCTGCACTAATGTAGTGCTCTCAAGTCTCAATCATCTTAAATCCTGCACTGATGGAGTGCTCTCATTGGTCTTGAACCTGGTCTCCATGACGATGTAGATATCAATGTTTTCTAGGGTAAGGAGTACCTGTAGGTAATGGAAAACATGAAACGCAATATAAGAAGACCAAAACACTATGAACAAACATCATATAGCATTAAATGAAAAAAAGAAAAAATACATGACTATCTAAAATATATACAACTATATACCAAATGCATTGCAGTCTCAGTATCTCATCAGGTAGCACACTTTCCTTTGATGCAGAAGGCTGTGGGTTCTGTTCAGATGCTAGGTACTTGGCTTTATTTCTCCTACAGGTTGTTGAGAAGAATCCATAGATCCAGCCCTGCTGGAGCATTTGCACATCTGCAAAATTAGCATCCCCAGAAAACACTAGATCCAGGGATTTGAACTTTGCTTGCAATATAAATAGAACATGCTGCTGAAACAAATATGCTGTGGAATAGGCTCCCCATGCATGTGAAGCAGAGTCCATCCTTAACTCTATTCAAACATAACCCTAACCATTGATTGGGTAATCATAAATTCATCCCTGGGCTTGCCCCATTGTCTGTTATAGACAGAGGCTAACAATAAATATTCCCAAACTACAATGAATGGGTAATCAAAAATTCATCCTGAACTCCATTGGATGGATAATCATAAATTCATCCTGAACTATGATAGTCAGAGGCTGACAGTAAACATTCCCTAACATACCCCCTGACACAACTTTTTATAAACATCCTAACATACCCCTCCTAACATCCCCCTCTAGTAAAGATGCACATGTTACAAGGGGTGTATTTGGGTGGGGCTGTGCAGCTAGGCTTATAAAAGACCTGATGGCTGTTAGCTTAGTACATACCTATGAACCTATGGCCATTAGAAGATAATATAAATGTGCCACGATCTTTAGCAGTGTTGATCTAAAGACAAATTAGCTTAAAGAAGCGAAAGGAAAAAAGCAGAGGGGGGAGGTAAACAGAAAAATGTTAGAGAAAAATACCAAGAATTTTAGACCAATAGTCCAAAAAAAGGAGATATTTTTCTTATGTAACAGTAAAAGTTTAAAAAAAATTAATATATCTGAAAGCCATTTCAGTAAATTCAGACCAAATTAATTTATCACAGTCTGCTTGGTAATATACACTTTGATTAGCATGACTATTCCAGCTAAAGTAAAAGAATCCTTAATAGTTTATTACACATAATCCATTACTAGCAGAAAAATATTACACTGAACCTACAGCTCCACAAAGGATATCTCCCTATCCTAAATCAAATATTTTACATAATAACTATACAACATTTCAGCTGGACCTTAACAATCCCCCCTCCTTATTAAATACTTTACCTTTTTACTGATTTAGGCCCCTATACCTATTTGTTTGGGAACGTCTCCTTTTGGCTGACTAGATGGGTATGATGCATTGGATCTTTTTGTCCATCCGTCTGTAACCTAGATAGATTCCTGGCTGTCTCTCTTCTACTTGATAACTTCTCCAGCTGCGAATGTTGTTGTGCTCCAAACTGGGAATAGTGCTTAGCATGAACTGTCTTCATTAATCCCAGAAAAGTGCATAACCTTCCAGGATGTCTTCTGAGTCTTAAGCTATTCTGAACGGAGTCCATAAGCTTCTCCCTGACACATTCAAAGTAAAGAGGAAATCAGAAACAGAACCTGAGTTCAAAGAGTAAAGTAAATAATTATAAAAAAAGGCTGAAAGAGTTGCATGACAAAGAGGGAGACATCTCTAACAAAGAGGATTATATTGAGGGGTGTGCATAATAAATTTACTGAACTGGTGAAAGGAATGTCTTAGGAAAGTTTTGTTGCAGCAAAATGTGTGTTCAGGAATGGAGGTAAAGGACTCTGGATGATAAATTCTGTTGCAGCACCAATTTTATAAACTGGGTTTCTTAGAAAATAAGTCAGTTTTCAGCTGTATGCATTAGAAATTGTAACAGTGCATTATGCACATAACTAGAGCTCTGGTTCAGTAAATCATGTTGGTCTGAAGAAATTTAATAAAAGTTATATTGCGTGGTGTTAAAAATAGTGTAAATAAACAGTAGACAGTTACCAGTAAGGTACTTGTAAATGTTGTGTACAAAGAAATACAGGAATATAAAAGTAAATAAAACTGTTCACCAGCACTTGCAGGATCTGGAAATACAATGTAAGAGGAAGGAATTAAATTATTGTCAATGTGCTGCAGAAAGAGAAATGGAGTTATTCACTGTGTAAATCCTGAAGATGACATAGGGCAATAACTGCATTACTGTGACAGAGCTGCATAAGGAAAAGCAACTTCACAAACAGATTAAAGAAACTTTCAGTTAAATTCTGAAGGAAAGAGGAAAGAGCAAAGGCTTTCATGGCCTGAGTACCAGAAAGGCAGCTCGACAGAACTGTGCTATATTACAGCAATCTAGTAATTGTGATATGATCAGAAATCAAACAGGTACAGACCTTGAACTGCAGAAACAAACCTAAGCAAAACTGTGAGCATGCAGAATGCCCCAGATGTATGTAATGCTGATTTAGTCTAGTTGTGGGAAAAAAGTCAGCATAATCACCACCTGAGTTCTTCTGAGAAAGGTCTAGAAGTGACAAAGAGTGAACATGAAAATGGTATAAAGAACAAAAAGAACTGCTTTACCCTTTTGCAAGAAGAAAGTAAGTCTTACTTAAAAGTAAACTCAGGAAATAAACTACCTTCTGAGCTGCAAGCTTATGAAATGAAATTAATAAAGTGTAAAACACCCTGATATTGCAGAAATTGCATTTCTGTGTAAGGAAGTATAAAACATTGCTGTAGAAATTCTTACGTCAGTGCAGAAAGTCTAAGTTGGAGACTGAAAAAGTATGGCAGAGTTCTTAGCTGCAGAGGAAAGGATCAAGCAGCAGAAAACTTGATCCTGGATTGGTTCAGACACAGACTCATGTAACCTCTGCTATTCCAGACCCAAAGAAAGATCAGACAAAGACAAGACACCATAAAGGCATGCTACAAAAAGCTTATGACGATGGAATCCTATCCAGTATGAGTCCCAGCATGCAGAATCTAAATTTTCTGAAATGAAAGAACAGGTGACAGATCACAGCAACCCAACAAACCTGGTATCTATGGAACATATCTTAGCAGAACTGATTCATGCAGACATAGACAACTTAACCAATCTAGTCCCTGCTCAGTCTGGTTTTGTGAAGGCCAAGTCCAGTCTCCTGAAGCTAGTAAACTTCTTTGAAAAGGTTAAGAGGCAGACAATAGTCACTCTGTTCGCATTTATCTTTATCTTGACACGGCCAAGGCTTTTGAAACTATCCCCTATGTTGATATCATTGAAAAGACAAATTTAATGTAAACCCCTACATTGTCTGCTGAATTGCAAACTGGCTATTAGACAGATCCCAGTTAGTGAACTATGATGGTATACTCTGAATCTAAGATTGTAACTAGTGGGGTACCATAGGGATCAGTGGCAGACCCCCTCCTGTTTGATATTTACTTTGAAGACATCCAAGCCAATATTTCTAAATTTAGTTGACCACATTTGCTGATGACTTCAAGCAGGGTACTGCTCAATCACTGATGCCAAACTGCTCCAAAAGGGCTGGAATTTGCACATAGCTGGTGTACTGAAAAAGTTTGCAGGGATGCAAAAAAACCTCATATGTTACAAGTGGTGCTCTTTTTTTAAATGTACACGGTCATATGAGCCCTGGATACTTAAATGTGGACAACTATCTCTTTGTCTCTCTCTCCATTATCATATATCCAGCATAGTCAGGAAATCCTTCTATCTGGTCCAATTAAGTTCAAAGGGAATAGCTTCAAGATCCAAAGGAAGTCATCTTGCCACTGTATTCTTCCTTTATCAGACCCATCATCAAATACAGAGCCACCTCTGGTATGTACATATCTAAGCATATAGCTCAACTGGAAAGACTCAAATGATTTTTATCCTCCATCCCTACACACACAAATAAAGGCCTTCAATCATTTAACTATCCAGATAAATTAGCAGAACTGTCATTACACTCAGTAGCCTACCACCTGTCCTGAGGTGACCTGTGTCTCACTTTTTGATGCATGGAAAACACAATCCTATTTAATCTCCTGTTTCTTCACAAAACCAGTGGATCTACAAGCACTTGTACTATTGACCTAAATTTACACCAACAGCCAATACTCACAGGAGGGATAAGTTCCTAATCAATGTATTCGTAGCCTGTGGAAACCTTCGGTATCTTGATTTTGGAAGTGGTCACTATTAAGTACTCGTAAAGAGTGCTAAGAACATTTAAATATGCTTACTTAAAGGTGTATATGATGAGGCCTCTTATAGTTCCTTTCCTAGTACTGTTCCCATGTTCCTGTACTTCAGATGTATAGCCTTGAAAACAAGCGTTCATTCTCTTTAATAGTGAAAATTACATGTTTAGGCAGTACTTAAAGAGACTTCAGCCCAGGTTAGTCTGTGCAAAACTGGGCAGAAAATTCACTGCAACCAGATAAAGTCTAGAGTCATGACTCTGATCCTCAAGTAATAGTACATGATGATACTGGCAGCATCATGAGTAAAAGTTTGCTGTTACAAAATCTATTGAGAGAATCACAAACCCAATGTATTAGCAAGGATAAAGACAAAATTCTGAGTGTTCTATTAGATGGGTTTAAACTTAAAGACATTCTTGATATCTGAAGCTTCACTGGAAGTGACCAGAACAAATCATAGGGTCCTGGGGAAGTGGGTCTATATCAGCATTTCAAAAATGTAATAGGTCGAATCACTAAATGTCGAACTGAAATGATCGCCCTATTACATTTTCAAATGCCGATAAAAAAATTAAAAAAACCTTCAAAAAAAACTAAAGGGTGTAGGCAGGGGGACAAGCCCCTCTGCACCCCCACACCACCCACTACTTAAATATACCAACTCCGAGACGGCAGTACATTGAGGTAAAAATTTGAAAAAATCCTATCTCCCCTTACCACCATTCGACACATTGGACATTTTTTCTGGTATTCTCTCGCGTAAATAATATCAAAATTGATTTGTCAGCATTCGAGGTTAAAATCTATGAACAGAAGGTGATGTCTTATGCCCTACAACTGGCGAAAGAAACAGTGAAAGAGGAAAAAGGGAAGTGGATTTTTCATCTACAGCAGGATTCTGTAAAAAACAACTTGGCAAAAACAGCAACAAGAAGGAAAAAAAAAACAGTCCATGTCAAATAAGGCTGTGTGTAAACTGAGTGGATAACTGTTCTAAATGGAGATGTTTGGCACAAATCAATGTATGGGAGGAAGGACATTCCTGCTTTCCTAAGTCCTTGAGCCTGCCATGGTGGGATTCTGTGGACTATTAATACTCGTACTCCCAAGGTCTGAGTTGGGGAGGGGGTTAATGTAATAGTGTAGCTGTTAAGCCTGGGAAGTATTCTGTATATGCATGACCAGGAGGGGCATATAGAGCAGAACGTGAGGCAGGCAGAAACCCCCAGTAACCAAGAGAGAGCAGTTGTTCTCAAAATTCAAGATGGCTACTGGGATTCGTGTGGGTCATTCCTAACCTCTGACTATCAAAGAGGTTTGATGGTGTACAATAAGAAATAAGTATGGATCTCAGGAAAACGATGGTCTGCAATAAGAAATAAGTGTGGATCCTGAGGAAAGGATGGTCTGCAATAAGAAATAAGTGTGGATCCTGGGGAAAGGATGGTCTGCAATAAGAAATGAGTGGATCCCGGGGAAAGGATGGTCTACAATAAGAAATAAGTAAGGATCCCGGGGAAAGGATGGTCTGCAATAAGAAATAAGTATGGATCCTGTGGAAGTGATGGTCTGCAATAAGAAATAAGTAAGGATCCCGGGGAAAGGATGGTCTGCAATAAGAAATAAGTATGGATCCTGTGGAAGTGATGGTCTGCAATAAGAAATAAGTGTGGATCCTGGGGAAGCAATAAGAAATAAGTGTAGATCATGGGGAAAGGACGGGCTGCAACAAGAGAGACGTACTGACCCTGGAGAAATGTTGGTCTACAGTAAAAGAGAAGTGTGAAGCCTGGGGAAAGAGTCTAGAGGAAAATTAGCAGAGATTTGTGGAGCCCAAAAAAGACTGCAAAGGAAAATTATCAGAAAAGGTGAAGCCTGAGAAAGGTTCCAGAGGAAAAAGGCATTGTATGAGAAATAATCATAGTAACCAGCAAAGAATTGCGGTTTTACTAGATTTCAAGTCATTAATCTGCTTTGTGCTACTTTTATTATACTGCCATGTACCAAATAAAACCTATTATTTGTTAGTTTATTTTTATACAGGTGCCCCTTTACAAAGGCAAACTGACTTGCTCAGAGTCACACAACAAGCAAATGAAGGAGAAAAGAATCAAACCCTGCACCTTCAGTACATGCAGTAGCTCAGTGGCTTAAACCTCTTCACTTACTGCCAGACAAAATGAAAGTCATGTTTCTCATTTAAAGGAATGATTGGCTATAAAAGTGTAGAATAGAGTTAATTCCCCTAAAATATAATACAGTGTGCGTGTGCATGAGTGTGTGTGTGTGTGTGTGTGTGTGTGTGTATATATATATATATATATATATATATATATACACACGCACACACATAAAATATATATAAAACAATCATATAAACAAGAAGCTCTTTGCACTGTTGAAGAAGTTGTTTGCTAGAAAGCAATAAAACTAATGGGAGTCCCAGTTCAGAAAGATTACCACAAGGTGTACACCTTGTGGTAACCATTTCTGATCTGGAGTCAGCCCTACTAGGGTGCTGCAACATGAAGACATGTATCACTGAGGCGGGCTGTTTCTGTCGCCATGCTAAATGCTAATGAGGTGATCCAGGAGAGAGGCATATGCAAATTAGTCATGTGCTCTCCCCTCAGAACTGCCGGTGGTAAGGTATTTAGATAATGAATCAATTCAGTGAATTACTCGGCTACGTAAATTAGTACCGCCATTCCCGGTCATTAATTGTAAAGGACATGGCCAGGTAGAGTTAACTGCTGGGGAGTTTAGTGATTAGGTAATGTTAGGGAGAGTATGTGATGGTGTACTTGTCTGGCTGCACGTCTGAGTTTGTGTCTGACTGGGAGGTATCAGTAGGGAGGTTAGTGATGCGATAGGTTAGGTATGTGTGTGTGTGTGTGTGTGTGTGTGTGTGTGTGTGTGTGTGTGTGTGTGTGTGTGTGTATGTGTGTGTGTGTGTGTGTGTGTGTGTGTGTGTGTGTGTGTGTGTGTGTGTGTGTGTGCATGTGAGTGCGTGTGTGTGTGTGTGTGTGTGTGTGTGTGTGTGTGTGTGTGTGTGTGTGTGTGTGTGTGCATGTGTATGTGTGCGTGTGTGTGTGTGTGTGTGTGTGTGTGTGTGTGTGTGTGTGTGTGTGTGTGTGTGTGTGTGTGTGTGTGTGTGTGTAATGAATGTGTGAATGTGTGTCTGATGTGGGCGAGGTTGGGGGAGCTGTCATATTTGCACATATATCTAGACTAACTAGCAAATCCTGCAACACTGCATCAGAGGGATCACTAGACACCAGGTGTAACTCCAAATACTTGGGTCAGGGGACCACTGGCCACCAAGTATGACTTCTTATATGTGGGCCAGGGGGAGTCAGGTATAACTCCAAAAACGTAGGTTAGTGTAATACTAGCCACTAGGGATAACCTTACACAGTTGTGCCTTAATAGCACTTAACCATAATGGTAATCATGGGAGAGGAGCATTAGACACCAGGGAGAAGTCTTACATCTCATGACTGAATGACATATAAACAGAATAGGGATGAGGAGGGGGAGACACTAGACACCAAGGCTTACTCCTTCATGATGTGCTTTAATGGCACTTACACATAATATGGGCTGGGGGGTAACACTAGACTCCAGGGATACTTTAATTAATCAAAACAATGTGGTGTGGGGAAAATTCAGTCACCCTCCCTGTGACGCCCGTGCCCTGGCCCACAATCAAGGAGCCTCAATCCTCACCACTATACCAGTGAGGGGAGTCTCATATAAGAGGAAAGGATAACAAATGCACACAGTAAAGTGCAATTTCACTTAAGAGCACACAGAGATCACAGTCAGTCTGGGGCTGGTCACTCCCTTGCTCTCCAGGTTACCAATAAGACTCCCCACTAGCACAGCTATAGGGACCAGATCTCAGCCTAGTGAGCAAGCTAAAACCTTCATCACCCTCTCTGTCCAACCAATGCTTCATGTCCCTTCCCAAGTAGCTGACACACACACACACACACACACACACACACACACACACACACACACACACACACACACACACACACACACACACACACTTTGAGAAGAGTTTATACAACCACACAGACACTCCTGGAGCAGACTGGCACAGATTCTCCAGCTGTGCCCCTTTTTCCCAGACTAAACGGTAGTACCACTTGCCACCACCCACTTATATTTATCAGCTACTCAAAGGCCCTTATGAAAGAGCGTCCAATTATTACTGTGCAATATTATTATCCAATTGGTAGTATAACTAAACAGTCAAGGCTTATTAGAGTGACTTGGTACAGGAACCCTATATACACGCAATGTACTCTTAGAGCTTAGCTTATCTCTACACAAAACAGCCACAGTTGAAAGGTTTAAAAATATTTAATAATAAATAATAAAAACACAAGACAATACCTTTTACTACACAATGCTAGTCAAGAGTTCAGTAGTACATTTCTGACATCACAGAAAAACACTTAGTCTAATCTTTCTAGTTTCTAGCTATTTCTAAGAGAAAACACAAATCTAAGATAATTTGCATATAGAGCAAGACAGTGCTGTGAGTTGGATGGTCAAGACAAAAATGCTTAATAATCTCTGATTCTCTCTGTTTTTAAAATCACATTCCTGGTTCCCATTACATCATTCTTCACACTTCCATGGATTCCCAGGCTAACAGAAACTACATTTACATTCTTAACATCTCCTTGCATTATCTTGCAGCTGGTCATGAAGCAGAGCAATAAAAATACATTTGCATGTTTAAATCTAGCAATTTAACTCTTGGTTAAAACAATAGAAAGAATGTCTTCATCTAGACAGGCCGGAGCCGACTTTAGATTAAAGGGTCACAACATGTTTTATGTGGTCAGCAGAGAGCACTGTTGTTTCATTTTTTTCAGTTCCACATCTAACAGCAGTTTTTTCCATTTAAGACAACAAGTCTGTGTCTTACATTAATATTTACAAATGATAGAATTATCTATAAAATTCTATCTGGCAGGCTGGCAGCCTTCACCACCCCCCCCCCCCCGAGAACTCAAGCTAGTTTTTCAAGTGACCGGTGAGAAATGCTGCTTGAGAGAGTTAGGTCTATCTGAATATCCCTTACCCCGTCCCCTGTCTTGAGAGCCCATCTGCATTGGCATTGCTAATCCCACTGTGGTGCTGCATTGACGTATCATATGCTTGCAACACCAGGATCCATCTTAGCAACTTGGCATTTTGCTGGCTGGCTCTGTGTAATCATGTTAGGGGGTTGTGATCTGTTATAACAGTGAATTTTCTTCCATACAGATAAGGCTGAAGTTTCTGCAGTGCCCATGCTATGGCTAGACATTCCTTTTCTACAGCTGCATAACATTCCTCCTTGGGTTGGAGCCTACGACTGAGATAAACCACTGGGTGCTCTTCTCCCCCTGAAGAAATGTGGCTAAGTACAGCCCCCACCCCATGATTCAAAGCATCCACCTGCACAACAAATTCTTTGCTGCAATTTGGACTGGCTAACATAGGGGGTCCTCCCAAAGCTTCTTTAAGCTTCTGGAATGCCTGCTCACATGCTTGGGTCCACACTACCATATCTTGCCTGTTCTTCCTTGTCAGGTCTGTGAGGGGAGCAGCTATGGCACTATAACTGGGGATGAACTTTCTGTAGTACCCTGCTGTCTCTAAAAATGCCCTCACCTACTTTTTAGTAACAGGTGCAGGCCATGCCTGAATGGCTTCCACTTTGGCAGGTTCTGGCCTTATCTTACAACTCCCTACTCTATGTCCTAGGTAGGTGACCTCTGCCATACCCACCTGACATTTGCTCGGCTTAATAGTCAACCCTGCCCTCTGTAGTCTGTCCAACACCTCCCTGACATGCTGAAGGTGCTCTGTCCAGTAATGGCTGTAGATGGCAATATCATCTAGGTAAGCAAGGGCAAACCCTCCTGCTCCTGCTAGGATATTATCTACCAGCCTCTGGAAAGTCACTGGGGCATTCTTCATCCCAAAGGGTATCTTTGTGAACTCATACAAGTCAAAAGGAGTCACAAAGGCTGACTTCCCTCTAGCACTGAGAGTCAAGGGCACCTGCCAGTAACCCTTGGTAAGATCAATGGCTGTAAGATACTTAGTCCCACCCAGTTGCTCTAGGGCCTCATCTGTCCTAGGCATGGGGTAAGCATCTGACCCTGTGTGACTATTTAATTTCCTGTAATCCACACAGAACCTGGTGCTGCCATCCTTCTTTGGCACCAGGACCACTGGGGAGGCCCAGGGACTGTTGGAGTCTTGAATCACCCCTAGTTTCAACATCTCCTGTACCTCCTACCTCAGAGTCTGTTTGACTCTTTCAGGCACTCTTTAAGGGGCCTGTCTAATAGGCCTTTGGGGTCCTGTACCCACCTGGTGCTGCACCAGGTGGGTGCACCCTGGTTTCCCAGTGAACATGTCCCCAAATTCCTACATCACTGCTCGGATTTCTTGAACATGGGTAGGAGATAGCTGCTGGGACATTGCAACCCCTTTCACTGAGGTGTCAGCCCAAGCCTCACTGAGGAGATCAATCCCTAGATCTCACTCAGACTCCTCCTGCAATCCACTGCAAATGCTCAGCACATGGGCCTCCCTATAATGGCAAGGTTTCATCATGTTAACATGGTACAGTTTGTGCCTCTGCTGTCTGCCTAGCAGTTCCACCATGTAGTTGACATCACTTGCCTTTCTTACCACCTTGTAGGGACCCTCTCAAGCTGCTTGCAGCTTGTTGTGTCTGACAGGAATGAGAACCATTACCTGCTTCCCAACAGCATACTCTCTAGCTCGACCATTCCTGTCATACTACACCCTTTGCTGTTGTTGGGCTTCTGCCAGGTTCTCCTGGGCCAAGCCCATGAGCTCCCTGAGCCTTGTCCTGAGGTTTAGGACATATGCCACAACAGACTCCTTGTGAGACTCTCACTCACCTTCCCACTCATCTCGAATTAAATCTAGAGGTCCCCTCACCCTATGCCCATACAGCAACTCAAAGGGTGAAAAATCTGTGGATTCCTGGGGAAACCTCAATGCAAGCAAACAACAGATGGGGCAAATATTTGTCCCACTCCCTCCTAAACTGATCTGCAAATGCCCGTAGCATGGACTTGATTGCAGAGTTTAACCTCTCAACAAGACCATTAGTCTGGGGATGGTAGGGGATGGTCTTCATGTGCTTCACCCCACAGGATTTCCACAGACAAGCCAGTAGGTCTGACATGAAATTGGCACCTCTGTCAGTCAGTATTTCTTTTGGGAAACCTACCCTGCTGAAAATCTCTAACAAAGCATTTGCCACATTCTCTGCCTCAATTGAAGACAAAGCCACTGCCTCAGGGTATTGTGTAGCATAATCCAGTACCACTAAGATATACTTTTTCCTTGTGGAGCTTGGGGCATTCAGAGGACTCACAATATCCTTAGCTACCCTCTGAAATGGCTCCTCAATCACAGGCAAAGGCATCAAAGAAGCTCTCACCTTGTCTCCTGCCTTGCCTACCTTTTGGCACTGCTCACAGGTCCTGCATTACCCTGTTACATCTCTGGAAATTCCAGGCCAATATAAGTTCTGCATAATACACCTCTTTGTACGTTTTATGCCATATGGCCTGTAAAGTAAATATCATGGGCTATGGCTAGAAGTGCCAGATGGTAGGCTCTAGGCTCTACCAACTGCTGAACCCTCTCATCTTCTAGCCCTCCCTCAGGGGTCCACTCTCGGTACAGTAACCCTTTGCCCCAGTATACAGATTCCCCCTTTCCTTGAGAATCAGGTGTGTCCCTAGCTACCTGCTTCAGGCCTTGCAATGTAGGGTCTGAAAGCTGAGCCTTTCTCAGCTCTCTCCTTGTAACCCTTCCCAGCTTCTATTCCACAGGAAGTCTGGCATCCACTGACAGTGGTGCCTCACTGTCAGCCTGGGTCCTACAACTCACCTCTACCTTTGGAGTCACTCTGTCCAAGGGACCATCAGTACCCACAAGCAGCTGTGGATCACCTTCAGTCTCACTGCAAACAACAGATGGGGCAAATATTTGTCCCACTCCCTCCTAAACTGATCTGCAAATGCGTAGCTCACTCCCTGAAGTAACCACCTCACCAGTCCTGGCTGCAAGTATGCAGTCTGTCTGGGTCTCCCCCAGGCTACCAGACTCACATGCTTGTCTCTTAGCCTGACTGCATGCAACTGCATAAGCACATGGTACTACCTCATCCAAATCCTTCCCTCTCAGGACATCTGCAGGATGGCAGTTTAGTATCTCTGTTATCTCAAGACAACCTACTATTGGAATTTTGTCTTTCCCACTTACTGGCTCCCTCACCTTTGGTTCCCCACCTTGCATCCATGGACACCTGTATGCCACATGGCCCCACTGGTTGCATTCAAAACGTTTAACCCTAGCTCCTGGATGTGTACCTGGACTAGTGGCTTCCCCTGCTACTGGCAGATTCTGTTGGGGCAGTTGGTGCTGCCCACCTGATAGAGATATACCTGTTGCTCAGGCTGCTGCAGAGATATTGACCTACTGCCAGCTGTGATATTGAGAAAATATAAGTGTTTATTCTCATTTTTGTCTGCATTTTGATTTAATATCTCTGTAATCTGTACAACTGTACTTATTCTTCTTCTTGTGTGTTATAGCTGTATATCTCTTAGTGTTGACCTCAGTTGTAGTGAAACCCTTTGTCTGGAGGCCTTGTCTGTTTTCTTAGTGTCAGTAAGTTTTCAGAACTAGTTTCATCTGGCCAAAGTATTCCTGCATCTGTATTGTTTGGTTTCTGTCCTGTGTTTTAAATCAGATATACCTGTTGCTCAGGCTGCTGCAGTGAGATTGACCTACTGCCAGCTGTGATATTGAGAAAAGATAAGTGTTTATTCTCATTTTTGTCTGCATTTTAATTTAATATCTTTGTAATCTGTACAACTGTACTTCTTTTTCTTCTTGTTTGTCCCCACCCACCCGCTGTGTTCTTGTTTTGTTGTTAGTGTTGGTGGCTCTGGAATTGCCTGCCCCTCCTGTAAGTCTGTATTGGAACACTCCTCCTGAGTCCATCTCATTTGCTCACTTAACTGAATACAGTGAGAGCATATTCTGAGTCTAGTGTTCACTCTACATAATACAGAGAGAAGATTTGAGAAGGCCAACCCACTTAGGTTCTTCCTTCCTCTATCCTTGCACTTTACTAACAAAAAAAAATTAATCTGCTTTAACTGTATTTGTGTTTCCTCCTACTTTATTTTGCTTTTGCCTCTTCTTAAAAGTATTCAGTTTTATGTATTCTGCTGCACTTATTGCTGCTTTGTAGTAGCCTGATTAAATTGTAACTGTTATTCTAAGTCTTTTAGTTTAAGCACTTGGGCTTCATACCGGTTGTTTTACATTAAGAAGGTTTGTGGTCTGCACTGTTGTGGCAGGACTGGTAGCTTACATCCTTCTAAGATGGGAATTGCTGATTGACAGCTCAGTGTCTGTTATTCTAAAAGTGTATTAGTTCCAGTTTAAGCACTTGGGCTTCTGGCCAGTTATTCTACATTAAGAAGGTTTGTGGTCTGCACTCTTGTGGGAGGAGAGGCTGGATTCTGCCCTTCTGAGATGGGAATTTCTGGTCACAGGCTTATTGTGCCTGCTTATTCAAACTGTTTCTTTCTGAAATTGGTGCACCTTGTTGCTGTAGCATAGGACCAGATTCAGGCATGCTGAATCTAGCTTTGTTTGTATAACTTGAGCACTGATCCAGGCCATCTTTTTTGGAGAAGGCTCCCCTGCACCCTAGTAGCGGGAGTGTGCAGTTAGAACTTGTCTGATTGAAGACTGCTGGAACAGGGCTCAGTTTTGAGTTTTTTTCTGGTTAATTGGGTAACTTGTTTAAATCAGATTGTTTGTTTTCTATTGTTTTTTATATATATATATATATATATATATATATATATATATATATATATATTGCACTTTAGTCTGAACTGAGATATATAACAATAAGCATCTTTTTATGTGCATTTAAAGTGTTTTTTTGATTGTATCTGCTTTATTTTCTGGAAAAAAAAAATATATATATATATATATATATATATATATATATATATATATATATATATATACTTGTTCCCACCTTTCTAAGCTAGTATAGTCCAGTTTTCAGGTGAGTGCTGAATTCAGGGCTGTGTTACAAATCTCTGTGTTTGCCCATACCTTACTTGGATAGAAGGAAGTTTCTCTGTTCACCTGTGAGAGAGGGGAGCTTTGAGCAGCCTATCTTTCCCTGGAGGAGTGGTTTCAGGCCAGAAAGTAGTAGTTTATTGGCCATTTTGGGCTAATTTCTATCTCTTTCATTTCCCTGCTATAGAAAACGCATTTGCCCAGTTTTGCACGCCGCAGCGCTGGTTAGCTAGGGTATAACTATTCCCGGCTCCACAAAGTCTCCTTTTCAATTTTTCCCTTGGAACTAGACAACTTTCAACTTAAGCACTCAAGCCATTCATTTCTCAGCCCGGCACTTGCACAAAACTCATAGCAAGCACTTATAAACCCTAGCACTACAGAAGGACAAGACTTTCTATTTGACCTTACCAGCCATTCAGTAAAACAGTTTACTGTACCTATCCAGGCATGTCCAGGCTGCAACTCATGCCATACATTTCGGCTACAGAACCTGGACCAAAATACAAAAGGCGGGGGAGCATCCATATTCATCAAGGATACCCACACCTCCAGGTTAGTGGCACAGCACAATGCTTCAGAGATTATCCACATGCAAATAATCAGTGAAAAAGGAACGTGTCCAAAATGAAACTGATAATCCACAGAACGGACACAAAATGGAAGCACTGGCGTTTCAAAAGCAGTCAGTATGGAATTGCTAAAAAGAAACTTCTTTCTCTAATTGCATCCAAAATCACCACAACCACAGGTACAAACCAAAACTAGTTGAATTCAGCCACGCTGTTCCAAAAATCAGTCCAAGTGTTACCACAGCTCTAACGTTTATTCACTCCGTTTTCGTTAAACAACTTCATCAGAAGCATACAAGGTCCTCCCCACAGTACCTTATATACCTAAGCCAATTACAAAAGTTAATTAATTTACTAATTAAAAGACATTAGTCATAAAGCTTTGAAAGTTGTTGTACAAAGCTTGTTAAAAATCTTTATATTTAATAGGTTAGTAAAGTTCTATACCACCACTGTAATGCCATTAAATACACTTATTTCCATAAATATAATTAAAAAATATGTAATGTAGACAATTTTAAAAGTTTTTTAAAAACCAAAACCTTCACTAGTTAATAATAAAAAGCAATGGGATAATTTTTCAAGGTCTTGTTTTGTTAGAGTTTAGCTGCTCTTAGTTTAAGTACAGGTCCCAGGGATATCATACCATTCAAACCAGGGGACTTAGTCGCTTCAAGGGTGATTTGCCAATAAAGTTCCCTATATTCAACTGGTCTCCCACATGCCACCCCTGGGGTCAACATCAACCACTTCTAAAACAAAAAACTGAAACTTTGCCTTAATACATTGTTTGGAATGTTTAAAAAGTGCGTTACTTTCTTTACTGGTTCTAATGTCGTATAGATGTTCGTATATTCTTTTTTTAAGGGGTCTCTCACTTTTCCCTACATAAAATGAGTTACATGCTGTGCATACAGCTAAGTAAATAATCCCCTTGGTGTTACAGTTTGCAAATACATTCATAGGTAACCTTTTATTTCTAGCTTGTAAAAAGTAACTATCACCTACTATAATGTGGGAACAATATTTACAATTTCCACATCTAAATAAACCTTTTTTCTTGGATGAGTTGCTTGAACTATACCCATTGTGACCTCTTTCTATTAGATTTTTGATGGTGTTTCCCTTCTTATAAATAAATTTCAAGGGGTCAGTGAATATACATTCTAAGTCAGAAATTTTGGAAAAATTTTTCCATTCATTTTGTATAATGTTTCTGACTTTTGATGTTTGTCCATCATAGGTCATTACTAACCCATTATTGTAGGTCGTCGTTTTCCTATGTTCACCAACCATACCCATATAATTGTTGTTATTACCTAAAATGGGTGCAAACCTAGAGTCCCTCCCCTTTAGCACTTCCTGAAGTAGGTCATTAAAAAGTTGATTAGGGTATCCCCTTTCCAAAAACTAGCTTCTTAGCCATTCCCATTCCTGTTGGAATTGTTCATTTTCTGAAGACATCCTGCTAATTCTAACCAACTGACCCTTTAATACTCCTTTTTTCTGAAAGTAAGGGTGCGAGCTGGTGTAATGCAGGTAAGAGTTAGAAAAGGTTTCTTTCCTAAATACTCTTGATTCAAATTTGTTCCCATTTTTTGTAATGGAAATATCCAAATAGTTAAGCTTGTTCTTATCAAAATTGTATGTGAACCTAAGAAATTCCGTTGTGTTGTCCAGGTAGTTTACCATTTCAACAAATGTGTTCACATCTCCCTTCCACAAAAAGCACAAGTTGTCCAGGAACCTCCCATACAGTAGCCATTGTTCTTTATATATAGAGTTGAACAAAAATTTGTTCTCCCAGTAGGCCATAATTATATTTGCGTAGGTGGGAGCACAGGGTGCCCCCATTGCTATGCCCTTAACCTGTTTAAAGTATTCCCCTGAGAAATAGATGAAATTATTTTTTAGTATAACTTCCATAAGGGTTAGAACAGTTCTAAATTCATTGTTGTTTAGTATTTTAGATTCAACCAGCATTTCCTCAAACCATTCCATCCCTGTCTCATGGGGAATACTGGTGAAAAGGTCCACCACATCCATAGTTCCAAAAGCCAAACTGTCACTACACAGAGAGTGGTCTAACTTTCTTAACAGGTCCCAGGAATCTCTTAAAATGTTGTCATTATTCATGACCAATTTCTTGATTTTCAAGTCTACATATTTGGCCAGTGGTGTGGTAACAGAATTGTCAGCCACCACTATGGCTCTAAGGGGCGGGTCTCTGGTGTCTTTGTGTGTCTTTGGTATGCCGAAAATAACTGGTATTTTTGGCTTGTCTACATATAGATATCTAAAGGTTGCTTGGTCTATCAGACCCTCCAACAGTAGGTCATTTAGCACCAAGCGGATCTTTCCATAAGCGATGTTAATTTCGTTAATAGAAGTCCTAAGGTATTCCTCAGTATTATTCAAAATTTCCATCATCTTTCCCTCATAGATGATCTGATCCATGAGGACGACCCCCCCTCCCTTGTCCGGTTTCATTACCCGCAATTCTCTGTTGTTACATAAACCATCCAATAGTATTTTTTCTTGTTGGGTTAGATTGTTTTTGACAAACCCATGGCTAAGGGAGGTTCTTAACTTTTGTTCTATCAGATTCTCAAAGTTTCTTAATTGGGGATGTAAGGGGGGGTCATAAGTACTCTTTCTCCTCAGACTATTGGTGTAATTAGTCTTATAATTGTCATGAAATATTATTTCCAAGTTCTTTTTCCTAAGGAACATCTTAACGTCAACTAACAATTTGAACATGTTTGTTTTTGTTGATGGAATAAAGCCAAATCCTTTCAAAAATACATTAAAGGTGGTTTCAGAAACTGGATAACTGGAATAATTAAAAATGGTGAAATTTTTGTAGGTCCACTTAAAACCAGAGTTAACTGTCCCTTCCATTAGTTCCACTTGGTTGTGTTTCTCCCCTGGGGTCTCCTCTGGTAAACTTGGTAGTTTTTTGAGTAAGATTCATTGTTGTTTTTGGACCTAAGTCTTTCTGACCTCTCCAAGAAAAAAGGTTTATTCAGATGTGGAAATTGCAAATATTGTTCCCATATTATAGTAGGTGATAGTTACTTTTTACAAGCTAGAAATAAAAGGTTACCTATGAATGTATTTGCAAACTGTAACACCAAGGGGATTATTTACTTAGCTGTATGCACAGCATGTAACTCATTTTATGTAGGG
The DNA here is from genome assembly GCF_019279795.1 of Protopterus annectens. Lineage (NCBI taxonomy): Eukaryota > Metazoa > Chordata > Ceratodontiformes > Protopteridae > Protopterus > Protopterus annectens. The sequence continues at coordinate 1,284,155,306 of NC_056747.1, forward strand.
AAAAGTGAGAGACCCTTAAAAAGAATATCTGAACATCTATCGACATTAGAACCGTAAAGAAAGTGCACTTTTTAAACATTCCAAACAATGTATTAAGGCAAAGTTTCAGTTTTTTGTTTTAGAAGTGGTTGATGTTGACCCCAGGGGTGGTATGTGGGAGATCCGAGTTGAATACAGGGAACTTTATTGGCAAATAACCCTTGAAGCGACTAAGTCCCCTGGTTTGAATGGTATGATATCCCTGGGACCTGTACTTAAACTAAGAGCAGCTAAACTCTAACAAACAAGACCTTGAAAAATTACCCCATTGCTTTTTATTATTAACTAGTGAAGCTTTTGGTTTTTAAAAAAACTTTTAAAATTGTTTACATTACATATTTTTTAATTATATTTATGTAAATAAGTGTATTTAATGGCATCACAGTGGTGGTATAGAATTTTACTAACCTATTAAACATAAAGATTTTAACAAGCTTTGTATAACAACTTTCAAAGCTTTATGACTAATGCCTTTTTAATTAGTAAATTAATTAACTTTGTAATTGGCTTAGGTATATAAGGTACTGTGGGGAGGACCTTGTATGCTTCTGATGAAGTTGTTTAACGAAAACGGAGTGAATAAACGTTAGAGCTGTGGTAACACTTGGACTGATTTTTGGAACAGCGTGGCTGAATTCAACTAGTTTTGGTTTGTACCTGTGGTTGTGGTGATTTTGGATGCAATTAGAGAAAGAAGTTTCTTTTTAGCAATTCCACATTGCTACTGACTGCTTTTGAAACGCCAGTGCTTCCGTTTTGTGTCCGTTCTGTGGATTATCAGTTTCATTTTGGACACGTTCCTTTTTTACTGATTATTTGTTTGTAACAGGATGGAAACTACCGGCACCACTTGTCCGGACAACGCAGCACAGATACTGGTGAATTAAGGAAACTAGTGGGTCAGCTAACACAGTTGGTTGGTCTGCTGACTCCACTAAGCCAATCTATGTCGACGCTTTTGTCGTCCTTTACTCCCCCAGTCAACCAGGAAATGGAGAAGCGGAATATGAGGGGCCCGAGTACTAACGGAGGTGGAACAAGACCTAGAGAACCGAAAGGTGCTACCAACTCCAGTTTCGATAGATTACCGAGGATATTTAGTCCGAATGGACCGGAAAACATGACGGGCGATGAACGAGTGAGGTCCCCTTCACCAACGGATGTACGAACACCTGGGGGAAGTAATACAATCACAGGTACTTCAAAAAGACTGTTTACCGAAGTATTTAACGCAAAATTTGAGTTTAATGAAAAAGCAACGAGAAATATTTATCATGGGACTTACAAAACCATGTTAGAGGACTTTGACTTTTTCTTTTACAAATACAAGATGTTAGAGATGGACAATTTCTACCTTAGACACTGTTTATCTGTAAATATTATTCCCAAAGGTCTCAGAATATTTAAATATCCCAATAATGTTTTGGAGGGCAGTGAGTTTCACAGTGATTTAATAGTGGCATTTGAGAAATGTGGTAGAGATATCATGAAGGCTATTATAAAAAACAATGAAAAAGAGATTGTGAAACTACAGAGCAAGATTGAACAGTTAAATACAGGTATTGTCAATGACCTGGCATTCAGTATTAAAGAAGAAAAAGCAAAGTATTATAAACTGCTCAATAATATTGAAACTAAATGTATAGATGTACAAAACAGGAAATGGAACAAAATTGAGAGGGACTTAAACGAATACAGGACTAAGACACACTACCCCAAACCCAAGGGCAATAGGAATTATGGGAATTTCCAAGAAGGCTTAGACAACAGGGAGGAAGTTTTCTATGACAATGAGAATTATGACAGTGAGTTTCCCCCACTTAGAAGGTCAGAAAGACTTAGGTCCAAAAACAACAATGAATCTTACTCAAAAAACTACCAAGTTTACCAGAGGAGACCCCAGGGGAGAAACACAACCAAGTGGAACTAATGGAAGGGACAGTTAACTCTGGTTTTAAGTGGACCTACAAAAATTTCACCATTTTTAATTATTCCAGTTATCCAGTTTCTGAAACCACCTTTAATGTATTTTTGAAAGGATTTGGCTTTATTCCATCAACAAAAACAAACATGTTCAAATTGTTAGTTGACGTTAAGATGTTCCTTAGGAAAAAGAACTTGGAAATAATATTTCATGACAATTATAAGACTAATTACACCAATAGTCTGAGGAGAAAGAGTACTTATGACCCCCCCTTACATCCCCAATTAAGAAACTTTGAGAATCTGATAGAACAAAAGTTAAGAACCTCCCTTAGCCATGGGTTTGTCAAAAACAATCTAACCCAACAAGAAAAAATACTATTAGATGGTTTATGTAACAACAGAGAATTGCGGGTAATGAAACCGGACAAGGGAGGGGGGGTCGTCCTCATGGATCAGATCATCTATGAGGGAAAGATGATGGAAATTTTGAATAATACTGAGAAATACCTTAGGACTTCTATTAACGAAATTAACATCGCTTATGGAAAGATCCGCTTAGTGCTAAATGACCTACTGTTGGAGGGTCTGATAGACCAAGCAACCTTTAGATATCTATATGTAGACAAGCCAAAAATACCAGTTATTTTCGGCATACCAAAGACACACAAAGACACCAGAGACCCGCCCCTTAGAGCCATAGTGGTGGCTGACAATTCTGTTACCACACCACTGGCCAAATATGTAGACTTGAAAATCAAGAAATTGGTCATGAATAATGACAACATTTTAAGAGATTCCTGGGACCTGTTAAGAAAGTTAGACCACTCTCTGTGTAGTGACAGTTTGGCTTTTGGAACTATGGATGTGGTGGACCTTTTCACCAGTATTCCCCATGAGACAGGGATGGAATGGTTTGAGGAAATGCTGGTTGAATCTAAAATACTAAACAACAATGAATTTAGAACTGTTCTAACCCTTATGGAAGTTATACTAAAAAATAATTTCATCTATTTCTCAGGGGAATACTTTAAACAGGTTAAGGGCGTAGCAATGGGAGCACCCTGTGCTCCCACCTACGCAAATATAATTATGGCCTACTGGGAGAACAAATTTTTGTTCAACTCTATATATAAAGAACAATGGCTACTGTATGGGAGGTTCCTGGACGACTTGTGCTTTTTGTGGAAGGGAGATGTGAACACATTTGTTGAAATGGTAAACTACCTGGACAACACAACGGAATTTCTTAGGTTCACATACAATTTTTATAAGAACAAGCTTAACTATTTGGATATTTCCATTACAAAAAATGGGAACAAATTTGAATCAAGAGTATTTAGGAAAGAAACCTTTTCTAACTCTTACCTGCATTACACCAGCTCGCACCCTTACTTTCAGAAAAAAGGAGTATTAAAGGGTCAGTTGGTTAGAATTAGCAGGATGTCTTCAGAAAATGAACAATTCCAACAGGAATGTGAATGGCTAAGAAGCCAGTTTTTGGAAAGGGGATACCCTAATCAACTTTTTAATGACCTACTTCAGGAAGTGCTAAAGGGGAGGGACTCTAGGTTTGCACCCATTTTAGGTAATAACAACAATTATATGGGTATGGTTGGTGAACATAGGAAAACGATGACCTATAATAATGGGCTAGTAATAACCTATGATGGACAAACATCAAAAGTCAGAAACATTATACAAAATGAATGGGAAAATTTTTCCAAAATTTCTGACTTAGAATGTATATTCACTGACCCCTTGAAATTTATTTATAAGAAGGGAAACACCATCAAAAATTTAATAGAAAGAGGTCACAATGGGTACAGTTCAAACAACTCATCCAAGAAAAAAGGTTTATTCAGATGTGGAAATTGCAAATATTGTTCCCATATTATAGTAGGTGATAGTTACTTTTTACAAGCTAGAAATAAAAGGTTACCTATGAATGTATTTGCAAACTGTAACACCAAGGGGATTATTTACTTAGCTGTATGCACAGCATGTAACTCATTTTATGTAGGGAAAAGTGAGAGACCCCTTAAAAAAAGAATATACGAACATCTATACGACATTAGAACCAGTAAAGAAAGTAACGCACTTTTTAAACATTCCAAACAATGTATTAAGGCAAAGTTTCAGTTTTTTGTTTTAGAAGTGGTTGATGTTGACCCCAGGGGTGGTATGTGGGAGACCCGAGTTGAATACAGGGAACTTTATTGGCAAATCACCCTTGAAGCGACTAAGTCCCCTGGTTTGAATGGTATGATATCCCTGGGACCTGTACTTAAACTAAGAGCAGCTAAACTCTAACAAACAAGACCTTGAAAAATTACCCCATTGCTTTTTATTATTAACTAGTGAAGCTTTTGGTTTTTAAAAAAACTTTTAAAATTGTTTACATTACATATTTTTTAATTATATTTATGTAAATAAGTGTATTTAATGGCATCACAGTGGTGGTATAGAATTTTACTAACCTATTAAACATAAAGATTTTTAACAAGCTTTGTATAACAACTTTCAAAGCTTTATGACTAATGCCTTTTTAATTAGTAAATTAATTAACTTTGTAATTGGCTTAGGTATATAAGGTACTGTGGGGAGGACCTTGTATGCTTCTGATGAAGTTGTTTAACGAAAACGGAGTGAATAAACGTTAGAGCTGTGGTAACACTTGGACTGATTTTTGGAACAGCGTGGCTGAATTCAACTAGTTTTGGTTTGTACCTGTGGTTGTGGTGATTTTGGATGCAATTAGAGAAAGAAGTTTCTTTTTAGCAATTCCACATTGCTACTGACTGCTTTTGAAACGCCAGTGCTTCCGTTTTGTGTCCATTCTGTGGATTATCCACATGCAACTAACAATGGGCAAAACTGCAATTCAAATTGTAGCTTGCTACAGATCACCCACCATGTCCCAGGACCCCCGTTCATTTCTGGAAACACTGGGTAACATAAAGGTCCTACCAAACACCCTAATATTGGGTGATTTCAACTACCCAAACATTAACTGGGAGAACTACTCAAGTACTAACTCCCTTGCCCAACATTTCCTAGAATTTATAAACTCAAACAAGCTGGAACAACTGGTCAACACTCCCACCAGAGGGGACAACATATTGGACCTGGTCATCACCAACATGGGCTACTGGTGTTCCACACTGGAGGTCAACCCCTCGCTGGTTAGATCTGACCATAAACAAATCACTTTGCATATCCACATTCTGCCCTCACCCCAGGACAAGGAAACCACTGTGAAAAACTTTTCAAAAGCAAACTTCACGTTACTTAAGATGGAGGTGGAAAGTTTCAAAGCCCCCATCTAAAGGATAATGCTGTCCAAGCTTAAATATCCTTTACTAATGCATTCTACGAGCACCTACAAGAATGCATGGATCATGCTATCCCAAGCAAAACCAAGACTGACTCCTCCAAGAAAAGGAAACCAGTCTGGTGAACCCCTGCCATAAACAAGCTATACAATAGAAGGAGGAAACTAGCACAGAAAAGAGTAAAATCCCAAGAAGGGAAGACATCCCTGATCAGTATCAGCAAGAAACTATGATCCCTCATAAAATCATCCAAGGTGAGCTTTGAAAGAAAACTTGCCAAGAACTCCAAAGATAACCACAAGGCATTCTTTAGCTATGTCAAAAAATCTAAGTGGCAATGCTCAGATCTGCTGGGAGTTAGTGCAGAATGGCAGAAAATACACTGAATCAACCGATATTGCCATCATCCTGGCAGACAGTTCAGTGCAAACTTCACCCCCTCTCACCCCCAGAAGGGCCCATAACCATACCCGAAGAATGTAGAGCCCCTGAAATCACAGACACTCAGGTTAAAATTGCCCTCTCCAAAGCCAAAAACACAACATCAATGGGACTGAATGGTGTCCCAGGCTGCATCCTACACAAGCTCAAAGACGCACTAACCCCTCACCGAAACACACTGTTCAAACTCAGCCTCTCCACAGGCTACGTTCCCATAGAGTGGTGCACAGCAACAGTTATTCCGCCCCACAAAGGTGGAGCCACAACAGACCCTGGGAACTATTGCCCTATAAGCCTGACTAGCTTGGTCTGCAAGGCTATGGAGTGCATCATCATGGAACTCATTAACAGAAACATTGGGAACCTCCAAACACTGGACCTTACCTAGTTCGGGTTTGTTAAGGGCAGATGATGCTGCCTAAACATGGTGGAATTCTTTGAGACAGTTACCAAGGCTATAGAGGAGGGAAAGGTGGTAGGCTGCCTACCTAGACCTCGCAAAGGCCTTCAACACCATTCCCCATTCTGGTATTATAGACAAGCTTACCAGCCTGAACATAAACCCCTATGTCACAAAATGGGTTGCCAGTTGGCTCATGGACAGAACCCACATGGTGAGAGTTGCGGGAGCTAGGTCTGACTCTAATCCAATTACAAGTGACATTCCCCAAGGCTCAGTCCTAGGACCCCTCCTGTTTGACATATACTTCTCAGAGGTACAGACAAGCACACAAGGACTATGGCTGACCAAGTTTGCAGACAACTGCAAACTAGGGGCTATAACTGACTCACTGGCTGACACAGCCATCCTCCAAAAGGGTCACTGAGACAGATACCTGGTGTCAAAATCATGGCCTCAAGCTAAATGCCAAACAGTGCATAGTTATTCCCTTTGGAAATAACAAAGTACCCACAAACTACCACATAGGTGGTAGTCCCCTAAATACGGGAAACATAATAAGGGATCTGTGGACCCAAGTAGATAGTAATCTCCCCTTTGATAATCACATTGCCAAAGTGGTTAGAAAATCCTTCTCTGTGGCCCACCTAATCACAAAAGGGTTTGCATTCAGATCAAAAGAGGTCATTTTGCCCTTCTACTCATCACTCATCAGACCCATCATAGAGTACAACGCCCCATTTGGGATGTACCTTACAAGACACCTGCAACAGCTGGAAAGACCATAGAAGTACCTCACCAAGAGGATCACTGGCCTCAAACAGATGCCCTATGCAGCCCGAGTGAAGAAACTCCAGCTGTACTCGGTTGCATACCACCTGCTCATAGGTGATCTCTGCCTGACATACAAGGCCATGTCCAACCCAGAATTGATGGACATGCTCCACCTAAAGAAAACCTTATCCCCTTGAGCCACACACTCTAGGGATCTAAACCTCACCACAACAATAAATAGGACATGCTGGAGGGATAGATTCCTGTCCCAGAGACTTCCCATGCTTTGGAACAAGATTCCAATCTACATTAGGCAGAGCTCCTCACTAGCACTCTTCAAGAGAAACCTTGACAAGTGGATGGGAAACAGAAAGTTTACCCCAGGGATCATTTCAGTGGCTCTGCTGGACAGAGGCACAGGGAACTAATCTAAGGGCCGGCAAAAGCCAACACATTCTGGCTAGGCTTATAAATGCCTTCAGGCAGATAGCCTAGTACCTACCTATGAATCTTTGAACCATGGGTTCCTTTAGACCCATGAGCAGTACTGGGGGTCCCCTTCCTGTGCAGGACTGCCCTGCCTGCCAGGTATAGGTGTCCCTTCTTCCCTAACTCATCTGAAGTAGCACCTTGTTTATCAGCTAACCAGATCCTCATGTCCTCAAGCAAAGTGCTAAGGGCTTGTTCCCTCACCAAAAGGTCTGCCAGCCCTTCAAAAGTGGTGACCTGACATCCACTCACCCTCCTATGGAAATAAGTGCTCAATTCAGCAACATATTCATACACACTTTCATCTGCCTTGCGTCTATGCTCACAAAACTTTTTCCTAAATGTTTCAGGTGTTAGCTTAAACAATTCTAAAAGACATTTCTTAACAGCAGTATAATCAAAACATGCAACGCCAGACATTTTACACAATGCAGTTACAGCTTTACCATGGAGTAAGAGGGTCAGAAAATGTCTCTGACAGACGGTCACACTTCTTGTGTATATTGCCTGGGACCTTTGCACCTGCAGGACTCTTGTTCTGTCTGCCACGCTTTCAGTCCAAGAGTCCTGCAGGAACGCAAAAATAAACTGATACTTCGAGGCTTATTAAAGCCTGAAGGCTCCCTGACCCAGACCGCATCAGGAAAACCTTCTAAGCCTTCCAAGGCGTCGGCTCCAGCTTCGGAGCCGTCTGCTGGTGGCTCTAAGGCTGCTTCGATATCGACTCTGTCTGGAGCCGATGTTTCGAAGATTCAAACTGTTACCTCGGCTCCGGCTGGAGCTGAGAGGTCCGAGACTCAGACGGCTCCGATAGTTTTGTCGGAGCCATCTACTAGGAAGAGGTCGAGATCCCCATCCATTGGCTCTATCCACACGGCCCCTGGATCTCCACTCTTATCAGAGAGAAGCCATAGGTCCCACTCCTCTCGGTCCTCCAGACTGTCCGACCACGACTTAGAGAGGGTAGTGAGCAGACTTCTCAAGTCCCAGGCACTGGCCCAAATACTGCATAGCCCTACCCAATGGTCAGTGGCTATACCCATACCTTCCTCAGTTCCTCCTCTGATTCCCATGAGTTTGGAGCTGGAGCTTCTGGGAGCCGTGACTGTCAGTGCGTCGGAGCTGATACTTCCACTTTCGGCTCCGTCGTCGGCTCCGATCTCCTCCTTGGAGGGATCTGGGCGCCGGGCTTCCCTCGTCAGCTCCAAGGGGGTGAGTGGCATCGGACCCTTGTCCGAGCTCATTCTCCCTCTCGGAGATTCGCCGCTGGTGATCTTGGCCCCGACATCGGCCTCGGAGCCATCCCTTTCGGTGCCGGGAGGAGTCCTCATCTCTTCGGAGTGGGGATATTCAGCCCCGCCTGATCGGGGTGCCTTCGAGGTCATGCGGAGTGTGCTAGACCCGGTGTCTGTTCCACGGTCGGCTCCCTCAGCTCCTCCCTCTACAGTGCCTGCAATGGTCTCTACCCACCCTCTCATCCCAGACCGTAGAGAGCCAACGTCTCAAGTTTCCCCACTGGGAATATCCTCCTCTTCCGAGGCTTCTCCTGATCCTTCAGGGGAACCCCCTCGGAAGAAACAATGCAAGAGGAAGCATATTGACTCCCACGAGTCTATCACCTCGGATACCGACTTGGATGAGTCGGAAGGGTCCCCATGGTCCTCCTCTGAGGATGTCTCCTTTTCAGACATCCTTGAGATCCTTAGACAGAAGGGGAACTGGTCCACCCTTAACCCTTCAGAGGACAAGTCGGTCTACCTTGAGGCTTTTGGCTCTCGCCCTTCCACCTCCTGGGTATCTCCTCCCTTTGACCCCCTCATGGAAGTGGTGGCAAGGAAGGCGTGGACAGCCCCTGATATGGTGGAACTTACCCCACGCAGGCCATCCAAGTTTATTACAGCTCCTAAGGACAAAGAATTCCTATCCAAGGGCATCTCTGTTGATGCTATGGTGGTGGCCGCAGCCACTAAGAAGGAATTAGCCGATCCTTCAGCACCTATCCATCCTCCTAATAAGGAATCTAGGACTATGGATAGGTACGGTAAGTGGATGTTCTCCTCAGCGACCTTTGCTATGCGTTCGCTGAACTACTTGTGTCACTTCACCCGTCTTCAGAGATATGCTCAAGGAAATGGGTGATGCTTTGCAGGATCCAACAACTGAGGGGTTTCGAGACAAAATGAACTCCCAGTTGGCAACCCTGAATTCAATTGTCAACTCCTCCATGCGGCTTCTTTCCTATGCAGCCGATGGGGCGAGTAGGGCCACTGGCACAGGTGTAGCTTTGCGACATCACACCTGGATGCGGCTTTGTAACTTTGCGGACCCTTTCAAGGCATCCTTCACCAATTCCCCTTTTGATGGTTCAGCATTGTTTGGACCTCAGGTGAAGAACACATTGACTAGGTGCGAACAGGATGGCAAGACTCTCTCTGCCGTGGGAGTCCGGTTTTCTACCCCTTCTAGACCATATCCCAAGGGTCAGAAGGGCGGGAATATGTGAGTCCGCAAATCACAGGGAGTCTCGCCTGATGCACGGAGTCAGTTCCCCTCTAGAGGCAGAGGGGGGAACAGCAATAGACACCGCCTTAGGGGCAGGGGTTGTCCGCAAAATCAAGGTAGCAGAGAGACTCTCTCTGACAAACCTTTTCAGCATCCCTGAGGAGCTGCCCGACTGTCCACCTTCGGAGGCAGTCTGGGGAAGATTATCACTGTATCCAGAAGCCTGGCTTTCTCTCACTCAAGACAAATGGGTACAGTTGATTATATCCGAGGGTTACAAAATTCCTTTTGTCCACATCCCATCTCAACCAAAAGGGCCCCTTCCAGACGTTCCACCCGGTCTAAGGGAACAAGCAGCGCTAGAAATATCAAAGCTGCTGTCAAAAAGAGCTATCCAGCCAGTCCCGGCAGAACAGCAAGGATCCGGAATCTACTCCAAATTCTTTTTGGTTCCAAAAAAGACAGGGGACTGGAGACCGATATTGGATCTCAGCAGACTAAACAAGTCTGTAAACAAAACAAAATTCCGGATGGTCACGCTTCAGTCCATTCTACCCTTCTTGGGTCAGGACAATTGGATGTGCTCAATAGACCTTCAGGATGTGTACTATCATATCAAGATGCAAAGATGCTCCAGAAGGTTCCTCCACTTCCAACTGTGAGCCAGTCACTATCAGTTCAAAGCCCTGCCCTTTGGTCTCACTACAGCCCCCCCGAGAGTTCACCAAATGCATGGCAGTGGTCACAGCTCATCTGAGACGACAAGGATTCCAGGTGTTTCCATATTTAGACGACTGGCTCCTTACTGCTACCACCAGGTGTCAACTTCTCATATCCAGATACTACACCATTCATACTTGTCAAGCTCTAGGCATTTTCATAAATTTCAAAAAATCTGCCTTGTTGCCTTGTCAGTCTATTACCTTTATAGGTACCACCTTAGACACAATTCATCTTTCCGTGAAGCTAACAGAGCAAAGAGTATCAGATATCCGCAAACATGTTCACATTCTTCTTCAGTGTGACAGGATCAAATCCAGGTTTGTCTTGAAGGTTTTAGGTCTCATGGCAGCTGCCATTACACTTCTTCCCCTAGCCCGCTTTCACATGCGGATCCTCCAGTGGATGCTGTTTTCTCAGTGGTCCTTCCAACAGCTCCCAATGTCTCACAGTATTCTGCTGACCCAATCATGCAAGAAGCATCTATCTTGGTGGATGACCTACCCTCAAGTTCTTCAGGGCAGATCATTCGCCCCCCCCCCGGTTGCCACGGTGACAACGGACGCCTCCCTGATCGGTGGGGGGCATTGTCAGGGCAGGACGGTCCAGGGCACATGGCAATCTTTCGAAAGCCATTTGCACATAAATGTCCTGGAGATGAGAGCAGTACTTTTAGCATTGCAAGCCCTTCAGCACTCTCTTCCCACCGGGACTATTGCAATTCAGACAGACAATATGTCTGTAGTATGGTACATCAACAAATAAGGCGGAACCAAGTCTTATCCCTTATGTCGAGAGGCACTCAGACTTTGGCAGTGGGCGATCTCATCTCAGCGGTTTCTGATAGCAATGCACATCCCCGGGAAGTCCAACGTGATAGCGGACAAGTTGAGCAGGGCTATACTCATGCCACACGAGTGGTCTCTCAAACAGTCAGTGCTGGAAGAAATTTTTCAGAGATGGGGCCGACCTTGCTGCAATCTTTTTGCTACTCCCCAAAACAGCAAGTGTCACGATTTCTTCACCCTCTTTCCCCTACCAGGTCAACCTGCCAGGGACGCTCTAGTCCACGATTGGCCCAGGGGACTTCTGTATGCCTTTCCCCCGTTTCCACTGATCTCTCAATTAATTCAGAAAGCTACCACATTGAGAGTCGACATGATCCTCATTGCCCCTTAATGGCCTCGTCAGATATGGTTTCCATTCCTTCTCCGGTTTCTGTTGGAGCAGCCTTGGCATCTGGATCCAGTGCCAGATCTTTTGACTCATCAATCGGGTCAGCTGCACCACTCCCTCCCATCTCTCAACCTCACAGCTTGGTTGCTCCACTTCCTGCCTTAGCCAGGCTTCCTTTAATTTCCCATTCGGTCCGTAACATCCTTATAGCCTCCCACAAGTCTTCTACAAGAAGAATTTACAATAGCAAGTGGAAACATTTTTCCTTCTGGGCAGCAACTAATAACATAGACCCTTTCACTGCACCTATCCAGTCTATACTAGACTTCCTGGCAGAACTTTTTCACTCAGGTTCTTCTTCGTCTACTATTAGAGTACAATTGGCGGCTATATCTAATTTCCATGTAGGCTTTTCAGACTCCAGCATCATGTCCCATAAACTTTGCAAAACCTTTCTAAAAGGTATCTTTTTGCTCAAGCCCCCAATTAGAGACCCCCCCACCTCAGTGGGACTTAAATTTGGTTCTAGCCTCCTTGATTCTCCCCCCCTTCAAATCGGCCGCTTCCTGCTCTCTGAAATTGCTTTCATGGAAAACCCTTTTTCTAGTAGCCATAACATCAGCTAGACGGGTATCTGAACTTCATGCTCTTTGCAGTTGTCCTCCATACTTAGTTTTCCACAAAGACAGGGTGTCCCTTCGGACCAACCCTTACTTTTTACCCAAGGTTTCTTCTGAGGCAAATCTGAATCAGACAATCGACCTTCCAGTTTTCTTCCCTAATTATTCCAACAAGGCAGAACAAAAGTTACATTTCATAGATGTTCATCGCCAGCTTCATTATTATTTGGATAGAACTAAACAGTTTAGGAAGTCTAACCAGCTATTCCTATCTTAAGCGGAAGGCAAGATGGGCCTTCCAGTTTCCAAAGTGTCCCTTTCGAGATGGCTGGCCTCTGTAATTTCCTTCATTTATGAACTCAGACACCAAAAGCTACCATCATGACCTAGAGCTCATTCAACCAGGGCATTAGCTACGTCAGTAGCATTTCAAGACAGACTGCCCATAGATTCCATCTGTCAAGCAGCTACATGGGCTTCTCCTCATATCTTTATCTCACATTATAAATTGGATATGGCCTCCAGAAACCGGGCTAACTTTGGTTCCACCATACTCAAGAGTCTGTTCCGATGAGCCACCCAAGATAAGGGTGCTAGGGACGCGGTCCCATCCAGCAAGAATGAAGGTGAGATTGACAACTTAACATTGAGAAGTTATGTACCTACCATAACGTTCCATGTTAGTTGTCTTCTTCTCGCCTTCTTTCTTGCATCCCACCCTCCATCCCCCTAGCCTGGACAGACTGAGAGGATCCTTGGGATATTTTGTCTTCCACAGCGTCAACCACCTCTATTGCCCCTGATTGATAGTTCTACAGGTAGTTTCTATAGAGGTGGATTTCATTTTTCTCTGTCTCTAGGAGACCAGCACTGCTATACTTTTAGCTATTAAACGAGATCTGGGTATTTACCACCTAGCATTGTGGGATATAGGGGAGCCTCGAGCCGGTAAAAATAGCTCTCGAGCTTTAGTATTGCCTGAGTCGGAGCCGAGGATCAGCTCCGAACCCATCCAGCAAGAAAGAAGGCGAGAAGAAAACAACTAACATGGAACGTTATGGTAGGTACATAACTTCTCATTTTCAGTTATTGGGTATTTTCAGATCATGTGATTGTAATTGTGATTTGAAATATGTTTCAGTGCTGTTTTTTATTTATTCTGAAGAAGTCATTGGATATAACCTGACAAAAGTGCTAAATAAACAGTGTTTTTGGGAACTAGTTCGTGTTTGCGGCATCCTTGGAGCTTGGCTTTGTGATATGTTGAGATTCTCTGACATTATTCAACTCCTGCAACAGTTTGTGGCTTAAAAGCTAGAGGGACAGGAAAAATTAGGAATACTTCTCAACCTCACAGCACAAACAATCAAGACAGATCCAAAAGTAATGGTGGGAAAAAATCAGGGACAGAGTTTAATTAGAACTCCTACCATACCTCTCAACCTCTTAGCAAGAAATCCGGACAAAGCCAAAAATAATGTGGGGACACAGGCCAAAAATAGGAACACTTTTTAAATATTGCTCGTACAAACTTAGAAAGTTGATAGAATAACAGGTTTTGCATTAGCATGAATTTTCTGAAGGATATGAAGTCTGAACATCAAATGTCTGCCATTATTTTCTGACTGCAGTCCTCCATGATTTGTCAGTGATTTGCCAGGAAAACTACAACTTTATGAGAAACAGACCAAAAATCTGAGTCAAAAATCTGGACATTCTGTGAAAATCTGGACAGTTGAGAGGAATGAGTCTCCTACAAACATAGGAAGTTGCTAGTATAACAGCCTGTGCACTACCGTGGATTTACTGAAGGATATGGGAGTGTGAAACTTTAAAATTCGGCATTAATGACTGACTGAAATCATCCATGATTTATGAAGGCAGGAAAAATAAGACATCAGGAACATTCTCTGCTGATCTACACTCACTGCAGTTAGTGATGATTCAGAGACATGCAAATGAGCTGATAATGAGGTCTTTCCTCATTGCGATTATTGTGTCTCTGAATCACAAAATACTGCGTCATGGAAGCAGGGCCTTTTTACTGCAGCCCTTTCTAAATCCCTGGGAAGGCATCTGCAGCCGTAAGGAGGTATATAATTGACTCTAATGACATGAAGGAGATTAGCAGTAATGTGAAGCTAAACTAATGCAGAAAAAGCAGAGAAAAGAAAGAATGCTACCCTGAAAATGATGATCAGAGATTTATAAAACAATTAAGAAGTATAATTAATAGGGGAAATTAGGAAAGGAATGTATCTGTGAAAACTCCTACAGATATGTTAAAATGAAGATATATAATAAAATAGATAATGATTTCTTCTCAAATTCCTTGCAACAAATTAAAACTCTGCCTATGCTGAAATAAAAATAGAAGATGTTAAGTCTTATAAAGAAACTTCCATGAAGATCCTTTTGATCATAATAAGAATTAATAAAAGATGTTAAGGAAAACATATGAAATTTCATTAAAGAGGATATAGAATGGAATGAAGTAGCTGGCAGAGTATCAGTGGTTCACCAGGTAGTCCACTTGCCTTTGGTTTTGAAGACTAGAAGGCTGTAGGTTCTATTACCCCTCCATGTGACTAAATTGCTGCTACTATAGTGCAGTGTTTGAGTAGTAGTGTGTGTGTGTGTGTGTGTGTGTGCCTATGGTGTGTGTGTGTGTGCGTATGTGTATTTTTTGTGTGTATGTGTGTGTGTGTGTGTGTGTGTGTGTGTGTGTGTGTGTGTGTGTGTGTGTGTGTGTGTGTGTGTGTGTGGGTGTGTGTGTGTGTGTGTGTGTGTGTGTCATCCATCAGCTGAGGCATTAAACTGAGGTCCCATCTGTTCAAGTTGTTGGTAGCTCAGGTGGATGTAAAAGATCCCACAGCACCCATTGAAAGGAGAAGTTCCCCAATGCCCTGGCCAAATCTCCCCTAGTAGTTTAAATGTCACCTTGGTTCTCCTTTAAAAAGGGGCTACTAGCCTAGTGGCACTAACCTGATCAATAAAGAATAAACAGAAATTATGTTAAAAGCTTCCCACCTGAGAAACCCAATGTTCAGATATTGTAAACAACTTTGTTGCTTAAAGTATTAATTTCTATGCACCACAGATTAACACTAACTGGAAACTATGAGCCTAATTCCAAAAGACTTGCTCTCAGTGTAAATGACCAGTTACACAGAGCAGGTCTTTTGGAATCTGGCTTCCGGTGTTTGTCTGTTTATAGATAGGCCTTGCACCAAAGTAAATCACTTACAAAAAGCAAGTCTTTTGGAATCAGGGCAGACTTACTGTGAGAAAAACTCTTTTGGACTTTGGCCCTATCTGTGCATACAAACTGACTGCAGTAATGGGGGGTATCTGCACATCCAAGTGACTCCAGCAGGGGAAAGTATCTGCACATCCAAAGTGACTCCAGCAGGGGAAAGTATCTGCACATCCAAAGTGACTCCAGCAGGGGAAAGTATCCACACATCCAAGTGACTAAAGCAGGGGAAAGTATCTGCACATCCAAAGTGACTCCAGCAGGGGAAAGTATCCACACATCCAAGTGACTCCAGCAGGGGAAAGTATCCACACATACCAGTGACTCCAGCAGAGGAAAGTATCCACATATCCAAGTGACTCCAGCAGGGGAAAGTATCCACATCCAAGTGACTCCAGCAGGGGAAAGTATCTGCACATCCAAGTGACTCCAGCAGGGGAAAGTATCTGCACACCCAAAGTGACTCTAGCAGGGGAAAGTATCTGCACACCCAAAGTGACTCCAGCCAGGATGACAAAGTTGAAGGCTATACTTTCCTTGCAAATGAACCTGTACATCAGCCTTAAGAAAATTAATTTGCTTTCCAGCTGTAATGATGTTGTATCCAGGAAATGCTGTAGATATAGTCTTATAATCATTTAGAAAAAAAAATGGCCTCTCATGGAACTGAAGCATAATTTGGTAAAACATGAACAAGTAAACAAAAACATAATGAAAGCTGCAGAAAGTGTCAGAACATTAGTAGGACCAGGACAGATTACTAGATTACAAAAAAAATGATAGCCTTCCACTTTCCTGAATTACAGAATACTTCTAAATGTGTAAAATACATCACAGAGCGATAAATAATACTGAAGACACTGAAAAACAGACAGACTTCAGCTGAGCCGTGAGAAAGAGCCAGGCCCCAATCCAGTGAATGGTATTCAAATGTGATGATGCCTTATCAATACTGTTTTTTTTTTGCCTTGCCCATTGTTTAGTTACATGTTTTATATGCTTTAGCTTTGTATACAGCTTGAATCCAAGGAAACAAATCTTTATACGGATGATTTAAAACTGCATAGTTTGTCTAAAACATTTGAAAATAGATCTACCAGTGCCTAAGCATTTTCAGATTATACAGCATTTGATGTCAACCAATGTATGAAGGTAGAGTTTGTAGCTGGAAAGTTAAAATGTAAGGAATATATCAGCGTGAGGCAGAATTTGGTATAAAAGAATTGGAGCAGGAGGTAATGCATAAATATTAGGAAAACATGAGGATCAGCAGAGCAACATGAACTAACAAGAAAAAAAGTTTAGTAAAGAATATTTCAGAAGGCTGAGGCTAAAACTAAAGAGTGCTTTGTCATCAAAAATTAAGTACAAGTTCATAGGTTCATAGGAAGTTACTAGGCTAGCGGCCCTAGAGCCCTTATAAGCCCAGCTATGTTAATCCTGAGTTGCCTCGATTGTCTTTGGTTAGATGGATGTAATTCTCAGAGCAAATCTATGACAAACACAGACTACCCCTAGCCATGAGAGACATGGGTGCCACCCCCAGGGTGAATTTGTGGTCTGCCATCCATTTGTCCAGCTTGCGCTTGAATAGGCTGGGTGAGGAGCTCTGTTTCACATGTAATGGAAGTTTGTTCCAGAGTAACGGCAATCTCTGAGAGATATATCTGTGTCTCCAGCATGTTCTGTTTATGTCAGAGGCTAGATTAAGATCCCTAGAGTGAGTGACTCTTGTGCCATTTGACTTACGGATGTGCAGCATATCCATCAGGGCAGGGTCAGAGACTGCCCTGTAGGCCAGGCACAAGTCACCTCTCTACAGACTACAGTGACAGGGCTTTCAGTCTATCCAAGTAAGTCATGGTTTGAAGGTCCTGTATTTTCTTGGTGACAAACCTCTTATTTGGTGAGTTACATGCAGAAGAGAACATTGTACTCTATTAATGGTCTGATGAGGCTCGAGTACAGTGGAGTTATAACATTGTTAGACCTGGATGAGATGCCCTTACTTATGAGATGTGCAACATAGAAGGCTTTCCTTACCACTGTGGAAACTTGGTGGTCAAAGTTCAGATTGCCATCTACCTGTGTTCCCAGATCTCACACCACTGTGTTTGAACTTAGAGGGGTGCTATCAGTATTGTAATTAGCAGGGAATTCTGCTTTGACAAAGAGGATAATAATGCACTTTTTGTATTTAGTTTTAGACCGTAGCTTTGACACCAGTCATTTGTCTGCATTAGCCCTTCTTGTAATATGTAACATCATTGGAGGAACTCAGTGATTGCATACAATTTGCAATCATCAGTGCACTAGTTAAGCCAAAGGCTGTCTCCTTTAGCCTGGACTTCCGAGAAACAGATTCCAGACAGTAAAGGGCCCAGCACCGATCCTTGTGGTACTCCACTGGTGACAGCTCTACTGGTAGAGGTGGAGACACCAGCTTTGCCAGTCTGTGTTTTGTCAGTGAGCTAACTGCTACCCATCAAGTGACATAAGGGTTAATCTCCAGCTGGGAGAGTTTCCCAATGATACCTGAGTGGCGGTTTGTGTCAAAAGCCTTGGCTAGGTCAAGATAGGCAGTATGTAATGTCTTACCTTCATCCATGGCTTTGTAGACTTTCTCAAAGAAGTGTGCTAAGTTTACTGACAACATCCCCGGCTGCATTCTACATGAACTACAGAATGAATTGGCACCCCACCTAAGTACTATGTTCAATCATAGCCTCACCTCAGGCTTTGTGCCCACTGAATGGTGCACAGTGACGGTTATCTCACTCCACAAAGGGGGAGCCACCACAGAGTCCAGGAACTACTGCCCCATTAGCCTGATGAGCCTGGCCTGCAAGGCCATGGAACGTATCATCATGGAACTTATAAACAAAGACATTGGTAATCTCCAAACTCTGGACTCCACCCAGTTCAGGTTTGTAAAAGGCAGACCATGTCTCCTAAACCTGATAGACTTCTTTGAAGCAGTCACCAAAACCATAGATGAGGGTAAGGTGGTTCACACAGCCTATCTAGATCTCGCCAAGGCTTTTGACACCATCCACCACTCTGGAGTTATAGATAAACGCACTAAACTAGGTATAAATCCCTATGTCACCAGATGGGTTGCTAACTGGCTCACTGACAGAACCCACACTGTGAAAGTAGCAGCCTCCAAATCTGACTTCAGACCAGTGACAAATGGAGTACCACAGGGTTCAGTCCTGGGTCCTCTCCTGTTTGGTATCTACTTCTCTGAAGTACAGGCTAACACAGAAGGTCTTTGACTAATGAAGTTCACAGATGACTGCAAACTAGGAGTTATAATCAAAACTCCTAACAATGTGGACATCCTACAAAAGGGTCTTACTGAGACAGATGCCTGGTGTCAAAACCATGGCCTCAAGCTCAATGCCAAAAAGTGCATTGTCATCCCTTTTGGTAAAAACTCTGTACCCATGAACTACCACATAGGTGGTAGTCTGCTTAACACCAAAAGTATGATAAGAGACCTTGAGACACAGGTGGACAGTAGTCTCTCCTTTGATAATCACATCACCACAGTAGTCAGGAAATCCTTCTATGTGGCACACCTCATCACAAAAGGTTTCTCATCCAGGAAAAAAAAAAAGGTCAGTGTTCCCCTCTACTCGTCACTCATTAGACCCATTATAGAGTACAACGCCCCTTTTGGTATGTACCTCACAAGACATCTACAACAACTGGAAAGGCCGCAGAAATACCTCACAAAGAGAATTACTGGTCTCAAACAGATGCCCTACGCAGACCGTCTAAAAAAACTCCAGCTTTACTCCATTGCATATCACTTACTCAGAGGTGATCTCTGCCTAACATACAAAGCTATGTCAAACCCAGAGCTGCTGGACATGCTCCACTTAAAGAAATCCCAATCCCTCCGAGCTACATGCTCTAGGGAGCTAAACCTTGTCACCACAATAAACAGAACATGCTGGAGGGATAGATTCTTGTCCCAGAGACTTCCCATACTCTGGAACAAACTACCTATCTATAGCAAACAAGGCTCCTCATTAGCACTCTTCAAAAAAATCTTGATGATTGGATGGGAAATAGGAAATTCACCCCAGGGATCACTTCTGTGGCTCTGCTCGACAGGGGCACAGGAAAACAGTTTTCTTGGGTGGCGAAAGCCAGGGTACCTTTTTGGCTAGGCTTATATAGGCCCTAGGGCCAATAGCCTAGTACTTACCTATGACCCTATAATAAGCATGATGTACCCTTAACAAACTCAAACTGGGTTGAATCTAGAGTTTGAAGGTTGCCTATGTCCTTGTTGGTAAGGCCCATGATGATTCTTTCCATGGCTTTGCATATGAGGCTGGTTAGACTTATTGGTCTATAGTTTCCTGGGTCGGTTGAAGTTTCCCCCTTTGTGGAATGGCATTATTGTTGCTGTTCTCCAGTCTGCTGGAACAAAGCCAGTTCTCAGGCTGTGGTTAAAGAGAATGTCAAGTGGATCCACTAGGTCTTGTTTTAGATTGCTTAATAAGCAACGTGAGATGTTATCTGGTCTCAGTGAGGCCATGTTTTTGGCCTTGCAGAGCACAGATATGACCTGATCTCTAGAGATACTAGGCAGAGGACTAGTTTCAGGTATGCTTTGAAGTATGGCTGCTGTGGAGAGAGGGGTGAAGTTTGCTCCAGATCTGTCAGCTACCAGGCTGGAAATTTCTTCCAGTATAGTATGAGTGGCACCATCCACTACCAGTTCGGCACATAGCTGCTCATTCCCTTTTAGGTTTTAGACGTAGTTAATGAACATCTTATGATTGTGCT
Source organism: Protopterus annectens (assembly GCF_019279795.1). Classification (NCBI taxonomy): domain Eukaryota; kingdom Metazoa; phylum Chordata; order Ceratodontiformes; family Protopteridae; genus Protopterus; species Protopterus annectens. Next base: position 1,284,175,787 of record NC_056747.1, read on the forward strand.
TAGCTAGGGATGCTATATTACCTTCATAATTAGCTTTAGAGGACTTTACAAAATTTCTGATTTGCTTGTTCAAGCTGTGGAGAGAATTCTTCCTGTGCTGAGTCAGTTCCCTCTTCTTCTTAGACATCAGTTTCTTCCTTTTGTTATATAATCTGTTTAAACTTGAGGTCCTCCAGGATGGCTTGTTTTTTTGGGGAGGACCTAGTTTTAATCTGATTAGGCACAGCCAAGTCTGTATAGTTGCTTAAGTGTTTATACAGGGCATATGTGTACAACTCTGCACAGGAGTCATTGTTGTCTGTTGTCTGTGATTGTGGGAGGTATAAAACTTTTTATACCATTTCATAGTACGCTGTAGTTTGCTTTGGAAAAGTATTTTAGTTTTTTTGCTCCTGTGATGGTGACACATTCAGTAGTTACTTCAAATGAGACTGATTATGGTCCGACCTTACCAGGGAGGACATCACACAGGAGGGAGTGCAGTGACCCCCACTGTTGATGAGTACTATGTCTAGGACATTTGTGCCCTTTGTGGGGGTTCAGACCATCTGTTCCAGAGCATTTGTACTGACAAAGTCCAGAAACCTCTGAGCGAGCATGTTCGTGCTCATGTATGTCACCCAGTCGATGGAAGAATAGTTGAAATCTCCTATAGCTAAGGTGTTGGGTGGAATGGCAAGTGACTCCAGTAAGTCCAGGTAGGTGGTGTGCTTTTCTTGGTTCATGGTGGGGAGCCTATAGCTAGCAATGATGTGGTAGGGTATTTTGCCTATAGTTAATTGGACACGGAATAGTTCGAGACAGTCATACTGTTTGACCAGTCTCGAGGTGTACTTGGCTTTAATGAAGATGGATACACCTCCACCTTTGGTTCTTTCATTCTCATTTTAAAGTCTGAATGTGTGGAACGCATTGCAGCCTTGCACGTTTGGGGTGCTACCAGTGGCCTTGAGCCATGTATCAGTGATTGTACAGATGTCAGCATCTTCAAAGGTGAGGAGAGTTTCCAGGGAGTGCAGTTTCATGTTTAGACTCCTACCATTAAGCAGCAGAACCTTGAGTTTGTCTCAAGTGGATTTTGCTACATCGGAAATTTTGTTGTTTTGACATTGCCTAAAAAGGCACTATGGGGGAGGAAAGCACCTTTACCAGTATCCAAAAGCCTAGAGAAGATAGGTGCAGCCCATCTCTGGAAAAGCAGGGTGGCCTGTTGACCATGTGTTCACAGGCTGAGAGATACTGGATCCCCCTGGATTGACACCACAAGCTAAGGCAATTGTTGAAGTCAATCATTCTTTGTTTATATTGCGACATCATCCCGGGTGAAGGAAAAATCCTGCTTAGGGCTAGGGTCAGGGGCTAGGGTCATACCTGCCTGGGACGCATAATCTGAGAGTTCAGTTATGTCTCTCTTTATATATTTCAGAAAGGTACATCTCAAGTCATTCAGCCCAACCTGGACTATGACAGAGTCATAACAGTACTTGTTGTTGAGTGACTTGTGTGCATGTATGATTTGACCGATCCTGGTACCTGACTGGTAGCTGACACTGACTTTCACCTTGTCCAGCCTGGTGAGGGGGACATCTTTGTGTCTCATTATGGAGTCACTGATGACCAAGACATTAGCTTTTGAGGTGTTTTGTCTTAGGGGCTTATTTGCTGAAACATTGGTGTATGTGTTATTATGTGCAGTAGCTTCTATTTGCATAGCAGTGTGTGAACGTGGTTTACGTTTGGGAGATCTCTGATTCTTTGGTAGGCTTCTAGTGAGTACCTTTGCATATGTGGGTTTATTAGTTGTGACCTCATTTTGTGTGAGAGGTGAAGTGTGTGTACAACCTGTTTAATGTCCGGTTTGTTGCTATATGAGAGAATTGATTCTAATCTCATACTGTAATTACATCTCTCACATAGGGTATTTGTAAGCAGTTGTCAGTATACATCAGGCAATTGATAAGTTATCTCAGGATGCCCATGTCAATCAGCCCAGCTGCTGAAATGTTGGGAAACCGCCCATCCATTATAGCAGGTTTTTCCCATATGTACAATTAGGGAAGGGATTGAACAAATTTGACCAGTTTTTATGCTAGGACTAATAAAGTTGCGTGTTGTATTGAAGACTATGGCTGATAAGTGTGACAATGCTGCTTAGTGCACCTTTAGTGTGTAGAAGGGAAGTTTGGGAGGGTTCCACTGACAGTTGTCTAGGGTAAAATTGAGTTTCAAGGTTTGCATCTATACAGGGCACACCTAACCACTGTTGTATGGTGCGTTGCAGTGCGCAAATGCAAGGCTTAAATATAGGTGAAATTAAGACACTTTTAAGCTAATCTACCAATAGGAAAGCACACAATGATCCTTCCTCGAGAAATCCCCAGCTGAAACAAGGCTGTAACCACACTCTTCTGCACAAGAGTGCAGGGAAGCCCTTCTTAATGTAAAATGGCTGGTTTAATGCTCATGTGTATCAATAACAGGCTAGATTCAGCAGGTCTGAATCTAGTCTTTGCTATCTAGGTATCACAGCAGTGAAAATTATGTACAGAGAAGTGCAAAAAAAAAAATACTTAGAGCCCTGTTGTGTGTTTCCCAGCTCAGATAGACCAGGTAAACACCTACTGCCATCAGAAAAACAATCCCTGTCTTAACAGTGCAATAGCACAGTAAAGGAGTGTCCTGAGTGAAATACTATCACAAATAAACTTAAACAGTACAAAATGCTACCACAAACAGATACAGTACTTTGCTTTGACTAAATGAGCCAAGAGCCACTCAATCGTACATAATTTATAAAGGCACTAAAAAACAGGAAAAGCTGATTAATAAGCCCTCCAGCCAATAAAACTGCATTCAGAAATTTCAAATGTTTCCCCAACCTCAACAGACTAGGCTGTCTCCCAGTGCGCTAGATGGAAAATCCACTAACCTCTTTTGTGTAAAAACAATTGTTTTCTAGAATGTAAAAATATACTACTTTATCCAACAGCTATCTAGATAATGAAGTCAGATCAAGTAGAATAGACAATGGGAGGCAACATGAACTTTTTCAATATTAGCACAAGGAAAGGCAAATAAATAACTCAGGATATCAACAGCAGTGTAGAAAGGAAAGGCAAAGAAATAATTCAGCATATCAACAACAGTGTAGAAAGGGAGGAGCTTATTAAGCTCAATTTAAAGTAGGGGTGAGCAGCTTAAAGTCACCAGGTTTAAAAAGCAAATCAACAAACAGGAGGGTTGGTGGAAAACACAGCAGGGAATCACCAGCTGTGCTTTAGTTTATGCAGGCTTCAAATCTTTTCAGACAAAGACAGAGGCCCAGAATTTCACTGAGTATTTAAGTATCACTCAATAGACAATTTAGCCAATGAAAACAACATGTGAAAAGAGCAGCCTAGATAATTTATGTCCACAGACAGGCCAAGCAGATCATATGATCATAGGAAGTTACTAGGCTAATGGCCCTACAGACCATGCAAGCCTAGTCAAGTTCTACCCTTATTTCCACAATCAGCACCGATTACCCCTGTCCATGAGGGGCACAGGTGGAACCCCCAGGGTGAATTTATGGTTACCCAACCGATCATTCAGATTACGTTTGATGAGGGTCAATGAGGTGCTCTGTTTGACATGAAGTGAGAGCCCACTCCAAAGGTGTGGTAACTTCTGGGAGACAAATCTGTCCCAACAGCAGGTTCCATTAATGTCATATACCAGGTTAAGGTCTTTAGAGAGAGAGTAACCTACATACCATTTGACTTGTGGATATGCAGCATTTCCAATAAAGCAGGATCAAAGATTGCCTTATATGCAAGGCATAGATCGCTTCTGAGCAGTCTGTATGAAACAGAATAAAGTGATAGTGATTTCAGACAATCCACATAGGACAGATGCTGAAGACCTTCAATTTTTCTTGTGAGGAACTTTTGTGGTTTCTCCAATTGCTGCAGGTGCTTGGAAAGGTACATAACAAAAGGGGCATTGTACTCAATTATTGGCTTGATGAGGGAAGAGTGCAGAGAGGTTATAACTTTTCTTTTTTTATGGATGCAATGCCCTTACTTATGAGATGAGCAATATAAAATGCCCTTCTTACCACTGTGGAGACATGGTGACCAAAGGTAAGGTTGCTGTTAACCTGTGTACCCAGATCTCTCACCACCGAGTGCATATTTAGGGTGTTGTTATTGATATGGTAGTTAGCAGGAACATTGCACTTACTGAAAGGGCTGATAATACATTATTATACATTGAGTTTAAGGCCATGACTTTGGCACCAATCATTTGTTTGTATAAAACCCTCTTGTATGATGTTGACATTGATTGGGTTCTATCAGTGAGCCAGTTAGTGACCCATCTAAGGATATAAGGGTCGATACCATGCCCCTCAACCTGTAATCATGAAAAATCTGGACAAAGACCCATGAAAAATAGGTACAACGGCCAAAATTCTGTACACTGATCAACATATAATTTGCATACATGATCATGTAGCCACACCTACTCCAATTGAATTGTTGGAAACAAACTTTTAAACGCAAACTGAATTACAGACAAAATATGATCATGAAATACAAAAACAGAATAGTTTTTTATTTATATTTTAACTGGTATCAGACTTTGAACTTGTGCAAGCTACAATACTAAAAATACAATTTTCTTTTATAAAAATAAAATGAACTGCTTCAAACTTCTACAACCAGAAAATAAATGAGCTGGATTTAAACAGAGGAAAAGCAGATCGGTAGATTTACAGACTAAGTGCTTTTTGGCAAATGCAATCAGTTCTTTCAAACAGAGAAGTGTAGCAATTAAATGAATTCAGATAACTAATACCTTAGAATATAGGGATTTAGCTAACACTAGGAATACGTTCAATATAATTTCTACAAAGATCATCATTATGAAACAGTATTTTCGATGGAAAATATTTAAGCAATGTATTGCAGAACTATCCATACAAAACATTACCTTTGAAACACTTAACATTTAGGCTCCTGAATAACATGGCCTTTAGCTGGTTTCCAAAACTGATACTATTCTGTCTGATTTCTGAGATACGTTTCTACAAGATTCAGGGACGATTTTAGAAAATGTTTTTCATTAGTGGTAAAGATTAAAGAGAGGTGTCAGTAGTTTAGTTTCTATGTTGTCTCTAAATGAATATGAAGTAAATTTAAATATACACTTACTTTGCAAAGGTGCACAGCGACTCTCATAAAAGTTTAAAAGTCAGACATTTCCACAAAAAATGCCTCCTGTAGTAAATGGTAACCATTTTTTTTAAATGTGTAGCAACGATGTTCACTGGGAAGGGAGAAGATGATGAACCTTTGGATTTTGTTTTTGGTGATTTGCGGTATGTGGGTTTTGTGGTAAAAGTCTTAGCAAAAGAATATTATAGTTTGCTAGGACCTCCAAAAGCATGTGTATGTTACTGACTCCTAACCTCCCTTTTCTTACCTCCACCTAGTGCAGGTGAGCATGTGTATGCTGCTATATCCCCATCTCCTCTGCCCAGCTTCCCCAGATTCTAGGCTGCTAAGAAAAAGTAGGTCATCTGGAGTTTAGTCAGGACTTCATCTCTGTTTATTCTGTGGGTATGGCTAGCGTTTTTCATCTTTGATGATTACCTTTGAAGTACTTTGACCATTTAGTCAAATTTCTAAGGGGCAGGTGACAGCAAGGGGTCGGAGTAGAAATCCCAGTTTATTTAAATATATACCTCAGACATATGCTTTCTGCATGTGTGCAGAGAGGTACATATGCCAATGGAACAAAAACTAATATTGGGATTGGTAGAACTGATTACTTAATTAACTGCATGGTTTATACAAAAGTATTAATTTGAGGGGGCATTTTATTACTTGTTTAGTAAGCAGGAGTAGAACCAGAAATTTCTGTCTTACACTGTTTCATGATGTTGCTCTCCCCTTGCTTCACATTCAAAATGTATACACACATCCCTGGGCAGTTACCTAGACTGACACCCCTCAACTTAATCTTAAGGATCAGAAAAGGTCTTCTGTAACTGTACCAATCAGTTTGCTACAACTGTAACAAGCAGGTCTACGGTTATTCATCGAAGGTTAAAAGCATCAAATGGCATTACACCATAAATGCCATTCATTGAAACCTCCTCAGGTTTTGGGCTGGGCCCCCCACATCCCCCGCTAATTATGTATACCAACTCGGAGGTCACACTACAGTGGGGAAAGGGCAAATTTTCTTATCCCTACTGTAATGTGATCTTAGTCAGAATGGCTCAACGAATGGCATGTTCAACGATACATGCCATTTAATGCTTTGGTCTTCGACGGATAGGCATGCATCTGTAACAAGCATCTTACTACTAGCACCCACTGAGCTTTTACCAACGACTGTGAATGCAGTATCAGCATTCATTTCTGAATCCATGAGGTAATGAATGCTGGTAGTATACTCTGGCCCCATCAGCACCTGCCAATTGCACCTCCTAACAGTATACACCTGGCTTAGCTGTCCCCTTGCCTGCCCTAGTTATAGCTCTGGGATGCCCTATACATCTAGCAAATGTGCCTCAGTCACAAATGTGGCACTTTCATAAATGTTTAACACTGAAATGTTCTAAACAGAAAATCCAACCAACACTCCTGACAGAGATTTGCAGGGCATGGCTTTGTAGTTATTACAGCTGTAACACCTAGGCCAGGACTTTATGCTCATCACATCATAAATGCATCATGTGCTGTTCATACTTTGACTCCACCTCCATGGCTGTAACTTTCGGAGTCCTACTTTATATCCAACTTTGGATTTCTGTAAACATGGCAGCCCTTTTCCTGACTATTTATTCTGTCAGATGGTGCAACATCGGGTGTCCCATCTAATAAACACAAACTTTATTGCACTAATAGTACTTGTATCTGTCAGCTTGATTATTTCACAGAACTTATAATAATAATCTACACATATGAGATATATGGCTTCTTTAAAATGGAACAAATGTTTGTCCACTCATCTCCACTTTTGAGCCACTGTGGATACTGCCATTTCTCCTTCTGAACAGTTATTATGATATGCACTGAACATGTCATAACCCTGTCCTGCTTGTTCTGTTTGAGTCACATTCCTGGGTAATACAATTCTTGCTCCTTATTTGCATGTTACTATTACCACATGTAATTAATTTATCTCAAGTATCTGTTTTCTCTGCCTCCTTATTGTAATTCCAAACCCTATAATAGTAAGTCCTGACATAACACAAAAAGGACAGTAAAACTAATGGAGAATAGTGAATGCCAACGACTGCTGTTTTTAATACTATTTTTGCAAGGGGCAAGTGCCCTGTACCCATAATGTGCATGTCGGGGGGGCTGCACCTTCCACATCCCTGCTATTTATATATACTATCTGTGAGATCACAATAACTCAAAGTAAAGGGAATACTGAGTAGGACTTAGTATATGCTCATCCCAATTTTCATACATTCAAACTCATTATTCCATGACTCTCTTAAAATTTCAGAATTTAAAAATGTTACAATTTGTCATTTGATTAGATGCTATTATTTTGCTTGCTTTGAGCACCAACTATGGGATTCACAAAACATTTTTTTCCATGCAGAAGCTGTGTAGCCACTCCTGCATGGAATATGGCTGCCGAGTGATCCAGGAATGTGCCGTTTTGACATGCATGAGCGAGCTGACACTGTTCCTGCATGGAAACCCATGCAGGATGCTAATTACCTCATTTGCTGGTGAAAACCATGCAAATGAGGTAAAATAGTGATCCAGGAAGCAGGCAGGTAACCGTGCAGGAACAGTGTAAGGTGCAGAAATGTATTCGGCTACTAGCCGAATACATTTCTGCAAAAATGAAAATGGAGCCATGACAGCTCCAATAAAAGCATGTACCCTAATCCCTAGGCATGTCAGTGGCCAAATATATGACCATTGGCATGGAAAAGTGTTTAATTTTTATAAAAATAAAAGTTTTTTTGGCTGATATCAGCTGTTTAAGCATAGGGCAGCACTGCACAAATGGGATCATGGGAAAAATAAAAAAAAATGAATGTGAAAAGTCCATTTTAAGGCAAACCTGCATTTTGTCATTATAGTCAATGGCAAGTAGAATCAAACAATGGCAGGGACAGTGACTGCTAAGGGGAAGGCTCAGTGTAGTGCAGCAACTATGGAGTAAGGCACTGGGGTATGTTAATGAGGGGACTTATACTGAATCACAACATTCTTCTAAGTGTCACACTGCGACCTAGCCATGTAGGTGCTGTAACACCATCGTGTAGGCAGGAGTAACTAACATGAAAAGGGGGTATGTCATGCTTCTTGTAAGCACATTGGAGCTCCGTTGCCCAGATTTGTACTTAGCTAAGGACAGCTAATCGATGGGGTGTGTCTGAGGCTGTATAGTCTTATTCCATGAACTGAGGAGCATATTCTTGCCCAGGGGAGGGACATTTCTTGCTGTTTGCACTAGCTAAATGGGACTGCATGGCATGCAGGGGCTTAAACAGGAAGGATATAGGAAAAAAAAAACGAAATAGCAGAACAAGGGAAATGCAGTACAAATCATCAATATGGGATTCTGCAACTCACAATGGGCCATTGAAAGCACTCAATAATACAGCTGGCACAGGTGGCTGCATAGCTGAAAATGGGAGAAGAGGTAAAAAAAAAATAAAGGGCAACAGCACAATAAAGGACAAATTAAGTAGAAATCACTAATATGGGACTCTTGCAACTTACAATGGGCCATGCAAAGCACATGATAATAGAGCTGGCAGGTGGATGCATAGCTGAAAATGGGAGGAGATGTAAGCAAAAAATAATTAAAAAACGGAAACAGCAGAATAAAGGCAATCATGCACAAATTACCAGTCATGCTTCTGACACTCACAGTGGCCAAATCAAAGCCATGAGTAATATAGGTGGCAGCCGGAATGTATCATAGTGAGCCAATCATATAGGCAGCATCTGTAGCACCACAGTATAAAGTGTGGAAACACCTTACAGTCTGTTTATTCCCACAAACTCTGCATCATTGGTGTATACATGCGGGAGAATTTTAAGTGGAAAAATGTTAGGGGCTGCCATTGCTTTGATTCATCAGTAAGTGCTAGAGATTGATGGCAGAGAGGAGGATAATGCTGACAACCGCCACAGACCAAGGAGGAGGAGAAGAGTGTTCAGACCTAGGGTAACCTACCAGGGGCTACATGATCTGGAGATAGCGTGCTACAGGGTGGACAGAGACATACTTCAGCAAATCACCAGGCTGTGCTGGTCTCAACTCAGACCTAGAACCAACAGAGGGGAACCCATCTCAGTGGATACCAAGGTATGTGTAGCCTTAAGAATTCTCGCTACAGGTATGTTCCAAAGTCCTACTGGGGACATGATGGGGGTCTCAAAGGTATCTACATTCAGGATACTCCACCAGTTCCTGGATGCCATCCTACCACATGCCGATGAGCACATTTACTTCCCCAACACCTGTGAGGAGAGGACCAGCACTATGTGTCTCTTCCACCATGTAGCAGAATACCCGGAGGTACTGGGTGCCATAGACTGCATGCACATCCACATCAAAGCACCACCCTGTGAAAAGGGTAGGGTCTACATAAACTGCAAGAGATTCCCCTCCATCAACTGCCAGGTCATGTGCAATGCCCAGGGCATTATCATGAATGTGTGTGCTGACAGCCCTAGAAGCTATCATAACTCCCACATCTGGCATTCATCACAGCTGTACCAGGCATTTGCCAGTGGGGACATCTTGTATGGCCATCTGGTGGGGGATGCTGGCTGTGCACTGGAGCTGCGGGTGATGACACCCATCAGAAATGCACATACACCCACACAAGAATGCTATAATGAGGCACACGCACAAACCAGGATCATTATACAGCATGTGTTTGGGATGTTCAAGTCCTGGTTCTGCTGCCTTGACATAACTGGTGGAGCCTTGCAGTACTCTTCAGCCACATGTGCACACATGTTCATAGTATGTGCCATGCTACACAATATGATCCTGCTGAAACAGCTGCAGCAGGAACAGCATGGGAAAGGGCCACACAGCTCACCACCATTGCCAAGGTCCCCACAGGCACAGAGGGACTCACAGGAGGAGGCCTCTGAGCCTGCTCCCATAGGCAGATGGAGGAGTGCCCAGTATGCTCATGCCTTGGCAAAGAAGCAATGGATAGCACACACACTGACACTGTAGGGGACCCCAGGAACTGGCACTTCTCTCTGACTCGCACACATAGTAAAATGGATGACAAACACATTGCATTACCTGTAACTAACTATGTATAGGCAGTGTACTGGGTGGATCCAACACAGGTGGCCCTCAAGCACTGTCCTCACAACTGCTGCAAGCACAAGGTAAGTCAGTCTTCTTAACAATAAATGAATGGAACAGTATGTTCTGCTAGCATATCTATGGTAATGCTGCCATGCATGCAAGAGAATGGGGTGGCTCACTGGGATAGCAGCACACAACTGACAGCTATGTAGGACACCAGGAAATGTCCTGCCAAAACTGGCCTACACACTATGCAGTAGTACCCAAGGTGGCAAATCCTGCTGCAGTACATGTGTGGGGACAACTAACTGGGGGGTCATAGGTCACAGACATGCATGTCATGGTGGGGGTCCCATAACCACTCCTCACACCCACACAGCAAGTCAGCTGTAGAAAACTACAGAGAAATGTCTGGTAAAGGCACATAAATGGTGGCAATGTTGAATTACCCCCCTCCCCACAGACTCACATAGTGATAGCACAGCAGGACCCACAGTTGCAGTAAGGCTATGAAGGGTAAAAAGTCTGAAACTCAAATGTATGCCAGTACAATCTGACCTGGGCTCTTTACTAATATGCCTCCAGTCCCCAAGACAGGGCACAATAGTATGGTAACTGTAACCAAAATGTAAAGCAATCAGCACAGTCTGTGCAAATGTGTAGATGTGACAAGTGTGCCCCCCCCATATACCCACACAATTGCAGTAATATATATGTTTGCATGGAAATATTATTTATTATTCCAGTTTGATGACTGGGGAGGTCCACTGGGCACGGGGAGCCTGTTTTCAGTGGAGGCCCGGGGAGAAAAGCTCCACAATACATAGTTTAGTTACAAGAATAGTAATAAAGAGACTTTGTATTTCAAATAAAGAAACTTTGCATTACAAACAGCAGGTGGCATACATAAAGGAACTTTGCATTTCAAACAACAGGTAAAAGCAAAGGAAACTTTGCATTACAAAGAGCAGGTAGCATACATAAAGGAACTTTTCATTCCAAACAACAGGTAATATACATACAAGAATACAAGCAATTATTATTTTGTTTAAGTGAGAAAGAAGGCAAAAGGCCTTGAGGCTAGATTTTACAGTTTAGTTTTTTATACAATTTATATTAGAGAGAGGTTGGCTAGGTGAGAAGGTTAGCCGGGAGTAAGAGTGAAGGAGAGATTGGGAGGTATGGGGTTGAAGAGTACAGTTGCATTTCCTGTTTAAATAAAGGAAGGAATGAAGAAGAGTTTTAACATCTTCTAGGTTGTCTCAGGTCCTCAAAGAGGAGGGAAGGGCATTCCATTTTTTAGCTAAGGAGAAGGATAGCAGAAGTTGACCAGCTGGGCACATGGGTTTTGGACAGTAATAAGGTTTTGGTGGGTAGATCTAAGGTTTCTAGGTGGGGTGTATGGTTGTAGGATATTGGAAAGTGCAGGGTACTTAGTAGGTTGGAACAGTAATCGGTGGACTGTGGTGATTTGTAGAAAGTCAAGTTGGTTAGGGAATCTGAGACAATTTAATGAGTGGAGGGAGGTACAGTGGTGAGAGGAGGATTTGGCTTTGGTAGCAAATCTGGAGATTTTATTGTAACATACTTCAAGTTTGGAGGAGAGAGTGGAGGATAAATTGGTGAGCAGAGGGGTTCATACAGTAGAGAGGAAAGGAGATAGGTTGTGGCGAGAGTTAGTCTAGTAGAAGTTGAGAGAAAGTAGTTGTTTCTATAAAGTAGGCTGAGTTTTATATTTTTTTATGTTTAGCTGGACGTGAGTGTTAAATTTTAGATGTTCATCAATGGTGACACCAAGAAGTTTGGCAGAGGGAACAACCTCTATAATGGAGTTGTTGTGGCTGGTTATTTGAAGTGAACTTTTGTCCAAAGTAAATGATTTTGAAGGAGAGAATAAAAGGATTTTGGTTTTGTTGGCATTTAGAGATAGGTGATTTTGGAGCATCCAGTTTTCGGTGGTAGAGAAGGCAGCTTGTGTCAATGACTGGATATCAGTTAGGTTAGAGGTGGAGTAGATCAAAATGGAATCGTCAGCATATTGGATGATTTTGGTGGTAGGTATGGCTTTGTGAAAGTCATTAATAAAGATATTGAATAGTACTGGGCCAAGTGTGGAGCCTTGGGATACTCCGGTGGGGGTGGGAAGGAAGGTGGAGGTGCTCGGGCCCCATTATACAGCTTGAGATCTGTCAGACAGATAGCTGAAGAACCAGGAAAGTGTTTTGTGGGAGAGATTGAGATTAGACAGGTGATTTAGCAGGTGGGAATGGGAAATGGTGTCGAAAGCTTTAGATAAGTCCAGCAGAACTGAGGATACTATTTTACCAGAGTCACGGGCTGAATTGACCATATGTAAGAAGGAGAGAAGGGCGGTGTTGGTACTGTGTCCAGGGCAGAAGCCATGTTGGGTGGGAGAGAGTAGCTGGTGTTTGGTAAGGAATGGCAAGAGCTGAAGGTGGATGCATTTTTTGAGAAGTTAAGAGATGGGGGAGAGGATGGCTATGGGGCGGAAATTAGAGATGTTACAGTTTTTGCCACCCTTGTGAAGTGGAAGAATATATGCAGTGTGCCATAGTTTGTGTACATAGGACTCAAGTAGGGATCTATTGATCAGGATGCTGATAGGGAGAGCAATACCTTCGGAGGATATTTTTAAGAAGTAGGATGGGATGTTGTCAGGGGCGTTGGTGCAGGGCTTAAGAGTAGAGAGGAGTTTCTTTATTAGGAGGGAGGGGATGGGTTTGAATTCAAAAGTGGGGGAGATGAGGGAGAGGAAGGTTGGGCTGGATGGGGTAGAGAGTTATTGTTGGTGAAGGTTTTGGTTAGCTCAGCAATAGAAGAGGTGAAGAAGGTGTTGAATAGTGAGGCAATTTCTAGGTAAGATTTGCTAGAGTCAGGACAGGGTTGTTAGTAGTACCTGGCTTAAGAACGGAATTGATTGAGCTCCAAAATTGTTTGGGGTTTTTTGTGTAATTTACTTGTAATTTGATGTCATAAGACTTTTTATCTTTGATAACTTGTTTTTTGGCCAGGTTTTTCAGCTGTTTGTATTTAAGTAGGTTTTCTGGTTGTTTGTATTGGAGGTATGTTTTCCAGGATTTATCTCTTTGTAGCATAAGTTTTTTGGTGTCTTTGGTAAGCCATGGGGTGGTCTTAGTTTTTACTCTTTTTGTTCTTATAGGAGCTAGGGAGTTAAGGATGTTTAAGAATGTTGTACTGAAGAAGTCAATGGCTGTGTCTAATGGACGAGTTTTAGGGGGTTCCAGTTAGTATACTGAAGAGAATCAGAGAAAGTAGTGGAATTAAAGTTAGAGAGGTTACGAGTGTGGATGAAGTGGTGGGGTGTGGGGAATTCAGGGTAGTTCGATGAGTGAAGGCAGGCAGGTGGTCTCCTAAAGGGTCAGGAATGACACCAGATTTAGTGACTTTATTTGGATGAGATACTAGGATCTAGTCTAGTATGGAGCCTGGTGGTTGGTTTTTTTAGGTCTAGTGATGGAATTAGTGAGTTGAGTGTAGTTAAATAGATTGATTGACATGCTGGGGTAGGGGTTATCAATTTTGTTCCAGTCTATGTTTACATTTCCCATTATGTAGGTATCAAGCTTAATATTTGAGGAGGCCCAGGAGAGGATGTCTTCCAAGGTGTTGGTGTTGTTGCCTGGAGGAATATAGAGGGAAATGATGCAGATGCTTTTATGGTTGTTTATTTTTAGTAGGCCAGTTATAAGTTCAGCATTACTGAATGAGGGGATGGGATTGGGATATGGAGTAAAGGACAGCTGGTTGGAGTAGATTAATGCTACACCACCACCTCTTCTATTTAGGCGGTCAGCTCGAAGTGATTGATATCCTGGGGGAAGGAATTCGGAGACACGTATATGAGGTTTTAGCCAGGTTTTGGAGATGGCTATAATATCAAGTGAGTTGTAATTAAGCCAGGCATGGAAGAGGCTTAATTTATTATTTAAGCTTTGGGTGTTGATGGTGAGGAATTTAAGGTATTTACTGGTGGATTTATAGTTGGTGCTAGGGGGGCTTGTTGGAGTGAAGTTTGGTCCTGGATTAGGGTGAATGTCACTGGCTAATCAAAGGTAAGTAAGAAATAGAATGAGTTTCTTTGGTTTGTACTTAGATTGGAGTGTCTGGTAGAGAATGGGTCTAAGTTTGTAGTGATTAGTAGGGATTGAAGAAAACTTTACTTTTAAGAGGAGGATAGGGTGGGAGGGTCTAAAGAGGCAGAGATGTTGTGGAAGTGTGTAGTGAGGGGGAGGTGAGGAGGAAGAGGTGAGGGGTGAAGAAAGTGGGTGAAGGAGGTGGCATGGAAGTAGAAGAAGGAAGAGGATGTATGAAGACAAAGGTTTTGGGATTAAGAGGGAGCATGATAGGTGCAGCTTGTAAGATGTAATAGAGATGAGGGAGATGTGATTAAGGTTGGCGGGGGGTGTAGTAAGGAAAGTCAGGCGGGTTGGAGGAAGGGGTGAAGGAAAAGTGTTTGAGGATTGGTTGTTCATGAGGGGGAGGGAAGTCTGAGTGAGAATAAATGTAGGAGTACTGGGGATGGGTGGGAATTGAGGGTAGGGTAGGGGAGCAGAGTGAGCCCGCAGGGCAAATGGAGTGGGTACAGCCAATAAGAAGGAGTGAGTACTGGGAAAAACTATCAGTAGCTGCAGTTCATGTAGATAAATATGAGAACTGGCTAGCTATGTAGTAATGGAGATAAAATAGGGAGGGTTTCACTTTGGGTTGGGTGGTCCTGCAGGGTAGTGGGAGGTAGCACATAAAATAGGTGGAGGAAATATTAGAAAATAGCTGTTACTCCTAGGTAGAAACTTTAGGAAAATAAAACTCTGCAAACAATATGTTGCAGTCTTTGCTGCCACCTACTGGCAGAAGGGGAAGGTGTACAGAGAGCTAGCATAAGTTTCCTTCCACTGCAGAAGGACTGATGCTATAATGAAAGTGTTTCTAAAAGCTAGAGGGGAGAGGGAGGCACACAGGCTGCGGTAGGCTTCTAACATGCACATGGGAGGTCGGTTTAACAGTTGCAGATAAAACTAACATTTGTAAGGTTATTCCTCAGTGTTACATACACTGGCTTTCTTTGAGTGCAGAAGTCCTTCTTTTTATTCTATTTTGTCGCAGCTTACAGAGCTGCCAGGGAAGCAGGCAATTTAGGGTGAACTCTGGAGTAGGCAGTGAGGTAGTCCTTCAGTCTTAAGGCAAAGAGGGAGCACCCGAGGAGGTAGACTGTAAAAATAGAAAGAGACACTGAGTTAGGTAATGTGGAAAGCAAGGATAGGGAGATAGAAGGATAGAGCAGTAGAAGGGATATCAGGAAGGGGAGGGGTGCACTAACGTGTACAGTAAACAGAGAGAGCTTGGAAAGGGGAATAGGTAAGAGGGGCAGCATAGAGAGATGAATAAGGCAGTGTTGAGAATGTAGAAGAAGCACAGATAGGTAGTAGAGACAACACAGGTAACTCAAAGGAGCTATGGTAGAACAGTATCCTCAGGCACGAGGGAATAAAAGTACCCTTAGCCCATGGGAAAGAATACGGTTAGCAAAAAAAAAAAAGCATAACAGCATAGCACACATTGGCAGGGTTGCACCAATGCACATGAAAACATGTTGCCTGTCGACAATATGCAAGGGTCAATGAGCTATGTATATGTGTGGTTAATACTATCTGGATCTGGCCAGCACATTCTCCTGGCAGTCGTCTTGTACTACCCTAGGTACAGTGCTGCCTTTGACGGGGCCATGTGCAGATAACTGCAGTGCCAACTGTTATGCATGTCAGTGGCACCCACTACTCTGCCATTGACATACCTGGAACTCACAGTGCTATGTGGAATATATTAAACATATTAGTGACATCTTGATTGATGTGCAGCAGAGATGCCAAGGCTTTTGTGAATATAAGTGATTTGTGGTGCTGTTGCCAGTGGTCATTCTCAATAATCCTTTTTCTTATGTTTGCTTTTACAAATAATGGACATGCCTGCACAGTTGAATGCACTCTGTACCCAAACCCATAACTCCCAACCTCTGACAGAAAGATGTCTGGACAAGGGCAGAAATAAAAGTGGAACAAAGGCACAATGATAGGCATGTGTTGTAAATATCTCCCTTACATACTGAGGAAGTTGGTAGGGTGAGGGGTTTGCAGTAGCGGGAATTGTTTGAAGGTTATGTATTCTGAAACAGTAATGTCTGTATTATTTTGTAACATCACACTTCAATTATATGTTCATAGGTTCATAGGTTCATAGGTTCATACTAGGCTATCTGCCCTAGGGCATTTATAAGCCTAGCCAGAGTGTGTGTGGCTTTCACCACCCCTTAGGATGAGAATACTATACCCATTAATTTGCTGTGCCTCTGTCCAGCAGTGATACAGAGATGATTCCCGGGTAAACCCTCCCATCCACTGCCAAGATTTCTCTTGAACAGAGTCAGTGAGGGGCTCTGCCTCACATGGACTGGGATTCTGTTCCATAGTGTAGGGAGTCTCTGGGTGATGAATCTGTCCCTCCAGCACGTCCTATTTATATCCGTGTTGAGGTTTAAGTCTCTTGCTCTGTGGCTCTGGTGGATTTGGATTTTTGAAGTGGAGCATGTCCATTAATTCGGGTTGGACATGGCCTTGTATGTCAGGCACAGATCACCTCTGAGCAGACGGTATGACTGAATAGAGCTGGAGTTTCTTCAGTCGGGCATCATGACATATGTTTGAGTCCCTTTATCCTTTGGTGAGGAACTTTGGGGTCTTTCCAACTGCTGCAGGTGGGTAAGGTACATTCAATGGGTTGTACTCAATCATTGGTCTCATAAGTGAAGAGTACAGGGGTACAATGACCTCTCCTGATCTGGATGTGAATCCCTTCATGATCAGGTGGGCAATGTAGAAGGTCTTCCTAACCACTTTGGCAATGTGAGTGTCCAAAGAGAGGTTACTGTCAACTTGGGTCCCCAGGTCCCTGATAACTTGTTTAATGGATTACCACCTATGTGGTAATTAGGGGTTACCTTGTTTTTCCCAAAGGGTATGATTATACATTTTTTGGCATTTATCTTAAGACCATGGCTCTGGCACCAGTTATCCATTTCTATGAGACCTTTCTGGAGGATGTCTGTGTCTGATGGAGTGTCAATTATGGTGCCCAGTTTGCAGTCATCTGCAAATTTTGTCAACCACAATCCCCCTATGTTTGCCTGCACTTCAGAAAAATAAATGCCGAACAAGAGGGGGCCCAGGACTGAGCCCTGTGGGACACCACTGTGACCGGCTTAGAGTCTGACATGGCACAAGCAACTCTAACCCTGTGTGTTCTGTCCTTGAGCCAGTTTGCAACCCATCTTGTGACATATGGGTTTACATATAAGCTGGTGAGCTTTTCTATGATGCCAGAGTGGGTATTGTGTCAACGCTTTTGCTAGGTCAAGGTAGGCTGTGTGAACTGCCTTACCTCATCAATGGCCTTAGTGACTGTTTCAAAAGACCAAGTTCAAGAGGCAGGATCTGCCCTGACAAAGCCAAATTGGTAGGATCCAGTGTCTGTAGGTCCCCAATGTCTTTATTTATGAGTTCCATTATTATCCTCCATAGCTTTGCAGACAAGGCTCGCTTATGGGGCGGTAATTTCAGGGTCCATAGAAGCACCTTTTGGAGTGGGACCACAGTTGCCGACGCCATTCTTTGGGCACGATCCTGTAGTAAGGCTAAGATTAAACAGCAGCCTTATGTGTGGGTTTAGTTCCTCATTGAGTTCGTGTAGCACACATCCGGGACACCGTCCGTCCCATTGATGCTGTGTTTTTGCTTTAGAGTGCAGCTCTCACCTGGGCATCTGAGATGTTTGGGAGGCTAGACTCTGGTGGGATAGATATTTCTCCTTTGGGGGAGGGAGAAATTTGCACTGAACCTGTCTGCCAGTATGTTGGCAATGTCTGTGGGTTCAGTGATTTTTATCAATTTGGACTAATTCTGAGCATATCTGGGAGTTTCCACCCAGGTTTCTAACATAGCTAAAGAAGGCTTTATGATTGTCTTTTGTGTCATTAGCGATTTTTCTCTCAAAGTTGGCCTTGGATGATTTTATGAGTGATCATAGTTTTTGCTAGTATTGATCAGAGATGCCTTCCCATTTAAGGATTTTGCTCTGTCATGTAGTAGCTTTCTCCTCTTGTTGTAGAGTTTGTTTATGGCTGGAGTCCACCAGACCGGGCCTGCCTTTGGTGGAAAGGGTCTTGATTTTATTAGGGATTGCTTGATCCATACATTCCTGGAGGTGCTGAGAAGGCATTTGTATGGGTTTCAGCAGCGTGGGTTGTGGTTTCACTGGCTCGGGGCCTTGAAGGATACCACTCCAGTCTTAAGAAGTGTGAAGTTTGCTTTGAGAAGTTCTTCACTGTGGTCTTTTTTGGGGGTGGGCGGGATGTGGATCTCCAGTGAGATTAATTTATGGTCTGATCTCACCAATGAGGGATATACTTCGGTGTGGAGCATTTTGTCCTGTTTGTGATGAGGTCTAGTATATTTTCTCCTCTTGTGGGAATGGTGACTAGTTGTTCCATAGCATTTGAGTTTATGAACTCAAGGAACCTTTGGGCTAGGGTGTTGGGGCTTGAGTAATGTTCCCAGTCTATGTTTGGGTAGTTGAAGTCACCCAATATGATGGTGTTTGAGAGACATTTATACTCTCCATTGTCTTCAGGAAGGCTGTGTGGGTTTCCTGAGTTTGAGAAGGTAGTCTGTAGCATGTTACAAACTGTAGGGCAGTTTTGCCTATGGTTAATTGCACCTGGATGGTCTCCGATGCTTCGTTGCCACTAACCTGGAGGTGTGGGTATCCTTTATGAATATGGATCCCTTTTGTGGTTGTCCGATTTTGGGGCCGGAACGCATGATATGAGGTATAACCTGATAGTGCTGGGGTGCTCTCAGGAGCCTTGAACCAGGTTTCAGTCACAGCACAAACATCGATGTTCTCCATACTGAGGAGGGCTTCGAGGGCATGCATCTTGAGGTTTAGACTTCTGGCATATGTAACTTATGTAACTAACTTGACATAAAAACACAAGTTTACATAGAAAGGATGAAACCTCTAGCCAAACACCTGGACAACCTGACAAAAAATGTACAGGGCAGAGGCATGTACACACAAGAATATGACATCTCAGGTTAGAAAGATACCACACAAGCAGGAGATCCGCAGCCACAGGTTGCTGGACTGTTTACACAGCTGTGTGTCATTACTACACTGGCTGTAGCCGCACCTCACAAATGGCCTTGTTGGGCAAGAATTTACTTAGCTACCCTCATAATATTGGTCTAGGCATCATACAACTAGTATTCCTCTGGTAAAGCACTGTGATGATCTGAGGATGTCTGGCACTAGGTAATGACACAATACATTGCAGCTTTAGACTACAGATATGTCAGTAAATGTCTGTTAAACAAAACAAGTACCCTGAGGAAAGTCCTGTGTACACCTGGGAGGTATGGCTGTAGCACACAAAACCCTAGACTGGAGTACACCTGTCTCTGGAATGGAGTCCCACTCTAACTATAGAAGGTCACAATGGGCATGCTCCTACACTTAGAGAATCACAGGACATGTTGGAATCCACATCAAAATATATGACTGTATTGTGTATATATGTCCATGCATGCAGACAGCTATGTACACCTCAACTGTCCCCAGATACACACATAAGACAGGATTGCCCTCAGCTAGCTGTAGGTGGCCCATATGTAATATATCTGCATCGGTTGCATGAGATACACACATGTATATATGAGCAACAGATAACACATATCAAGCATACACACACACACACACACACACACACACACACACACACACACACACACACACACACAGATGTGGGAAACTGAGAGACACACAGTGATACAGAGAGAGACACAGGGGGACACAGACAGAGTGAGTCACATACATGGATACCCTGAATAGCATACAGTGACGTCCTGCTGTGGACAGTGGCATACCAGTTGTAAACAGTCGCACATGCCAGCATAAAAGGTGAGCCCCATTGTGTAACAGTACTGAGGTTGAGTTTATAATATTACATCACCTGCGTGTGTGTGTGTGTGTTTGTGTGTCTCCATAGGTCCAAGTATTAGGAGACTCTTCCCACTTAGTTCACTTCACATAGCCCTACTTCACAAGATCTTCTGCTTTCATTCACCTTAGAAGTACCATTGGACAAGGGTCACCCCTATAAGCTCTGTAGCCCGTGCGATAACTGTGTAACACTATAGTAGAAATAACTAGATGAGTAGGGTCTGTAATCTCAATACCAGAAACTGTGTGTGTGTGTGTGTGTGTGTGTGTGTGTGTGTGTGTGTGTGTGTGTGTGTGTGTGTGTGTGTGACAGTTGTGTATGTGAGAGTGACGGTGTGTGTGATTGTAGGTGAAACAGTTTTAGGCCATTCCCACTCACAACACTTTCCAGTGCCCCACTTTATCAGTCCTGCTGATGTCATTCCCCTTATTGGCACCTTTGGCCAGTTGTCAGCCCAGTAAGCTCTGTAGCATGTGTGATAACTGTGTAACACAATAGTACAAATCACTAGCTAGACATGGGTTCTAATCTCAGATCTGGCAAATGAGTGTGTGTGTATGTTGGTAAGAAGAAGTATTTTGATAAGTCTCCCTCCTACCCACTGCCCTACTTTATTACTCCTGCTGATGTCATTCCCCTTATCAGCATGTTTGTCCAGTTGTCAGCCCAGTAAGCTCTGTAGTATGTGATAACTGTGCAACACAATAGTACAAATCACGTGACTAGACAGGGGTTTTAATCTCAGATCTGGCAAATGAGTGTGCGTGTATTTTGATAAGAAAAAGTATTTTGATAAGTCTCCCTCCTACCCACTGCCCTACTTTATCAGTCCTGCTGATGTCATTCCCCTTATCAGCACCTTTGGCCAGCTGTCAGCCCAATAAGCTCTGTAGCATGTGTGATAACTATGTAACCTAATAATAAAAATCATTAGCTAGACAGAGGTTCTAAACTCAGATATAGCAAATGAGTGTTTGTGTGTATGTTTTGTAAGAAGAAGCATTTTGATAAGTTTCTCACCCACTGGCATACTTTATCACTCCTGCTGATGTCATTCCCCTTATCAGCACCTTTGGCCAGATGTCAGTCCAGTAAGCTCTATAGTGCATGTGATAACTGTGTAACACTATAATACAAATAACTAGATAGGCAGGGGTTCTTCTCTCAGATCTGGCAAATGTGTGTGTGGGTATATAAGTGTGTATGTTTGTAGGAAGAAGTATTTTGATAAGTTACTTTATCAGTCATGCCAATGTCACTCCCGTTATAATGTTCATAGGTGTGTACTAGGCTAATGGCCTTGCAGCCATTACCAGCCTAGCCCACAGAAGTGCCCTGCCATTGTGCCACCCGACGTTAGTTCCCAGTGTCCCATTAAGTAGAGCCACTTTAGTGATCTCTGAAGTGAACTTTCTATTACCCATTCACTCATCAAGATCTTGCTGGAACAGGGTCATCTAGGTGCCTTGCTTGACATGTATGGGAAATCTATTCCAGGGCATGTGCAATCTCTGGGTGAGGAACCTGTCCCTCTAGCATGTTGTGTTGATTGTGGTAATGAGGTTGAGGTCCCTGCAGTGTGTGGTGCCGAGAGATTGGGATGTCTTTAAATGTAGCATTTGTAACAGAGCTGGGTCAGACATGGCTTTGCAAGTTATGCAGAGATCACTTCTAAGTAGGTGATATGAGACAGAGAATAGCTGGAGTCTTTTGAGTCTGTCTGTGTAGGACACATGTTTAATGCCTAGGATCCTCATTGTGAGGTATTTCTGTGGCCTCTCCAGTTGTTGCAGGTGTCTAGTGAGGTACATGCCAAATGGGCCATTATACTTGATAATTGGTGTAGTGAAGGAAGAGTACACGGAGATGATGACCTCTTTCTTCCTGGATGCAAAACCCTTGGTAATGAGATGTTTCACATAGAAGGATTTCCTGACCACAGTGGCAATGTGGTGGTTAAATGAGAGGTTGCTGTCAACCTGTGTCCCCAGATCTCTTATAATGCCTACAGTGCTCAGTGGGCTCCCACTGATGTGGCACTTAGTGGGAACTGAGATTTTATGAAAGGGGCTGATGATGCATTTTGTGGTGTTAAGCTTCAGGCCATGGTTTCCACACCAGTCGGATGTCTGCATCACTTGTAAAGTTAATGATGGCTTCCAGCTTGCAGTTGTCTGTGAACTTGGTCAGCCAGAGTTCCTTTGTGTTGGTCTGTACTCCTGAGAAGTAGATGCAGAACAGGACAGTATGTATGACTGATCCCTGTGGGACTCCACTTGGGACTAGCTGCCAGTCTGACTTGGAGCTCGCTACTTTCACACTGTGTGTTATATCTGTGAGCCAATTTGCAACCCCCCACTAGTGATATAGGGGTTGATGCCTAGATTGTTGGGTTCATACATAATTCCTGACTGAGGAATAGTATCAAGAGCCTTGGCCAGATTGATGTAGGCTGTATGCAGTGCCTTACTGTGATACACAGCCCTGGTGACTGACTCAAAGAAGTCAACCAGGTTGAGCAGGCATGATCCCCTTTTCACAAAGCCAAACTGTGTGGGGTCCAGAGTTAGGAGATTACCTATATGTTTGTCGATCAGGTCTCTGATGATGCACTCCATAGCTGTACATATCAGACTTGTCAGGCTACTGGACTGATAATTCACAGGGTCTGTAGTTGCCACGCCTTTATGGAGAGGGATGACTGTAGTACTGCACTATTTGGGAAGGACAAAGCCTGAGGTGAAGCTGTGACTGAACAGGGCACACAGATGTGGTGCCAGGTATCTTTGTAGTTCATGTAGAACACAGCCAGAGATAATTTGATGTGCCATGGAAGCTGTATTATTGCCTGTGGACAGTGCAGGTATAACCTGGGTGGCAGTAATCCTGGGTGCCTGGCATTCTTCTGGCATTCTGATTGTTGCCCTGGGGGGAGAGGGGTAAAGCTGGCATTGAATGTGTTAGCAAGAATGTTGGCAATATCTGTTGGCTCAGTATAGGAGTTAGCATTGTGCAGTAACGCAGAGCACTTCTGGGTATTGGCATGGTGGTTCTCGATATAACTATCAAAGGATTTGTGATTGTTGTCAGTGTCTGCTCCAGTTCTGACATCATAAGTGGCTTTAGATGATTTCATGAGGGATCTCAAGTTGTTGTTGAGGCTAAGGGAGTTTCACCACTCGTGGGACTCCACCTTTTTCCTGCAACACTTTTTTCTTCCTTCTGTTGTACAGGTTATTAATGGCAGGGGACCACCAGACTGGCCTCCAGTGTTTGGAGGAGAGTGTCATGGTTCTTTTAGGTATGGCTGGTTCCATGCATTGATGTACATGTTTGTACAGTGCATTTGTGTATGATTCGGCAGTCATGCAGGTATTTTCCATTGGCATGGGTGCTGTGAAGTTAGCCACCTCTGTTCTTATGAGTCCAAAGTCAGCTTTGGAGAAGTTCTTCAAGGTGATTACTTTTGCAGGGGGTGTGGGTGAGATATGGATTTTCATGGTGATTATTCTATGTTGGATCTGACCAGGTTGTGCTTGACTATTGTTGTCAAGCAATGGTCCCGCATGTTAGTAATCAACACAGGTCAAGGATGTTGCTTCCTCTACTGGGTGTCAGAATGAGCTGATCCAGGACATTGGAACTGATGAATTCTAGGAAATGTTAGGCAAGTGTATTGGTGCTTGAGTATCTTACCCAGTTGATGGAGGTGTAGTTGAACTCACCTAGTATGAGAGTATTGGGTTGGACCTTGATAGATTCCAGGGTGTTGAGGAATTCAGATTGAGAGTCTAGGGGCATGAATGTGGACCTATAACAGTCTATGACCTGGACTGCACTATTGCCCAGTGTCAGTTGTACCTGAAGTATCTCAGATGCATTATGCTGGGATACTACTCTGGATGTGTGCATGTCCATTATTAATATGGAGACACCACTGCCATTGTAGCTGTGGTCCATGTTTTGGGGCTGACAGGTGTGGAATGAGTTATAGGCTGGTGGTGCAGGGGTGCTGTCTGCTGCTGTAAACCAGGTCTCCGTTACGGCACAAATGTTAATGTTCTCTATTTTGAGGAGTGCTTCGCATGGCTACATCTTGAGATGTAGATGTCTATTATTGAGCAGCATGACCCTCAGATTGCATATATGAATAGCTGTTACAGTGGTAATTTGATTTGGATCACCACCTAAAAAGGCGCTATAGGGGTGGCAAAACACTTAGCTAGTACCTGGAAACCCAGGGGTGACAGATGCAGGCCATCTCTGGCAAGCCATTGCAGTCTGTCAGTCATGTCATCCCAAGCAAAAAGATACTGGATCCCATGAGAGTGACACAAGACACTTAAGCCAATTGTTGAAGTCAATCATTTGTTGTTTGTACTGCGGTATCATTCTGGGTGACAGTAGTATACTGCTCAGGGCTACTGTCATACCTGCCTGGCCCACATAATCTGAGAGCTCCACCATGTCTCTTTTCATATAGTCCATGGAGGTGCATCTCAAGTCATTCACACACACACACACACAAGGACAATGACAGAGTGAAACTTGTAGTTGTGAAGTGACCTGACTGGGTGTGTTATGTGTTGGATTGATAGACAGCTAACTGTTATCTCCTCCATGTTCAACCAAGTGAGTGGGACATCTGTGTGCCTCACTATTAAGTCACCTATGATTATTGTATCAGGCAAAGTGGTTAGCCTTTGGGGCTTAGGTTGAGGGGTACACTGTGTAGGTGAGATATGTGTCCTGTGGTTTGTGCTGTGTTGTGTTGGTCAAGTGGGTGTCTTTCTTGGTGGTGTCTGCTGTTTGGGTAAATGTCTATTGAGTGCCTCCATGAAGGTGGGTGTGTGGTTATTGTTTGCATGTCAAAGCTGTGATAGTGAGTGTTCTGCAGGGGTATGTGTTCTATGTGGTTTATTGCAGGTGTTGACCCTTTTCCTCTTGACCAGTTAGTCCAGTCTTTGCTGGAGAGTGCATATATTCCAATTTGGTGATATAGGGGTATCTCTCATGAGCCTGAGTGTTGGGAGTTTAGAGGAGAGGGTTGTCTGTGTACATGAGGCAATTACAACAGTGCCTCAGAATGCCATAGTGCACCAGGTTAATGGGCAAAAGCACAGAGAACTGCACTTTAGTTATAGTTTCATAGTTTCATAGTATAGTACTAGGCTATCTGCCCTGGGGCATTTGTAAGCCTAGCCATAGTGATGTGGCTTTTGCCACCCCATGAAATGGTACAAAAAATGTACAGAATAAATTTAGAATACTGTGCCTCTGTCTAGTAGTGACACAATGAAGGTCCCCTTATATAATAGAATTAGTTTACTGTGCCCCTGTCTAGTAGTGACACAGATGTGACCCCTGGGGTAAACTTACGATCTCCCATCCACTCATCAAGATTTCTCTTGAAGAGAGTCAGTGAGGGGCTCTGCATAATACGAACTGGGATCTTGTTCCAAAGCATGGGAAGCCTCTGGGTTATGAATCTATCCCTCCAGCATGTCCTATTCATCCTTGTGCCGAGGTTTAAGTTTTTAGCTCTCGTGGTCCTGATGGATTTGGATTTTTTGAGGTGGAGCATGTCCATCAGATCCTGATTGGACATGGCCTTGTACGTCAGGCAGAGATCACCTCTGAGCAGGCGGTATGCTACTGAATAGAGCTGAAGTTTCTTTAGTCTGGCAGAATAAGACATATGTTGGAGACCCTTGATCCTCTTGGTGAGGTACTTTTGTGGTCTCTCCAGCTGTTGAAAATGCCGGGTGAGGTACATACCAAATGGGGCATTGTACTTAATCATGGGTCTGAAGGAGGAGTATAGGGGTACAATGACATCCTTGGATCTGGATGTGAATCCCTTCATGATGAGGTGTGCAAGGTAGAATGTTTTTCTAACCACTTTGGCAACGTGGGTGTCAAATGAGAGGTCGCTGTTGACTTGGGTCCCTAGGTCTCTGATTACTTTTCCCGTACTCAGTGGGTTGTTGTCTATGTGATAATTTGTGGGTACTTTGTTTTTCCCAAAGGGGATGACTATACATTTTTGGCATTTAGTTTAAGGCCATGACTCCGGTACCAGTTGTCCGTTTCTGTGAGGCCTTTTGTAGGATGTATGTGTCCGCTGGTGTATTGACTATGGCCTAGTTTGCAGTCATCTGCGAACTTTGTCAGCCACAGCCCTCCCATGTTTGCTTTAACATCTGAGAAATAAATGCCGAACAAGAGGGGTCCCAGGACAGATCCCTGTGGGACACCACTTGTGACTGGCTTTGAGTCTGACATTGCTCCAGTGATTTTAACTTTATGGGTTCTGTCCTTTAGCCAGTTTGCAACCCATCTAGTGACATAAGGGTTTACGTTTAAGCTGTTGAGCTTGTCTATGATGCCTGAGTGGGTATTGTGTCGAAGGCCTTAGCCAAGTCCAGGTAGGATGTATGGACTGCTTTGCCCTCATCAATGGCTCTAGTGACTGTTTCGAAAAAGTCAACCAGGTTCAAAAGGCAGGATCTGCCCTTTACAAAGCCGAACTGGGTGGGGTCAAGTGTCTGTAGGTCCCCTATGTCTCTGTTTATGAGTTCCATAATGATTCTTTCCATAGCTTTGCTGACCAGGCTGGTTAAGCTTATGGGGCGGTAGTTTCCAGGGTCTGTAGAGGCACCCCCTTTGTGGAGTGGGACCACTGTTGCTGTACGCCAGTGTTCAGGTACATATCCCGAAGTAAGGCTAAAGTTAAATAGCATTTTTATGTGTGGGTTTAGCTCCTCTTGAGTTCACGTAACACACACCGGGGGATACCGTCAGGTCCCATTGATGCTGTGTTTTTAGCTTTGTTTAGGGGTTCTCACTTGGACATCTGAGATGACAGGAGATTACATTCAGCTGGGATAAGTATTTCTTCTTTTGGGGGTGAGGGAGGGGAGAAATTTGCACTGAACCTGTCAGCCAGAATGTTGGCAATATCTGTGGGTCCAGTGTATTTTTTGTTGTTGTGAACCAACTCTGAGCATATCTGAGGGTTTCCACCCAGGTTTCTAACATAGCTGAAGAAGGCTTTGTGGTTATCTTTAGTGTCCTTAGTGATTTTTCTCTCAAAGTTGGCCTTGGATGTTTTTATGAGAGAACGTAGTTTTCTGCTAATGTTGAACAGAGATGTCTTCCCTTCATGGGATTTTGCTCTGACGTGCAGTAGCTTCCTTCTTTTGTTATACAATTTGTTAATGGCTGAGGTCCACCAGACAGGATGCTTGCCTTTGATGGAGAGGGACTTGGATTTATTTGTGATTGCATGATCCTCATGCCAGGAGGGGTGGTCATAACTACTAAGTACCTGAGCTAATTCTGTGAGGAATGACTACTGCTGATGGCTCTAAGGTGTGTTAGAATAACTGATAAAAAATGTTGAAATGCAAAGCTATTAGGCTATTTGAAGTGCAGGAGAGAAAGAACAATCAAGATCTAAGGGAAAAACTGAAGGTAGATTTTATGGCACTTGTAACAGTTTACTCAGCTGTGCAGTTATCAGCACCTTTGACCAACTGTCAGCCCAGTAAGTTCTGTAGTGCATGCGATAACTGCTTAACACTATAGTACAAATAACTAGATAGGCAGGGGTTCTAATCTCAATACTGGCAAGTGTGTGTGTGTGTGTGTGTGTGTGTGTGTGTGTGTGTGTGTGTGTGTGTGTGATTGTGTGTTTGTGTGGGAATCATATACCGTGTGTGTTATACCATTTTGAGTTGTGTACCACCCTGTAAACTTCCCATCACTCTACTTTACTAGGCCTGCTGATGTCATTCACCTTAGAAGTACCTTGGGACAAGGTGAAATTATGTAAGCTCCGTGGCATGTCTGATAATTGTGTAACACTATAGTAGAAATAACTAGATAGTTAGGGGTTCTAATCTCACAACTGGCAACTGTTTGTGTGAGAATCATATACTGTGTGTGTGTTATACCATTTTGAGTTGTGTACCACCCTGTAAACTTCCTGTCATCCTACTTTACTAGGCCTGCTGATGTCATTCACCTTAGAAGTACCTGGGGAGTAGGTAAAATCATGTAAGCTCTGTGGCGCACCTGATAACTGGTTAACACTATAGTAGAAATAACTAGATAAGTAGGGGTTCTAATCTCCCCACTGGCAACTGTTTGTGTGAGAATAGTGTACTGTGTGCGCTATACCATTTTGAGTTGTGTACCACCTTGTAAACTTCCCATCACCCTACTTTACTAGGCCTGCTGATGTCATTCACCTTAGAAGTATCTTGGGACTAGGTGAAATTATGTATGCTCCATGGCGTGTCTGATAACTGCGTAACACTGTAGAAGAAATAACCAGATAGGTAGAGATTCTAATCTCACTACTGGTATTTGTGTGTGTGTGTGTGTGTGTGTGTGTGTGTGTGTGTGTGTGTGTGTGTGTGTGTGTGTGTGTGTGTGTGTGTGTGTGTGTGTGTGTGTGTGTGTGTGTGAGAATCACATACTGTGTGGGTTGTAACATTTTGAATTGTGTACCACCCTATAAACTTTCCATCACCTTACTTTACTAGGCCTGCTGATGTCATTCATCTTAGAAGTACCTTGGGCAAGATGAGCTCATGCAAGCTCCGTGGCTTATCTGATAACTGTGTAACACTATAATAGAAATAACTAGATAGGGGTTCTAAACTCAATACTGGCAAATGTGGGTGTGTCTTTGGGTGAAGATCATATCCTGTTTGGCTGATACCATTTTGATTTGTGTACCATCCATGCCTGTTTACCACCACCCGATGGTATTACTTTATATAGTGTGGTAATGGCATCTGTCTCACATGCAGCATGTTAAACCATTGTGCACGCCATACCAGTCCTCTGTACAGATGTCTATGGAATATCCAGATGTTTGCAATATGTAACTAACAATATAGAGCTCTTGGATACTTGATTAGTGTTAGTAGGTGATGGCCCTTCCCCAGCACAGACTGCACCCATGTACACATCATTGCTGTTCACCTGTATAGCACAGTGGCAAGTACTACAGAACCTACATCACAACTGTACAGATCCTCGCAAGATGTGTAGATGTCTGGCTCATATATTTGCTCTGTTTCTCATAACCCCTGTATTTCTTTGATACATAGCTGGGATGATCTGAGGACTGACATCCCTGATTAATGACATATGGTTGAGTGTCAGACCTCCAAACCAGTAGTAAATGTATACATCACCATATATATATATATATATATATATATATATATATATATATATATATATATATAAGCTTCTAAGCTTATAGTGGATATGATAAGTGTACACAGCCCTGTTGACATGCCATGTTCTTGTAATATGAGATGACACCACAATAATACATTCAAATATGTTACCCACTTTTCATGTGATATATGATCTGTGCAATCCAATCGATAAACAAACAAATGTGTTACATGTAGAATACGATTGCAATATGTACAATATGGTGGTTGCATATGTGTGCACACCCTTAAAATGATACTTTGTTGAAGCACCTTGTAAGTGACTTACAGCATTCACTCTTCTTGTGAAGGTGTCTATCAGCATGGCACATCTTGACTTGGCATTATTTGGCCACTCTTCCATGCAAAGGTTACCCAACTCTGTCAGATTACAAGGGCAGCTCATGTGCACAGCCCTCATCAGATCACACTGGGGTTTGTCTATCTGGTGCAGGTCTAGGCTCTGGCTGGGCCAATCCATAACCATGAGTGTGTTCAGGTGGAGCCTTTCTTAGGTAGCTTTGGATGTATGCTTTGGGTCTTTGTCATGTTGAAGGCTGATACCCCTCCCCATCCTCAGCATTCTTGCAGATGCCTGATGGATTTGGGCCAGAAGTGGGTGTTATTTGGAACTGTTCAGAATTCCCACCACCATGACTACAGGCTCAGTTCTAACTTTGGAACAGCATCCCCACAGCAGGCCACTGCCACCAGTGTGATTCACCATGGGGGTGTTGGTGTTCATGTTAAGAGGGGAGTTGCTTGTGCACCACATACATACCTTTTGGTATTGTGGCTGTGAGGTCGATCCATAGTCTCATTACACTATAGCACATTATCACACATGCATTTGGGAGACTTGATGTGCTCTTTTGCAAATTGTATCCACCCCTAGATGCTTTCTGGTGTGGGGAAATGTTTCCATCTTCTGACCCTACCCCATAGGCCAGACGTATGCAGAATATGGGAGAGTATTCTCAAATGTAGCACACAACACCAGTACTTGCAAGAGATTCCTACACTCCCTTAGTGTTGCTCTATGGCAGTCTCCCTGACAGGGTTTTGACATGTCTTGTCATCATTTTTGGAGAGACGTCAGGTTCTCTTCAACATATTCAGTCCACCTTTTGACAACTGTCTCCACTGTGTTACACGGTGTATGCAATGCTGTGGTAATGTTGTTGTACCCTACTTTTGACTGATACCTTTCAAATATGAGATCCCTTTGCTGCTTTGTAAACTGTCTGCAAGCCATGGCTGTTGCTGTTGCAGGCAACTGAGCAAATGTCATGAATATCATACTTGGACAGCAGACTGTTATTTGGCGCTACTCAGAGTGCCTTTACTTGATGGT
Organism: Protopterus annectens; assembly: GCF_019279795.1. NCBI lineage: Eukaryota > Metazoa > Chordata > Ceratodontiformes > Protopteridae > Protopterus > Protopterus annectens. The sequence continues at coordinate 1,284,206,781 of NC_056747.1, forward strand.
AGGTGTGTACCCAAGCAGACTGAATACTGTCACTAAATCACAGGGGCGTCACTGCTTGTGAGTTCACTTCATCTAAATTGGGAGGGGCTTCTTGACGTTGCCTGGATACCAAATTGGACTGCCTGACTTTTCTTGGCCCCTTATGCCTAACCAAGAGATGCAAATTTCTACACATGTGATTCAAGAGACAGGAAATTCAATGACTCCCCCTGTATCTCAGAAGTCAAAGGAAAGTAAAAGGCCTTTGGGAAACAGTTCAGTAGGCTAACAATGCCAAAAACAGTTCAAGTAATGAAGCAGTTTCTTTTCCATTAGTTCCCCAACAAACTGCAGATACTCCAATTCTACCTTTTGTACTGAAAAATGCATTACCAATAAGAGAGAGATCGAAGGGCAGAGGGAGGAGAGGGAGAACTCGCCAAACACAAGAAGAAGATATACACCAGAACTGAATGATAACTCACAGCAAGAATAAAAAAAACTGGTAATTAATCTTTCTTCTTTTCAATTAACAGAAACACAGTCTTCACTGTTGAATAAAGGACTTTCCTTCATTCCTGCTCAAAAGACAGTAATGGCAGATTTGTTGACAGAACTAAAACTTTTTGTCAGAAACTTAACCTTAAAAACCATGTTTAAGGACAATGAATCTGGGAATGATTACTGTTTTAAAAGATCCAGCACATTTGTACCTAAGATGCATCCCATGGTAGAGGCATATGTTACTGTATGTGAGAAGGAAATTAGTGAAGTTTTTTAGATAACATACCAGCAATGTTTTATAATTTAAATAGAGATGAATCTGAAGTTCTCACACAACTAAAAGCAATGCAGTCCATTGAGATTAGACCAGCTGATAAAGGGGGAGGAGTTGTCATTATGGACAAAATGTTTTACGTGCAGCAGATGCTTGAACTTCCGAATGACAGCGATGCATACCTACAAATCTCTAAAACTATGGTTAGAGGTGTTATTGATAACATTTCTGTCCTAATTTTTGCTTTATTAGTGTCCTGTCAAATTACGGAGGAACTTTTTAAATATTTTTCTGTTGACAATCCAGTAGTTCCTATTATTTATGGACTACCGAAAGTACACAAAGATCTGGCGTGCCCCCCAATGAGACCTATTGTCACAAGTAGAGGCTGGGAAATTGAGGCTATATCTATTTTTGTAGAGAAGAGCTTGCACCCCGTTTTGGAAACTTGTGGTACTATATTGAGACACTTGGCTTACTTTATGCTAAAATGAAAGAGCTGAATAATGACTTTCTTTTTGTTACGATGGACATAGTATGTCTCTTTACAGTAATACCTAATGAATGGGATATTGAGAATGTACGTGAATTACTATGTACTGAAAAAGTTTTTAATTCTGCTAAAACCAACCTGATATGTAACCTACTTGAGATTATTTTGGAGAACAATGTGTTGATGTTTAATGAGATGTTTTATTTGCAAAAGGTTGGCGAGGCTATGGGCAAGGCTTGTGCCAATAGCTACGCCAACCTAGCATTGGTATAATGGGAACACAATACTCTACTCCAAGGCAATGATTTAGTGATGCAATTTTATGGTATGTACGTTTTGTAGATGACGTCGTCCTCTTATGGAGAAGTACAGTAGAAAGATTAGAACAATTTATTGATCATCTTCATATGTCTACCAACTTCCTGAGGTTCACTTATAAGTACTCAAATGAGATAATAGAGTTTTTAGATGTAAAAGACCTGTACAGAAAACCTAGCAGAAATAATTGCATCCTACATAAATCAAGTATGCACCCTAGACATGTGAGTAAGAATGTTCTCAAGGGGCAGTTCTTGAGAATGAGCAGGATGCATAACACAGATGATGGGTTAGATGCAGTGGTCTCTATATTAAGGGGAGATTTCATGGATAGGGGCTATAATCAAACTGAGATAGATGAAAGTGTCCGTCATATGTATGAAGCACGTAATAGTAGTGGCAAACCCTATTTTTCCCATTCAACAGAAGGGAGCCCTAGTAATTCTAGGGCTAATAATGACAGAATTAGATTTCCAGTATCATACTCCAGTGATATTAAGTTATTTTGTAACATTTTTGAAAAAAACATGGAATATATTAACATCGATAACTAAATTAGACAATGTAATTGATACAGTACCACATTTCTCATTTATTAATAGGTCACTTAAGGGGCAGGTTTGTTATAAGTCCTCAGGAATGGCCAGCAAGTAATGCTCTAACAGAATAGGCACCTTCCCCTGCAGAAATTATACAGCCTGGAAGTACATATATTCAGGCTCTTCTTTTTCACACAGAAGTCAGAAATTTAAAGTTGAGGCCGACTTCTATGCAGATTGTAAAACGCAGAATCGAGTTTATTTTAGTTTTTGTAAATATTGCGATGCTTTTTATATCGGGAAGACAAATAGATGCCTTAAAGATAGAATCCTGGAACATATGAGGGACACTGTAAAAAATAAGGAAACTAGTGCACTGGCTAAGCATGTACAAGAAAAAGGGATGCACCATGTTTTTAACTTTTTTGTATTAGAGATTTTATCAGAAAGCTTGAGAGGTGGAGATATTAAGAATAGGATAGAGGAGGTTGAACAGAAGTGGATTATGAAACTGCAGGCTGATAACCCCCCTGGAATTAATGATATGGTATCACTTAAACCTTTTTAGAAAGCTAGACCATTGAAACATTAAAATTATGTATCAAATGTTTTTGTACTGCTATGTATTATTTATACATTTTACCAATAGTTTGTACATTTTTTAAATATTTTTACCTTTTAAGTAATTAAAGTTTTTAGATAAATGTGCTTTCTAATTTTAGTTAGTACATTCTCCACTGCAATAGGTTGTCTTTTAATTTAAATTTGGCTGTCAAGTAGTATGATTTAAGTCTGAAGAAGTGATCAGTTTGGATCGTGAAAGTGCTAACTTCTCATTAAGTTTTGTTTTCTTCCTTCAGTCATGGTTTGTTCGTTATTTTGTTATTTATTACTCTACTTTGGTGGAGGCAGGTTTTACAAGTAAGGTATTTCTGAGTCCACACTGCTGTGTTGGTGTTCATATAGCTGTTTGTAGTAGGCATGGACACAAAGGCATAACGCAGTTGGACACCTCTTCAATTTCAAACTGATAATCATGCTTATTGTAGTACCCATGGCTGTGTCAGGGCAATGCAACAACCAGTAGCTGTAGAACTGTCACTCTGTTGGATGCACAGTAACTAGGATTACACGTGTACAACATGTACAGCTTATTTAACTGACATTTTTCAGCCCATGTCTGTTGTTATGAGGTGGACACATATGCCTACTCATACTGACGTGCACAGTTAATACCTGATATACCTTTCTGTTCTTTGTCAGTATTGCAAACTATATTCACACTCTTGCTGCCCAGTCATTCCTCTCAACCCGTTAGAGCAGGACATCTGTAGGACGCCACACATACATGGGGGGGGTAAAGAGACAAAATTAGTGACACTGTCTTAATATTGCTGTAACACACTTGAGTCATTCAATAGCACAGTAGCCTTTGCATTGACAGACATACCCTGGAGGATATCCAAAACTCATATGGCAGGAAGAGAGGAGAAAGGCTAGGAGTATGGTAGTGAGGGTAAGAACTTTTAATGTTGGCAGTATGACTGGTATGGGGACAGAGCTAGCTGATATGATGGCCAGAGGAAGGTGGCTATATTGTGTGTGCAAGAGACCAGATGGAAGGGGAGTATGGCCAGGTGTATCGGAGGCAGGTCAATAGTGTGCTATCAGGGTGTGGATGGGAGGGGAAAGGGAATAGGGATTATCCTGATGGAACAATATGCCAAGGGTGTTTTTGGAGGATGACATGAGTGTCTGATAGAGTGATGTTCATGAATGTGGAAATGGATGGTGTAATGATGAATGTTGTTAGTGCATATGCTACGCAAGTTGCTTGTGTGATGCATGAGAAAGGGAAATGTGAAGTCATTTGGATGACGTGGTGATGACTGTACCCAAGGGTGAGAGACTGGTGATTGCAACAGATTTCAATGGCCATGTTGGTGAAGGGAACAGAGGGGATGAGGAAGGGATGGGTATGTATGGTGTTAAGCAAAGGAATGCAGACAGCGAGATGGTAGTAGATTTTGCAAAAAGGATGGACATGGTTGTGGTGAATACATACTATAACAAGAGGGAGGAGCATAGGGTGACATACAAGAGTGGAGGGAGATGTACACAGGTGGAATATATCCAATGTAGGAGGGCCATTTTGAAGGAGATCGGAGACTGTAAAGTGGTGACAGGGGACAGTGTAGTTAGGCAGCAGAGACTGTTGGTCTGTAAGATGACGTTGATGATCAAGAAAAGGAGGAGTGTGAGGGCAGCACCAATGATCAAATGGTGGGAACTGGAAAAGGGTGATTGTGAGGTGGAGTTCAGGGAAGAGTTAAGACAGGCACTGGGTGTCAGTGACGATTTATCAAATATCATAGGTTCATAGGTTCATAGGTTTATACTAGGCTATCTGCCCTAAGGCATTTATAAGCCTAGCCCAAAGTTTTGTGGCTTACGCCACCCCTTATGTTAAAAAATACTGTGCCCATTAGTTTGTTGTGCCTCTGTCCAGCAGTGACACAGAGTTGATTCCCAGGGTGGACCTACGATCTCCCATCCACCGGTCAAGATTTCTCTTGAACAGAGCCAGCGAGGTGCTCTGCCTCACATGGACCGGGATTTTATTCCACAGCATAGGGAGTCTCTGGGTGACAAATCTATCCCTCCAGCATGTACTATTTATATCCGTGCTAAGGTTTAAGTCACAGGCACAGGTCACCTCTGAGCAGACGGTATGCGACTGAAAAGAGCTGGAGTTTCTTCAGTCTGGCAGCATATGACAGATTTTGGAGTCCCTTTATCCTTTTGGTGAGGAACTTTTGGGGTCTCTCCAATTGCTGCAGGTGTCGGGTGAGATACATCCCAAATGGGGCATTGCACTCGATCATTGGTCTGATAAGTGAAGAGTACAGGGGAACAATGACCTCACTTGATCTGGATGTGAATCCCTTCATGATCAGGTGGGCAATGTAGAAGGTCTTTCTAACCACTTTAGCAATGTGAGTGTCAAAAGAAAGGCCACTGTCAACCTGGGTCCCCAGGTCCCTGATAACCTCTTCTGTGCTTAGTGGATTGCCACCTATATGGTAGCTTGGGGTTACCTTGTTTTTCCCGAATGGTATGACTATACATTTTTTGGCATTTAACTTCAGGCCATGGCTCTGGCACCAGCTATCAGTTTCCGTGAGACCCCTCTGAAGGATATCTGTGTCCAATGTACTTTCCACTATGGTGCCCAGTTTGCAGTCATCTGCAAACTTTGTCAGCCATAGTCCTCCTATGTTTGCCTGTACTTCTGAGAAGTAGATGCCGAACAACAGGGGCCAAGGACTGAGCCTGTGGGACACCACTTGTGACCGGCTTGGAGTCTGACATGGCGCCAGCAACTCTAACCCTGTGGGTTCTGTCCTTTAGCCAGTTTGCAACCCATCTTGTGACATATGGGTTTACATTTAAGCTGGTAAGTTTCTCTATAATACCTGAGTGGGGTATTGTGTCGAAAGCTTTTGCAAGGTCAAGGTAGGCTGTATGGACTGCCTTTCCCTCATCAATGGCCTTGGTGACTGTTTCGAAGAAGTTGACCAAGTTCAAAAGCATGATCTGCCCTTGATAAAGCCAAACTGGGTCGGGTCCAATGTCTGCAAGTCCCCTATGTCTTTGTTTATGAGTTCCATTATGATCCTCTCCATAGCTTTGCAGACCAGGCTTGTTAAGCTTATGGGGCGGTAATTACCAGGGTCCGTAGAGGCACCGCCTTTGTGGAGTGGGACCACAGTTGCCGTATGCCACTCCTTGGGCACGTATCCTGTGGTATGGCTAAGATTAAACAGCTGCCTTATGTGCAGGTTTAGTTCCTCATTGAGTTCGTGTAGCACACAGCCGGGGACACCATCCATTCCCATTGATGCTGTGTTTTTAGCTTTAGAGAGAGCAGCTTTCACCTGTGCATTTGAGATGTCTGGGAGGCTACACTCCGCTGGGATAGTTATCTCTCCTTTCGGGGGGGAGAGGGGGGTGAAGTTTGCACTGAACCTGTCTGCCAGTATGTTGGCAATGTCTGTGGGTTCAGTGATTTTTGTATCATTTTGGACTAATTCTGAGCATATCTGGGAGTTTCCACCCAGGTTTCTAACATAGCTGAAGAAGGCCTTATGATTGTCTTTTGAATCTATGGCAATTTTTCTCTCAAAGTTGGCCTTGGATGATTTTATGAGTACTCGTATTTTTTTACTAATAATGATCAAGGGTGTCTTCTCTTTTATAGATTTTGCTCTATCATGTAACAGCTTTCTCCTCTTATTGTAAAGTTTGTTTATGGCTGGGGTCCACCAGACTGGACGTTTGCCCTTGGTGGAAAGAGTCTTGGTTTTATTAGGGATTGCCTGATCCATGCAGTCCTGGAGGTGTTCATAGAAGGCATTTGTAAGGGCTTCCAAGCAGCTTGGTTGTGGTTTCCACTGGCTTGGGGCCTTGAAGGATACCACACCAGTCTTGAGTAGTGTGAAGTTTGCTTTAGAAGTTCTTCACTGTGGTCTTTTTGTTTGGGGTGGGGGCGGGATGTGGATTTCCAGAGATTAGTTTGTGATCTGATCTCACCAATGAGGATATACTTCCGTGTGGAGCATTTTGTCCCCATGTTTGTGATGATGAGATCTAGTATATTTTCTCCTCTTGTGGGAACGGTGACTAGTTGTTCCATGGCATTTGAATTTATGAACTCCAGGAACCTTTGGGCTAGAAAGTTGGGGCTTGAGTAATGTTCCCAGTCTATATTCGGTAGTTGAAGTCACCCAATATAATGGTGTTTGGAGATACATTTATACCCTCCAGTGTCTTTAGGAAGGCTGTGTGGGGTTCCTGAGTTTGAGAGGGTGGCCTGTAGCATGCTACAAATTGTAGAGCAGTTTTGCCTATGGTTAATTGCACCTAGATGGTTTCCGATGCTTGCGTTGCCACCAACCTGGAGGTGTGGGTATCCTTGATGAATATGGATACACTCCTCCTTTTGTGGTGTGGTCCGCTTTGGGGCGGAGCATGATATGAGGTAAAACCTGATAGTGCCGGGTGCTCTCAGGAGCCTTGAACCAGGTTTCAGTCACAGCACAGACATCGATGTTCTCCATACTGAGAAGGGCCTCAGTGCGTGCATTTTGAGATTTAGACTTCTGGCATTGAGCAGCATTACCCTTAGTTTCTTCCCATTTTGTTTTCTATGGTGGTAGGTTTAGAATTTGAGCCTTGCCTAAAAAGGCACTATGGGGTGGCAAGAGCCTTAGCCAATATCCGGAATCCCAGGGTGACAGGTGCAAGCCGTCCTTGCGAGGCAGCGTGGCTTGTCAAGCATGTCATCCCAGGCAGACAGACACTGGATCCCCTTTGAATGACACCAGACATTAAGCCAATTGTTAAAGCTGATTATCTTGTCTCTATGTTGTGGCATCATTCTTGGTGAAGGAAGGATACTGCTCAGGGTCAGGGTCATACCTGCCTGGGCTACATAATCAGAGAGCTCCTCTGTGTCTCTTTTCGTGTAGTCCAGGGAGGTACATCTCAGGTCGTTCACACCAGCATGGACAATGATTGTGTCATATTTGTACTTGCTGTGGAGTGACCCGAGTGCTTGTGTTATGTGGCGGATTCTAGCGCCCGATAGGCAGCTTACTGTGACCCTCTCCTTGTTCAGTCTGGTGAGTGGGACGTCAGTGTGCAGGGTAAGTTCTGCAGAGCTAGTAAGGGAGATGGCTAGAAAGGTTCTTGGTGTTATATGTGGAAGGAGTACAAGGACACCTGGTGGTGGACTGAGGAAGTACAGCACAGTATACAGAGAAAGAGGTTGGGGATGAAGGAGTGGGATTGTTGGAGAGATGAGGAAAGTAGACAGGAGTATAAGGAGATGAGGTGCATGGCAAAGAGAGAGGTGGCAAATGCTAAGGATGAGGCATATGTTGACTTGTATGACAGGTTGGACACTAAGGAGGGATGAAAGGACTTGTACCAGTTAGCTAGACAGAGGGACTGAGCTAGGAAAGATGTGCAGCAGATAAGGGTGATAAAGGACAATGAGGGAAACATACTCCCAAGCAAGGAGAGTGTGTTAAGCAGATGGACAGAGTACTTTAAGAGGCTGATGAATGAAGAGAATGAGAGAGAAATGGTTGGATGATGTGCGTATGGTGAATCAGGAAGTGCAGTGGCTTACCAAGCAGGAAGTAAGGATAGCTATGAAGAGGATGAATACTGGATAGCCTGTTGGTCCACATGACATACTTGTGGTAGCATGGATGTGTTTAGGGGAAATGGCAGTGGTGTCTTTCACCAGATAGTTTAATGATATCTTGGAAAGTGAGAGGTTGCATATGGAGTGGAGAGAAAGTGTTTATGTACCATTTTAAGAATAAGGTTGATGTGCCGAGGTGTAGCAACTACAGATGGATAACATTAATCAGTCACAGCATGAAGTCATGAGAGAGAGTAGTGGAAGCTAGGTTAAGCAGAGCGGTGATAAGTAGTGGTCAGCAGTATGTTGTCATGCCAGGTAAGAGCACTACAGATGCAATGTTTGCTCTGAGAGTGTTGATGGAGTAGTACAGAGAAGGTCAGGAGTTGCTTTGTGTCTTTCTGAATGTAGAGAAAGCATATGACAGGGTACTTAGAGGGGAGTTGTGGTACTGTATGAGGAAGTCATGAGTGACAGATATATATGTAAAACTGGTACAGGATATGTACAAGGGTGGTGTGACAGCGGTGAGGTCTGCAGCGGGAGTGACAGATGCGTTTAAGGTGGAGGTGGGATGACATCAGGGATCAGCTGTGAGCCCTTTCTTATTTTGCAATAGTGATGGATAGGTTGACAGACAAGATCATACAGGAGTCCCTGCTGACTATGATGTTTGCAGATGACATTGTGATCTGTACTGAGAGTAGGGTACAGATTTAGGAGATCCTGTAGAGGTGGAGATATGCTCTAGAAAGGAGAGGAATGAAGGTCAGCAGGACTAAGACAGAATATCTGTGTGAGAATGAGAGGGAGGGTTCTGGAATGGGGAAGATGGAGGGAGTAGAGTTGCAAAGGTGGGTGAGTATAAATGATTGGGATCAACATTTCAGAGTAATAACGACTGTGGGGGACAGGTGAAGAAGAGAGTACAGGCAAGATGGAGAGGGTGGAGAAGAGTGTCAGTACTGATTTGTGACAGATGAGTACCAGTAAAAGTGAAAGGGAAGGTCTATAACAGGGTAGTGAGACCAGCTATGTTATATGGGTTGGAGACAGTGTCATTGACAAAAAGGCAGGAGTCAGAGTTGGACGTGGCAGAGTTACAGATGTTAGGATTTGCAGTGGTTGTGATGAGGGTGGACAGGATTAGCAATGTGTATATGACAGGGTCAACCCATGTTGGACGGTTTTGAGACAAAGCCAGAGAGGCAAGATTACATCAGTTTTGACATGTGCTGGGAAAAGGATGGTAAGGATGAAGCTGCCAGGTAAGAGGAAAAGAGGAAGGCCGCAGATAAGGTTCCTGGATGTGGTGAGAGAGGACATGCAGGTGGTTGGTGTGACAGAACAGGATGCAGAGGATAGGGAGAAATGGCAACAGATGATCCACTGTGGCGACTCCTAATGGGAACAGCCAGAAGAAAAAAGAAGGAAATGTAGTAATGTCAGTCTTCACAGATTTGCCAGTGATTTGCCAGACATAGCACAGCTGTGTGAGTAAATGACTACAAATATGAGGCACACATATGGTCAGTGTGCATAACACTGGTCAGTTTAATGGTATGAGCTCAGTATATCACATGCAATTCAACACACACACATGTGCAACAGTACTTTACTATGCAAATACCATGTATAGGTCTCTCATATATCTGAGACAACCAAGTATATCATAGTTGTATTCACAAGTAAGATATGGATATGTATGACATCCCAGTAGCTGGCCTAGAATTGTCGCAGTCAGTATTATTCAACACACACTGCAGTAGTAGTCATATTTGAGCCATCCTTTCCTGGGGTGACTCAGGGGCCTGACCTATGATCTATGTCACTGCAGACAGACCCAGATGCTATGGCCATAGGTTCTGATCAGCAATATATTGGAACAGCAAGTCTTGTTGATACATATATGTTACAGTTACTATTTCCCATTCTTACATACCCCCTACTGCAGTCCATTACATGCTTACTTGTTTGTCATACTTGTGTGTTTTATTCAAGTGTAGGTGGTTATGTTCTGCTTTTTTTATTTTTATTTTTGCTGTTTTTCTCTCTCTCTCTCTCAAGGATGTGGGGTGTACATCTGTTTTGCATAGGCAGCAGCTTGCCTTTTGTAGGTAATGCTCATGAGCAGCTCATGGCCTGTGCACCAATTGGTGTCCCCCACTTGATAACTGCATGCAGGACAGCTGTGTTGTTATTCATATAGCCAATGGCATGGCAATGCACTCCTATCATTGAGTATAACATGTGAGTGTTGGTCCTTTTCCTTGCCAGTGAGGGTAATTCATGGAGGTGTATGAACAACAGCATCACAGAGGGTATTTGGAAATTCCTCTTACAACCAAAACTGTAGAGACAGGCCAACAGAATGGGGGGGGGTGGATGTTCCAGACATAGGGACAGAATGTAAGTATTGCTGTTATAATTTGGATTAATGCTAGTCTAACAGGGTTTGTGTGGACATGGAGTTCCTGGGTGATTTTAACTCTGACAGTGTTATGCATTTGATATAACTCTCACCTGTAGGGCTATCCACAGAATGGCCAGAATTTCGACTCCTATGTTTGGTGTGTTCCTCAGACATTTTGTGTCTTTGGAAAATAAGTAGCATATTCTGGGGATTGCAGTTAGTAACTGCTAACATCCATTTGTGTTTCTGACCTCATATCCCTCAGAAAAGTTATGTTACAACTAACCCTGTTACAACAGCAACATTCTCAGTTTATAACAGTGATATTTCAAATATGCCCCTGTTTTTGGGCCTCTGTCCCACAATTATGTCAGGCTTTGTCCAGATGTCATGCAGAAAGAGGTTGATAGGTATGGTATATGATTATTTACTGCCTATATTCATGACATTATCCCAGTGATGTATCAGACTGCCAGACAAGTTATGTGGAAAAAGCCTTATATATGAGGGGAAATCCTAGACATTCTGTTGGACTCTGTACAGTTGAGAGGTCTGTGTATTTCTGGCAATTGTTGCTAGACTGTCAGGATTGTGTAACAGTGTATTGTGTCAATGTTATTTGACCTGTGAAGGGAGGGGCGTGGATGTATGTGTTATGGCTCCTTTCCTATCTGCCTGTGCATGCTGCTCCTATTTCTGGTGGCCTATCGACTGTATATATGTTTGTAGGGGCAGACTGAGACATGTCCCATACCACAGTCAGGCATCGTACTATAATGTGAATTGGGCCAGTAGATGTGGGCATAGTGTGTGAGTGGCAAACATGTTGAGATGTTTTTGTTCACACAGTCCTTATACTGTACTGTTCCTTTAGCTTACTGGTATGTCACTGTGACTGTGGTTGAATTGGTTGTGGGTTTACCCTTTCACATTGGTGTCTGTTTTTCAGTGTTGTGACATCCCTGTAGTGCCTGATATATTTGCCAATACATGTGTAATTCCCCCAAGCAGATTTGGGTTAGTGTTGTGTCAGTCTGTCTGTAGTTTGGACAGGGATTGGTGACACGCTTAGCAGCTGAGTGTAGTTTCTCTAATATGATGTTATGTCCAGATATTTGTAAGACGTAGTGTTGCCTAGCCCCCATAAGTGCTGTGTATTTCTGGCACATCAGTAGGCTGATATGAGGAATTCAGTCACTAACTAGTGGGAAGTGATTGAGTGTTGGACGTGCTATTTCAGTCAATATATGTTAGGACAGACATGAGGGTGTTACTGCAGCAACTGTGTCAGCTTATCTACTCCAGTATTTCAGATATGTCCTTATTTCCATGGCTTTCACCCCCTACTTTGTCAGGCCTGGCCTAGGTTCATTGCACTAAGGGGTTCTAAGCCTACTTTGGGACTGTCTGGATTGTTGTAGTATGTCCAGATTTATTGTTCATATTTCTGGTCTGTTCCACAGATGCATTATTTTCATATCCCTGATAAATCACTGTGATGATCTGAGGATTTCTGACAGTAAATGATGACATACATTTCAGTTTCAGAACCCACATCCTTCAGAACATGTATGTTGAAACAAACCCTGTCACGATTTCTTGTAGTAAGGGGTTGTTAGGTATGGTTCGAGGTAGGACTCCACTACATGTTATGAGGATCTATATATATATATATATATATATATATATATATATATATATATATATATATATATATATATATATATATATATATATACATACATATATATATATATATATATATATATATATATATATATATATATGTTTTTCTATATATGTATAGTTTCTTTATTTATATATATATATATATATATATATATATATATATATATATATATATTGTTTTGTTTTTCTATGTATGTATAGTTTCTTTTATATATATATATATATATATATATATATATATATATATATATATATATATATATTTTATATGTATATCATTATTTATATTATGTCTATATTTGTCCATATATATGCATCTCCATAGATATATACATGTGTATATGTATAAATATGAACCCTGGCTGATTCTACGGAATCTTTTCCCTACTATTGAATGGGCATATGTTGGTAAAAGCATCAGCAATCCCTATAGCTCAAATGGTGTAGTGGTACATTGCTCTGAGTGTGGTGTACAGGTCCCTGGGTTCAAGACCTGGCAGTACAGGTACTTTTGTTGCTCTTACTCATGCTTACACCCAAACTAATTCTTTAAAGAAAATAGAAAGGGGTGATAGGAAAGTGGTGGAAAAGGGGCACGCAGAAGGAAGAAGAATATTAAAGATAGCTACGGATGTGCAGGACAGGTGTACGGTAGGTCCATAGCTGTCCATTTCTTATACAACAACAGCTGTTCATTTGTACAGAATTTGGAGGTGAATTTGGACACTCAAACCACAGACAGAGGGTGAGGACAACAGAAATGTGTTGTTAAATCTGCTAAGCATAGCTCAGCATTGCTAACCACTGCTCACAGATCATTCTTATAATATACCACACTAATGACTTCATTTAGTAAGTGTATATGATTTCCATTACATGACATGGCTGCATGTGCTTTCATTACAGTAGCAAGGGGTGTAACTATAGGAGACATGTGTATACATGGGTGTTTTCACATGTTATATGCACTCACACATCCATTTTACATCAACTACACTACCCTTGGAGACAAAAATAACTTACCACATATTTTAATATGAACATAGCACTTTTAACACTGCTTTCCCATGTAAATTTGGATTGCCTGTTGTTTTACTCAGACCATGTATGCCCACATGCAAAGCTGGGACTCCGATCACTACACTATCTTGGTTTATGGATTTAAGCTGTATATTTTTATTTCTCGCCTATTGGATACTAATATTATATTACTATATTAAATGGAGAGTACTGAGGTTTTCGGCTCTGTCGTTGAGGACTGCTGTCATGACATAATGGCATACATTTCAGTTTCAGACTTGTATCCTTCTGAACATTAATGCTATTGCATAACCTGTTTTCTATCAACTTTCTGTCTGTCTTCTGTGCAGATGGGATGACACCGGTGCTCAGGCTGTGGTTGACTACACTGCAGAATGGGCCTGAGAGCCCATGCCTGTGTTCATGTTGGATGTAGCCATGAATGGTATCGGGCCTATGGAAATCTCTATGTGTTGCCTTTGAGAGGGCATTACAGACCTGCTTCCTGATCATGAGGGGAGGGGGGAAAGTGCTGTACATGTGCATGTGTACCTATGGGGGGGACGGGGGGGTGAAGTTTACTCTTCACCTGTCTGCTGCTGGTAGCCTATATCTATGCCATATGTATATGTGGTATTATTGACCACCACTACAGAGCAGATATGTGTGTTGCCTCTGGAATTGCAGACACACATCTGGAAGGCCTATTGATTGGCTTTGGGGAATATCTCCAGTTTTCACTCAGAAAGCCTTAGGGTACATCATGTGTGATCTTATTTGCTTGTGCAGAACAAGGTAACATGGCTTCCAGTGAGGCACCTGATCCTTCTTCGCCCGTGCTGTGATTATTTCCACCTATGATGGTAGTTGTATATTGTTGCTGTCCACTACAGATGTTCAGCCTACCTTGAGGGGGTTGATGTTGTCCTGTCAGGTATTGCTGAGGCCATAAAGCTATGTAGGTGCCCACATAGTATTGTGGTGTAGGCCTGGACACTGCTGCTAGTTCCAACATATGAGACACCTTCAAATGGGCCTTGCCCATTTTCCTTGCCTGTGCAGGGGACATTACGGAGGTGTGGGGGCTACAGCTTCACAGACAGTAGGTGGAAGTACCTCACAGGACAAGACATGTGGAGACAGCCCAACAACATGGGGACAGAGCTCCAGAATTGGGTACAGATTCTATGTCATTAGTGCTGTCATACACATGGAGGGTTGCTAGATTGACAGGGTTCATCTGGACATGCATTTACTGGGTGACTTGACATCTGAAAGTGATATGCCTCTGACATACCACTCAACTGGCATGTTGTCCACAGACTGGCCAGATGTTTGCCCGTTATGCTTGGTCTGTTCCTCAAACAATGTCTGTTTTTGTGGGGTTGGTAGGATAATGTGAGGATTGTAGTCAGTAACTGTTGACATTCATTGGTGTTCCAGGCATCATATCCTTCAGGGATGTTATGTTACAACAACATGTGTAACACCAGTTACTGTTTCAGTTTGTAACACCATTATGTGTGATATGTCCCTCTTTCCAGCCTCCTGTCCCACAAGTATGTCATGTGTTGTCCAAATACCCTGCACTACAAGGTACAGAGGTATGGTATATCATTAATTACCAACTGCACTCCAGTTATCATGCCAGTGACCTGGCAGATGCCTGGCCATGGTATGCAGTGGTAGCCAGGATTATGGTTCCACACCCTTGTAATTCTGTGGAAATTTGTACATATGACAGTTATGTATGTCTGGCCATTGTGGACTGACTGCCAAGACTGTGTAGCAGTGTTGTGTGTAGATGTTTGTTAGGCTAGGTATGGAGAGTATCAGATGTGAGTGCCATACATCCTTTACCTATCTGACTCTGCATGCTGCTACAGCTGCTGGCAGTCTATCAGGTCTGTATGCTTGTAGGAGCTGACTGTGCAATGTCCTGTAACACCTCAGGATTCCCAGTACACTGTGAATTGGGCCAGTATATGTTGGTGTAGTGTGTGACAGGCAGTTGGGATATGTTTGTTCAGACAATTGTTCTACTCTAGAGTTCATTTTGGGTACTGGTATGTTGCTGTGATTGTCCACCCAAAAACATTTGCACCACTCTCTGCTTTTCACTACAGTTCCATCCCTATAGTGCATGCTATATTCAAATATAGCATGCACTACAGTTCCATCCCTATAGTGCATGCTATATTTGAATATACATGAGTAATTGTCCAGAGGTGATGTGGGGGAGCATCATGTTGGTCTTACTGCACTTCATAAGGTGCTGGGTGACATGTCTGGCAACTGTCCGGGGATTTTCATTCTGTTACATCACTGCAGTCATACCTCTACACTGTCCAGAGGCCTAGACACTGTCCAGATGCGTGGCTCATATGGTTGGTCTGTTCCTCAGACAGTTGTTGTCCTTGGCTAATTAGTAGGATACTCTGGGGAATGCAGTCAGTAAATGCTAACATCCATTGGTGTTACTGACTTCATATCCCTCAGAAAAGATATGTTACAACAAAGCCAGTAACACCAGTAACTGTCTACATTTATGACAGCAATATGTCCAATATACCCCTGTGTTGGGCCTCTGTCCTCCAATTATGTCAGATGTTGTCCAAATGTCATGCACTAAGAGGTTCAAAGGTATGTAGTAACATTATTTATTGCATTTATTCCTGCTACCATCCCAGTGATGTCATAGACCCCCAGACATATCACAAGGAAGCGGCTATAGATATGAGTCCTGTGCACATACATTCTGTGGGAAACTATACATTTGAGAGGTCTGTGTGTCTTCCCATTGTTAAAAGACTGTCAGGATTGTGTAGCAGTGTAGTGTGTACATGTAATTTGGGCTGTGTAGGGAGGGAGTACATGTGAGTGTCATGGGCCCTTTTTGTCTGACTTTGCATGCTGTTGTGGTTTCTGGTTCCCTGTCGCCTGTATATGTTTGTAAATGCAGACCGTGACATGTCCTGTAATACCTCAGGATTCCCACTACACTGTAACTTGGGGAAGTATATGTAGGGGTAATATGTGAGTGCCAAATGGGATTTTGTTGCTCACACAGTCATTATACTGTAGTGTTCAGTTTGCTTACTGGTATCTCGCTGTGACTGTGGTGCAATTGTTTAGGGGTATACACTTTCACACCAGTGTCTGTTTTCCACTAGTATTACATCCCTGTAGTACCTGTTATATACCTGTTATATTTGCTAATGCATGTGTACAGCCCCAGAGCTGGACTTAGGTAGTGTTATGTCAGTCTGATTGTAGTTTGGACATTGCTCGGTAGCTTAGTGTAGTTTCCCTAATGTGTTATGCCCACATATTCGTAGGATGTCCAGTTGTCTAAACGATATCTTTGGTATGGTTCCCATAACTGCTGTGTATTTCTGACACATCAGGGGATCATATTGGGATTGAGGTCACTAACTAATTAGAAGCAATTGAGTCCTGGAATTTTTCATATTTCAGTCGATATATATTAGGACATACAGTGTTACTACATCAACTTTCTCAGCTTATTTACTCATGTATTTTGGATATGTCCCTATTTTCAGGCCTTTGTCCCACCACTTTGTCAGGCTTGGTCTGGATTCATTGCACTAAGGGGTTCTCAGCATACCTCTCCACTGGCAGGATTTTCACAGAATGTCCAGATGTTTGGCCCATACTTTTGTTCAGTTCCATAATTTATTTGTATTTGTCTGGTAAATCACAGTGATGATCCAAGGATTTATGTCAGTAAATAATGACATAACATTTCAGTTTCCATCCTCAAATCCTCCAGTAATTGTCTGCTGAAATGCACCCTGTTGCTGTAGCAAATGTCTTCATTTGTAACAGCAATATTTGAAATATGTCCCTATATCTGGCCCATTCCCCTCCCACCCTTTTACAGCCTTTGTACAGATTTCTTGCACTAACAGGTTGAGAGGGATGGTTCTAAGGTATAACTGCACCACATGTTTATATATATATATATATATATATATATATATATATATATATATATATATATACATACATTTTCCTTCCTTTTATATATGTGCATATATTATGACTCTATTTTTTCATATATATGTTCCATTATATATATATAATATATATATATTTATATATATATATATTTGTGTGTGTGTGTGTGTGTGTGTGTGTGTGTATTTGTATATATACAACACATGAATGATTCCACAAAGCTTTCTCCCTAATGCTGTATGCCTCTATTGTATGATTATGCTTGAAAAAGCAACATTAATTCCTACACTTTAGATGGTATAGTGGTACATTTCTCTGACTATAGTGCTGAAGGTCATGGGTTCAAAACTCGTGACTGATGCTTTTTTTTCATTAATGGTAAATGACCAGAATGCATGATATGTTTGTTAAAGCATTACATATTCTCACAGCTCAGATGGTATAGCTGTATTTTGCTGTGATTGTAGAGGACAGCATCCCGGGTTTGAGACTTGGCAGCGCTGACTATTTTGTTGCTGGGCAGAACAAGGTCTGATGGATAGGTTTAAGCATATTATAGTTATAATTTTATATTATAAAATAATATATATATATATATATATATATATATATATATATATATATATGTATAGAGAGAGAGAGAGAGAAAGTAGACAAAGTAAAACACTCGTAGGAGTATATATATATATATATATATATATATATATATATATATATATATATATATATATATATATATATATATACACACACTCACACATTATAATTTTACATTTACATTTACCTTCCATGACATCCCCCTATGTGCTTTCATTAAATTATATTCTTGTGTGACTATACTGTATGGGGCACTTGTGTTTATATGGGAGTTTCACATCTTTTCTACACTGACATCTCACTTTTGGAACTGCTACATTACCCTGGTTGACAAAAAAAAGTTGCTAAATAATTTAAGTTTACTAAAATAATTTTAACACTACTTTCACATAGGAAAATAAGTTGCCTGTCTTAGAACTCAAACTGTGAATGCCTGCCTGCAAAGCCACACCTCTAACAACTACATTACCTCAGCTTGGAAATTTCACCTGTCTATTTGCATTTAGCCCCTTTGGTATGTTTAAGCTATACTAAGCAGACAGGCATAACGTGCACACCCACTAAGCTACACTTAACATCCCTTAGGCTAGTGAAAAAAAGTATATATTATTATTATATTATTAGGTTATATGGGTATGTATTGTGGTGTTCTGCAACTAATAGGGACTGCAATCGTGAAATACTGGCATTCATATGGCTTTCAGGCTTCTGTCCTTCAGGGAGTCCTGCGAGTACATATCCTGTTATCTATCAACTTTCTAAGTGTGTGAGGGAGATTTTTCAGGCTTGTCCCTAATGTAGTATTTATTCCCCCCATCATTTGTGCCTTTGTTAACATGCACTGCTGTAAGGGGATATTGGTATACATTTGCTTTCAGACTTCTACCCTTATGTAATTCATGCTAATGCATGACCTGTTCTCTATCAACTTTCTGTGTTTGTGGGGCTATGTTTGTGCTTTTTCACTTTTGGGGGATGTATCCCCCATTATGTGTGCATTTGCACACATTTCCTGCTTTAGCATGTTACAAATGTGTCGTACGGCACTTTAGCAATGTAGGGGGTGTGTCACAGAGCCTGTCACACACCCCCTGCATTGCTTTCTTGTTGCTGAGTTTTATTTCAGTGTCCGTGGACACTGAAATTAACATTTTTTCATTTCAGTGTCCGCGGACACTGAAATACTGGCATAATATTAGAGCAAAGCACTAATATTATGCCAGTTTGGCTTAGAAAGTGCCGTTCATCACTTTCTGAGTGCAGGGGGCATGTTTAGTGTCCACGCACTACTTGGACACACCCCCTGCACTCATTCACGGTTTGTGTCTGTGTAGATTAAATAGCAGAATGCCTTCAAGAATATGCAAGGTATGCTGCTGTTCTAAACAGACACGAGCCACTCCGTGCAAGAATATTCTTATTCTTGCATGGATCTGGGGGAAAATCCTGGACAGGAAAAATTTATTTCTTTGGTTTCTAATGACTTTTGGTTATGTCAGCCTTTTACTGTAAACTCTTTCAGTAACGGCATTTCTAGGTCAGGTCAATGCATCTCTCAAATTATTTTACTCTTCCATCACTGGTAACTGCAGTATTCACTAAAACATCTTTAGCTCTTCATCTAATAAATTGTTGTACTTTCCTGTTGAATATTTCTGTTTAACATATCTCTTTGGGATCTTGTATATCTCAATAAAATCTCTGCCTATAATGGCACTGCTCAGTGGTGCAGTCCACTTCCTGCATTCATATAAAATGTTTCTTTGTTATTCAGAAGTAATATGAATGAGACTCACTTTTAATTTCTCCAAGTCTTTTGGGTTTCTAATACCATGATGGGAATGGATCCCATTCCTAAGTCAAAGTACGATTAAAGTTCATGAAATTATTATTGTTTCAGTTTTTGATGTCAGCCACAAGTGCTCTTTGCAGCACCCGCAGTGTGCCTAGTAATGACTCCTTCTGCAATTTGTATGGGGTTACATGGATTGGTAACATGATCTGTTGCTCCTACTACTATTGGGACTGTCTGGGTTTCTTTCTCCCACATTGCTCTCATTTCTGCTTGCAGATCCTGATATTTTATGACTTTGTGTCTCTCTGTACGCAAGACACTGTAGTTCTTGGCATAGCAATTTCAATGATCAATGCTACTTTTGTCTTCATTTCTTGGACCACTATATCCGGTTTTCTAGCATTTATCTTTTGAACAGTTGGTAATGGGTGATCACATGTGATATAAACTTCATCATTTTCTATGATGCTTTGTGGCTCATGTTTCCAATGTTTTTAAGCCAGTGCAACACCATAATGTTTGCACAATCCCCAGTGCAACAGTCTTGCCACATTATTATGCCTTTCAGTATACAGTTCTTCTGCCATTATTATGTCACAACCAGCAATGAGGCATGCGACTGTTTCCAATTCGGTTTTAGAAAACCTACATTTGTTTGTTTCTCCCACGTGTTCAATGGACTTTGTAAACCAGCATGTATGTAGCCCATTATCATGGGCTGCCAATATTAACCTTTCATTTCTTGGTTTAAATTCACCTCTCGTTAACCATTCCTTCCTTCGTTCCTGATCAACATGAGGTTCTTTCAGACGTTTTCTATAACTGCAACTATATTTATGGGACAGTCACTGTCTTTGCAGATAATATGGCACTAGGTTGTCCTAAACCATCAGTAAGGTGTTCCATGGAGATTTGGGATACCTTACATGCTTAATAGGGTGCACACATTTTTGGGGGAAGATTTTTGCCCCTAAGTCC
The DNA here is from genome assembly GCF_019279795.1 of Protopterus annectens. Lineage (NCBI taxonomy): Eukaryota > Metazoa > Chordata > Ceratodontiformes > Protopteridae > Protopterus > Protopterus annectens. The sequence goes on from NC_056747.1 coordinate 1,284,227,575, forward strand.
TGGTGATAATCAGACCTTCCCTCAGTTGACTGGCTCATTCATTTCCCATAAACAAGGGCAAGAGTAAATTGAGAGGGGCCATCATTTAGTTAGCCATAAGTAGTTATTTGCTTTACTTTATATAACCCTATCCTCACAGCACATGCCCAGTAACACAACCGGGGTTCAGAGTGGAGTGGGCATCAGTGATAGCACGTCACTTGCTTCCATGAATGACATAATCCCTTAGGGCATCCCTACCCTATTGAATCCAGCATTCCGATTGTATCTACAACTCCATCATGGATTCAGCTATGTGAATGTGTGCCTTGGGCATGTGCTTATACTCCTTCCCCAAGCAAAGGTGAACCAGAATAGGCATGTCATTCCTCTTTTCCCTTATGTTTGAAGGTTGCTGGCACAGAGCTCAGTGATGAGCTTTTGTATTTGTTAAATTGTTTAATTCAATTTATTCACTGTTTTAACACAGCTCCACAGAGTTAGGTGACCAGCCACTGCTCTACTGTATTCATCTGTGCAGTCCAAGGAAACTGTTGTATTCTGCTAACCATAAGTACAATTTTAAACTGTATGTTTGCTATATTGCTAATTTTTTTAAAACTGGTTTTGCTGATTTGTTGCACTTTTTGTCTTTTGTAAAACACACTATATTCAGACCTGCTGAATCTGATTCTGTTTGTTAAATTGAGTACTAAATCACGCTATATTTTGTTGGAAAGGGCCTCCCCTGCACCCTTGTGGCAGAAGAGTGCAATATGGACTCATCTGATTGAAGGTTGCTGGCACAGGGCTTAGTTTTGAGCTTTCTTATTGGTTAATTTGTTTAATTCAGTTTGCTCACTGTTGATACTTATTTGTTTTAGCACAGCTCCATGGAGTTAGGTGACCAGCCACTGCTCTGCTGTATTCATCTATTTATGTGTAGCACAACTCCATGCACCATCACGCACTACCACGTTGTGGGTTTAACCATTTGTAGTTACAGATGCAAAAACTTCAGTAGATGAATTTATCCTTAGTAGCTGCTTGTGATCTTGCTGAGAAGTCCTTAAATTGCACTTAGCTGCTCAGAGAGATCTTCAGCTGCATTTTTGCCTCTTATACAGTCCCCAAACCACCAAATCTACAATAGTCTCATACCATTTAGAGAACTCCCTCTAGTGCATACTCTTTACATAGCACCCCATTAATATAGACCCCCATTTAGAGCACACAGTTAAACCACACCCCTCCATTTTCTCTCCCCACTGTGAAAACAGGATTTAACCTAGCATTATGGATGGTCAGTTTACTTCCATTTCTCCTACCAGGCTGATTGACATGGGTATCCTGAGGCAGTGTAGCAACTGCCTCCTGTACACTGACAACCTTCTACTCCTAAATCACCCAAGTACAATTTGTGACAGCTGCATCTGCATTAGGAATCTTAAATCCTTGCTCTGTTGCACACAGAACAGTAACAGTAACACTGAACAGATTGTCAGCTCACATACTACACCTCCTACGCAAACCATGCACTCAATATATAAATCATAAACCAGGGTGATACTCACCAGAAACTTACCTAAACACCAGAGACCTTCCAAACACAAACACAAACATGCTACACCTAATACAGCACCTACAGCAGTCAGTAAGCATGAAAACACAAGCTCCAGCTTCTCACCAAATAAGCTTCTAAGGCAAAGCACATCTAAACCATATTTCTTCATCATAGCTGAGTCCATTGTGAGACACAAAGTTGTCCCACTCACCAGGCTGGACAAGAAGAAGGTTACGGTCAGCTGTCTATCAGGTGCCAGGATGCGTCAGATCACACATGCACTCAAGTCTGTCAACAAGTACTGTTATGACTCCGCCATTGTTCATGTTGGTGTGAATGACTTGAGACGAACCTCACTTGACTATATGCAGAGAGACATGATTGAGCTCTATGAATATGTGTCCCAGGCAGGTATGTCCCTAGCCTTAAACAGCATTCTACCCTCACCTAGAATGATACCACAATATAAGCAAAAAATGTTTGACTTCAACAACTGGCTTGGTTTCTGGTGTCATTCTAAGGGAATCCAGTTCCTGTTAGCCTGAGATGACAAGACTGATAGACCATGCTGCTTTGCCAGAGCTGGTCTTCACCTGTCACCTCTAGGCTTTCAGTTTCTGGCTAAGGCAATTGCCTCCCCATAGTGCCTTTTTAGGCAAGGTTTCAAAAACAAAATTTCTGATGTGAAAATATCACTCACAAATAAATTAAAGGTTATACTGCTAAATGCTAGGAGTTTAAATCAGAAACTGCACTCTCTGGAAGCACTCCTCTCCCCAAAGGATGTCGATGTATGTGCAATCACAGAAACATGGTTCAGGGCCACAGAGAGTACCCCAGCGTTGCAAGGCTACAATGCCTTCCACATTTTCAAACCGTAAAATTAAAGTGTGAGAACCAAAGGAGGAGGGGTATCTATCTTCATCAAAGGTAAATACACCTCTAGACTGGTTAGACAGGAAAACTCCATGGAGTTACTCCAAGTTCAATTAACTTAAGACCCCCCCCCCTTCAAGTAATCATTAGCTATAGGACCCCTTCAATGATCCAAGATATCCACGCTGCTTATTTGGACCTACCTGAGTCAATCAAGTTACAACCAAACACTCTAGTCATGCACTATTTTAATTATCACTCCATTGACTGGGAAACTTATACATGCACCAACATGCTCACGCAAAGGTTCCTGTACTTTGTTAACATTAATGCTCTGGACCAAATAGTATGCAACTCCACAAGGGGCTCAAATATTCTCAACCTCGTCTTCAAGAACATGGGTTACCATTGCAAAACCACAAATATAGGGCCCTCACTGATTAAATCTGATCACAAATCAGTCACATTTGAAGTAGCTATAACACCTGAACCTTTCTTAGGTTAAATCAGGCTAAAACATTTCAATTAAGCTAATTATACCCTCCTAAGGGAAGACATAAATAATTTCCAAGCTCCTGTTCCCACAGATGGCATTGACAACTCTACTAAGGTATACACAAATGCCTGTGCAAACACAGCTGTACCTGACAGGATCAAAACAAGATCCTCAAGAATAAATAAGCCTCTCTGGTGGACATCTAGCATGAATAAGTTATACAACAAAAGGAAGAAGGTGCTGTCTAAGAATAAAAAAAGCCAAAAAAAGTCCAAACAGCAGAAACGCCTTCACAGAAAAAGCCGAAGGTTTATTATGAAAACCACAGTGGAGACAAGCTAAAAATACACATTGCAAGTTTTAAAACATAAGTGCTTTCATTTCCGAAGGATAAAAAAGAGGGGTCCCAGCACTGGATAAACACCCTTCTCTGATTGAACAAACAAATAAGACAACTTATAAAATCCTCTATGGGCAACTTTGAAAAAAATAGCAGCCATAGCTAAGGATAACTATAAGGCAGTCTTCAGCTCTATCTGTAACCTAAAAGGTAGGACCCAGACATGTTCTAAACTAGTTGTGGATGGCATCACACACACTGATCCTGTGAAAATAGCTAACCTATTAGCTGACAGGTTTGGCAAAATGTCACCCCCATGTCCCCTCCAAATGTTCCACAAAGCATTCCCTCTACATCTCCCCCACCTTGCATCTCCAAAGAGCAAGTCATTAATGCTCTCTCCAAGGCCAAAAACACAGCCTGTATGGGACAGGATGGCATCCCTGGTTGCATTTTAAATGGTTTAAAACACGAGTTAGCAACTCCATTAGGTAATCTCTTCATCCACAGCCAGAGTACTTGTTTTGTCCCTGCTGAATGGAAAATGACTACCATCATCCCCTTCATAAAGGGGGTCCAGCAACAGACCTTGGGAACTACAGACCGATAAGCGTAACCAGCTTATCTGTAAGGCCATAAAACAAATCATCACAGACATAGGACAAAGATATAGGTGATCTCCAAACCCTTGATCCAACACAGTTTGGTTTTGTCAAAGGCAGGTCATGCCTGTTAAACCTGGTGGACTTCTTCAAAAGTGTCACCAGAGCCATAGACAAAGGCATTGCCTCAAGAGAGAGAAATAAGTCATAACATCCCTGTACTTGACCTTCATCAAGCCAATAATTGAGTACAATGTTCCATTTTGTATGTACCCTACCAGGCACCTGCAGCAATTTGAGAGACCTCAGAAATTTCTAACCAAGAAAATTCAAGGTCTCCAGCACATGTTATACACTGACAGACTGAAGTCGCTGTCACTGTACTCAGTAGCATACACACTACTTAGAAGAGACTTGTGCTTGGTCTACAGAGCAATCTCGGATTCAGACCTAGTGGAAATGCTGCACATCCACAAGTTAAATGGGACAAGGATCACCCACTCCAGGGACATTAACCTGTCCTGCAATATAAATAGGTCCTGATGGAGAGACAGAAATGTCTCTCAGAGGTTTCCACTTCTCTGGAATAGACTACCAATTCACATCAAACAAAGCCCCTCTATGGCCCTGTTTAAGCATAGCCTGGATGACTGGATCAGAAACCATAAATTCATGCTGGGGATTTCATCTATGACCCTCCTAGATGTGGGCAGTCATTGCTAACTAAGATCTCGAGTTTAGGCAAGATCCTTTATATTGGATTTCTCTAGTATTATATTGGGTACACACAGCTAGACTTATAAAGACCTTCAGCTCAATAGCCCAGTAACCACCTGTGTTAGCTCTAGCAGGCACCCAAGCTACTAATCAAACTTGGTTCACCTGAATTACATTCAGGGCTTTATGTGTCTATGCCAATGGAGCTGGCTCTTGTGGTCTCAGAATCGATATTAAAGCCCTCTGTATCTCAAGCTTTGTGTGTACACACTGCTGACCTTCCTCAGAGTATAAGGAAGCCTTAGCAGCAAACTGGTCCACAAGCATTCTACAGTATTTGAAGGTTGATTTATTCACTTAATTCTGACAAGTGTGGGTTAATTTAAGCACATTTTGGGAACACATCTAGAGGAACCCACCCAAAGCTTTAGGAGGAGTGCATGCAGACTATCCACAAGTGGAGGGCATGTGTATAGTAGCCAATGCACTAACTATACTGAAATCAATACATGCCATATATGGGCTTGATATAAAAGACAGGGACAAAACCTCCCTGAACCAGGTATCCTGTCTTGATGTGAAGACTGGGAGGCATAGTGACATGATAGATAAAGGTCTGTAGCTGACTCAGGTCAATGTTTCTTAAATTACTGGTTTCTAAGAATTAGCTTCTCTCATTCCTACCTTTTGCAACTTCTTTTTTAAAAAAGGTCCATTACAGATTAAGCCTTTCTTACATTAGTAGTGTTAAATATTTTGCAGTATTTACAATTATTAGAATCATGCAATGCCGCAAGAAAGAAAATAGACGTTCTTCATGACTGAATGTTCACAACAAGCACTCTTACATATATACATTTCAATCAGAAAGCCATTATACAACATGTGACTCCGGCTTTGCCCTTAATAATTTATTTTACAATTAAGAAAAAAATGTAATAATTTCCAACAAATATTTCAAAAGAAAATGACCAGTTAACTAGCAGAAATGTAGTTTAATCAATAACCAGTGGTTTCAATGTAGCATGAAGGAATGAATATGACATGAAGTAACTATTTTCAAATGGAGCTTGTGCCATATTTTCCAAATGATCAGAAAAGAAGTAGAGCAAAAACAACATTGCTCCGTATATCCATGTATGGGAACCTTCAACCGCTTGAAAACTGCTAAAACAACACTGCTCCATATATCCATGTATGGGGACCTTCAACCGCTTGAAAACTATAAAAACAACATTGCTCTGTATATCCATGTATGGGGACCTTCAACCGCTTGAAAACTGCAAAAACAACACTGCCCCGCATATCCATGTATGGGGACCTTCAAACGCTTGAAAACTGCAAAAACAACACTGCCCCGTATATCCATGTATGGGGACCTTCAACCGCTTGAAAACTGCAAAAACATCACTGCCCCGTATATCCATGTATGGGGACCTTCAACTGCTTGAAAACTGCAAAAACAACACTGCCCCGCATATCCATGTATGGGGACCTTCAACCACTTGCAAACTTCAAAAACAACACTGCCCAGGGGAATCCATGTATGGGGACCTTTAACCGTTTGAAAACTGTCTAGATAACTGTGGCTAGCAGCAAGTAGAAGCCTAAATGGTATAAACACAGCTACAGAGATTCCTCCTCGTAAAAGATCTATAAGGGCCTTTTCATTTTAAAACTCTCCCAACCTAAACAGACCTACATTTTAGAAAAATAAATATGGAATACCAGAACATCAGCTTAATTTACTACTCGCCAATAAAAAGAATCCCTACCTAGAAAATGTTCGGGGGGGTCCTCCTAGTAGTTGATGCATGACTGAAAATCAGCACTGAGGCACAGGGACAATGTTTGGAGTAGATATAAACTACTATCCTCTCACAATGATTTATACAATTACATCAAGATGAGCAATCAGAAATGGTTCAGACCTGTAAAGCCACCCTTCTTTGCAGTAAACAGCAGTACCTTCAAGACACCTAGAGAATTTTGGATGTAGATAAGCTTCTAGTTGGAATAAATCCCATCTGAAATCTTTCCAGCATCACTTTATATGGAATACAAGTCATAATACATTTTCTGCTTTTAGGAGAATCAATCTTCCTTTCTCTCCACTTTTAAGCTTGTAGAATAATATGTCTCTTTTTAGTCAGAGTGAGATTTATTTAAGTATGGTCCACTAATGAGCAGCGTGGATATAGTGCAGACCACAGTTTCAGGCTGGGAATATTTATGCTGACTAGGGCTATTTTATCATAGAATATAAGAAAACAAGCACAATGCTACATCCCTTGTTGACTTACTAAAGGTTTTAAGTTTGTCATGCATTCTTTCCTCCTTGATGAACTCCACAGGTATGAACTCTTACCTTTTTAAATTTTTTTCAGATTTAAAAAACAAAAACAAAACAACAACAAAAAAAAAAAAAACATCAGCTCTGTTCTTGGCCCTCTCCAGTTCTTTACTTTGATAAATTTTGGTGCTCTAAGCACCATTGCTTAATTATAGCCCATGATATCTGAATGCTTTAATGGGAATGCCTGTAGACTTCTGAACATTTTTTCACAAAATTACATTTCCAAACTAAGTATACTTTACAATTGCAGCAATATTAAAATTTCAAAAGGACTGACTTTATGTTTCACAAGGTTTTGCTGCAGTGTTACATCTCATCAACTTTACCTTCTACACCCATATCAGCATCAGAATTGTACATCTATTTGTCATCTTTCTGATGATGTCCTGCAAGCTAATTCTTTAATTGTTATTTTGCATATCTTTACAGACATATGAAATGCTGCATATGCTTTTAATAACATATTCAAACAGCACTATTTCCCCAGATTATAGCGGATGGATGGAGTATATAAATGGCAGCTTTGTGCAGCTTCATTATCTATCTCAGATGACAGCATGAAGTCAACTGTAACTCACCCCACATTCATGATGTTCAGACAATTATGCAAATATTTGTAATATTCATAACCGGTGCTGTAAAATAAAAGTTATATAAATAACAATAAATATGTAAGAGGTAGGTATGTCCTTCATAACTATAGGACTAATGCGTAAGGCATTAAGACCACTCAGGATAAAGGGTACCCAGTCCTCTCAAACTGTCCCCCTTCTCTGCATGGACCACAGGTGCCCTGTCTCTCCATATTTTTTACAGAGGTTGTGAAGCACAAGTAGGAATCTGCAGTAAGATAGAAAGAAGAGTGACTCAGACCAGCTACACTGAAGGAGGTGGATGGAGGAAAGGTATGTTACAGAGGATGGATTTATGTCTTACAGATCTATTGTTATGGCAAGTACACAGATATTTGATAAAAGAAGGTGCATCCTTTATCATTATTGATCAGAGTCCCTAGAAAATCCTCCTTGGCAGACATCCTGGCTACAGCGGCTATAAATAAAGATCTGCACCAGGCTTATTCTGTCTTACAAAAGTATTGAAGGAAGTGGCCTCCAGATATTATTTAAAGAAACACTTTTAAAAAGGTTTATTTTGGTACAGCTTTAGTGGAATAGTCCTCAGATACCAAGTAAAGAGGCATTGCATGTTTGATGTGACAAGACTGGATGCAGCCTTAAGTGGCAAGTGGGAACATGTGCCCCCCCTTTGAAAGTGCCCCCCCATGAGTCTCTGGGAATTCTAAAAAATACTTCATTTTGGGAATACTAAAACAAATGCCTGATGCTTTCAGCTGAGTGAGTGTATTCATACAAATGCATCCCGCAAGTAAGGTTGACTCTTTAGTGCACATTTGAAATGTCTTCTGGGCAGAAAATTAAGTGAAGTGGAGATGACATTATTTAATGTTATAAACTATGAATGCATTTTTAATTTAACTTTTTTTGCAGGCACAATGGTGTGAAATGCATTGTGTTGGACTACATCATTTTGTGTGGTATTTAGTGCTGATGTGTTAAGGCTAACAGCTGTTAATGAGCTGCTTCCTCTAGTGCAGCTTTTGATTATCTCAGCCTTTGTGTGTCTAGTGTGAGTCTGAGCAAGTCACTTCACCAGACAGTGTTCCTGGTCTGCCCCTGAAAAGAGACAATTGCATCCACAAGGCTAACTCAAGGTGTTAGCAAAGTCATTACATATCTGTCTTTTGAATTCCTGTGTCCTTCAGATAGCTGGTACTTAGTGCTTCACTACATGCTACTTAACTATGAACCATTTCATGTCTGCTGTAGTTTAATGCCTTGTCAGATGCACTTTCAATAAATGTAAGTCTCAAAGGAAGAGAAGTTTACTGTTGCGCATGGTTTCTGTTTTCAATGTAAGGGTGCTTTGTTTTGTTCATCAAATGACAGACATTTTGCTGTAAAATGTTGAATAAAAGTTTTAAAGTAAATCCAAATCTCTGTGGTCTTGTAAAAGCAAAGATAAAAAAACAGCATGCAGAATGACAGGTTTCAACAGTGCTTTATGGTAACTAGTGAGAGACAGCCAAGCAATGTAATATTGGTATGGCTGCAGGGAGGGTGAATCTTAGCCATTACTCTGCCTGGGGTCCCTTTGACCCTGATCTGGCTCTGCTCTTATTGCTCAGAAACTGCCCATGAGTATTTAGCCTTGGATTTATGCCCTTATCGTTTAAAACAGTAACTCTGGACCACTGTCTGGTTAAGTGATTTGCTCAAACTCACATTGTATGCAGATGGAGGTAGAAAGACTCAAACCTTGTACCCTTGGTTACAAGGAAACAGCTCTCTAAGACTTAAGAGCCGTAATGCTCTGTGCTAACAACCAGACCTTTGCCACTGTTTTCATTTGCTGATTAATCACTGAGGGTTAAAAATCACTAAGGTTTACATTTAGTCAGTAATGCCAGTAATTTGTTTCATTTTTTTTTAATAATTTCTGTTGTTCAAATGTTCAGAAAATGCATGGTGACACAAAACTGTTCTGTGTACCCAAAAAGGTATTCAAGTTCTGGAATGGGTAATTGTGACCAGATATTCCCTTCTGAGTTCTACATTCTTGCAAAATGTTCCTGATTTTGATTCAAATGTATGTCCTGCCCCTCATGACATTTTTGATTTTCTGGTAAATCACTCATGGTTACTGACTGACTGTAATCACTCATAATAACAATCAGTCAGTAATGACAGTCATTAGAGTTTTATACTTTTTATTGTTCAAAAATGCATATTGCTGCAAAACCTGGTTAGTCTATTAATTTTTTAAGCGAACTGGGGGTAATATTTAAAAATTGTCGTGACTGTATCCTCCCTCCCCATTGTTGCTGGCTTTGTCCAGAATTATTGACCAAATAAGCTGAGAGGTATGGTGCTACCTCAAAACATTCTGATCTAAATTATTTATATTGGAGTTGTCATCACATCAGAAAAAGAGTACAAGGTGGTTCATGTTTCTGCATTTGCTTGATGCAGTTGTTGTCTTTGTCAGTGCTGTTTTCTTTAGAAGGAGCTGGAAACTAACATGCATATTTGCAGTCTCAATAGCTCATAGTGTAGAAGCTGGTGGGTTGAATTTCCACTCCAGCTGTTTGCATTAATTTTCCAGTAGTTTGGGGTGCTGCTCTCCTGACTGGATGTAAAAAATCACAAAACACATCAAAAAGTGTAGGGATTACTTTATTATATAAATACTTTCCCATCTTTCTTTCTTTCATTATGCGCACATTCATTATATTTACAATTTGTATCAAACTTTATAAGTCACAATAAAGCACTTTACAAGTTATCTTCCCAAAGTTTTCAGGTGTCCTGCTCAAATTTTTCATAGTCATTATGAATAAAACCTCAGGTCTCCCTTGAAAAGAGGCCATTGGCTTAGTGGGACTATCAGTCAACAAAAAGGATAAATAAATAAATTACGTTTGGTACTATATCACAGTTATTTCATTATATCTTTGTTCTCTGACTATTTTATTGCATCAGAATAATTAAGTGGACATGGTTATTATAACTCAAAGAACCTAATGTTTTTTTCAGAATCCACTTCAAGCCCCTTTTATATGAGTCATGGTAGACATAAGGAAATCATTTTTTTTACATCCATGTGAATAGAATGGCAGTTGTGTGAGTCACAGGCATTGCGCAGTTTCTGGAACATATTTTCATTTTCACTTTTTTGATTAAATTATTCTGATTTATGCTCTCAGAGTAGCTCTTACCTCTTTTAACAGTAGTTGTACATGCTCAAAAAAACAGACTAGCTGAACTGCATTTTTAAAACTTTCAGTTTTTGATCCAAATGTTGACAGACCCTCTCCCAGGTTCAGGCACCTAGTCGGCACGACACTCCCCTGTGAGACAGCTGGATATGGACACATGGCAGGTTGGCAGTTTAGCTGCAGTGACAAATGCCTGTGGACAATTCCCTGTGGGAATAGAGGAACCCCCTGCACCCTAACCACAGGTGGCAGACACAAACCCCTACAGTGATACACTCTACACCCCCCCCAGAAGCCACCATGTGTGACTGTCAGTCGAACATGTGGCCATCACAGGATGCCAAGTGGGCATGAAAGTGGTACTGTGAAACCCGCGTGCTGGTGGCAAAGCTTTTATTACCGCAACATGTAAAGTGATGTGTGTAGTGCTTGATGCGTACTAAACCCAAATATATTCACAACTTGTAGAAATGTGCCGCAGCACGTAGGATATCCTGCACATCACTGTAGTTACACTTATGTGGCAAGATGTGTTTTAGGTGACGCTCCCTTACAACAATAGCCTTCCTATGCGGTGTCACAAGCACCCCCCTTTGGGTATCTGCCAGGTTCTGTTTCTGCTGCAGAAAAGACAGAAGGTCGGACAGCTGCACTGTAGGGCATCCAAGTAACACCTTTAGTCGATGATGCCATGCCTCCACCTGGTTATTAGTCCACAGGAAGTCCAAGTCAGAGATGTCACACACATTCCAAAACTTCAAAGGGTAGGAAGATGGCAGGCATTGCTGTGCTGAGCAGTGGGATGCATACTTCCGTGGTCGGCCACGCACATAATGATGGTCCAGAAATATGCCTATAGGCTTAGCACAGTCAGGTAAGGTAGCCACAATGTCCAGAAATGAGGGGATAACATCTTCCAGTGGTAGGAATGCCAACGCAATCAGCTTGCAGATGGGAATTCAGAAAGCAGTGTCATTACCATAGAGGGCCACAAGGTGGTGATGCTGGATCTGGTGCCAAATGATCTGTGCAAAATGGAATAGGCACCCCTTCAGAATACTTTTAGGGAATGCCTTATGGCTGGCATGGATCCCTGCCTTCTGAAAATCAGTCATAATATATTGTGGAGCCAAGGTGCATCCCTGTTCTGCAGCCATACCCTTCAGCATCTCCCACATATTGTTGTATGCAGACTCTGACTTCCGTGTCATGAGACAGTACACCAGGGTGACAATCCTTGCTGAGGTGGGGTGCCAATACATCCATGTAACATATACAGCTGACGGCATATATCGGCCCATGTTGGGAAGGTGCCATCCCCAAGAATAATGTCAGACCTGCACAGATCTGTCAGATTCTGTGCTGTAGTTAGTAGAACCAAGGAATCAGTCCCATCCATATCAGACTTTCTGTGGAGAATAAAGCTGCCACTACGGAGTGGATACTGGCTGACATTGATATCCACAAGTGTTACTGGAGGTGTGGACATGAATGCCCATGCCCTCTGTCATACTCTGGTTATGCTACAATGCAGGGTGGCACAGCAAGGCATCTCTTGTAGTTCATTGTCATCTGCTGTGCTTAGGACACTTTGCATTACCAGGCTTGGTAGGTTATAGCCAGTTACCGCCCTCTGTCGCAGTTCTGCTCGCAGTGTAGCCACTTGGGCTGTTGTTGCATCGGGGCCATGCTGGTGTGGCAGTGATTTCAGCAGTTCTTCCCCCTCATCCTGGTGAACAGTGATGGCATGATCTCTGCAGGCCTTTACTCTCCGCTCGATACATGCCCAGTACCATTTAAGCAGTGCTTCACGCTCTAAATAGTAGAGGCATCCCTCCACTACCAGAATTGGTTTGCCCCGTTGGCTGGGCACTGTGCTGTATCTGTTGCCAAGCTGACCAGGGCTATACAGGTACATAGATTCCATCATGGTAATGCCACTTGTTGATGGCCTCTCGGTATCCATCACATCCAGCATAGCAGGGAACAGGATGTAGACATGACTCCGGTACAAGTCACTATCTGACTTTGGGTATGTTGCTGTACACCACCTTGTGTTGTACCCTCTGAATTAGCGCTGTCTGTCACTATCTGACTTTGGATATGTTGCTGTACACCACCTTGTGTTGTACCCTCTGAATTAGCGCTGTCTGCCACAGTGACCCTGTGCAGTTGTCTACACACCACCTTGCACTTACTACCTGGTCTGCTAGGGTTTCTCTATGTGTAGTTCATGCAGCCATGGGATTGACAAGTGATTGTAGCCTGGTAGGAGTCTACCCAGCTTGCTTGCACCACAGGTTCTACATGTACTGCACAGATCTCCTTTAACCCCCAGCTGTTGCTGCTGGCCAGTCAGGGTGTTGGGCCCAGTCTCAGTTTCAGTCACAGAGGTTACATTGGGAGGTGTCCCTGTGTAGCACCCTTGTCTGCCTACATGAGCCTGCATACTTGCGTACCCCAGCTGCAACGACCATTGGATGGGTTTGGTGGCCCCCACAATACACACATGCCGCTGTGGACTGGGAGGTGAGTTGCTACCCCTGTATGTCAGTGTTCCCTTCTTAGCATGTACTTTCTGAGGGGTATGAAGTCTGAAACTCAAATGTCTGTCATGTTTTTCTACCTCTGCCCTGTGCTGCTGTTCCACTACATTGCCAGACAGCCACAAGTATGTGGAATATGGGCTACACATATTCTGCAAAGCTCGGGCTGTCTGTGCCGATCTGTACTGTTGGGAGGTATAGGCAGGAATGCTTGTGGTGTTGTTACTGCTGGAATAGAAAGTGCGAATGTACTACTGTATCACTCTTCAGCGGCTGCAGCTTCTTTGGGTTTTTCTGTCAGCGTCTCTCAGCATGGATTGATGTATGGGTTGTGTGTGGGGGATTCATATGCTTGTGAAGGGCAACAGGTATGATGCTGGTTTGTTTTACATGTGTGCAGACCTTTATCCACTTGTTTGGCTGAGTGTTGCAAACATTACAAAGATTTGTAATGTTATGGCATTCACTGTTTTCACTATTTTGCAGGGGAATCGTCATTCATTTTTAACTGTAGATTGTGGCTGAGTTGTTACCAAGTATCATGTATTCCATGCTTTATTAGTGTGGTGGTTTGGTGTTTTTTTTTTACCCACATGTCCTTTGTGCCCAACTAGCTAGCTTCTGTGCCCCTATTATACCCTGGCAAAAAAACGGGAACATGGAGTCAATACTGGATACAGCTAAACAGCAGGGCAGAGTAATTTCATATACCTTCTGACCTACTCTGGTTTGGGCAGTAGACAAAAAACTAAGTCATCTTTGCAAATGTCTCTAAATGGTTAGTACAAAATGTGAACTGCCAATGAACATACTTACAGTGAATCAGGTACTCTTCCTGGTTGGAATAGCTGGTGGCAGGCAGGCCAGGCAGACTACTATTTCAGTTCAGATCTGTCTCCATGGCCACTTTAAGTATGAAAGAGGGTTTAGCCCAAAGTACATTCTGTCTCTATGAAAAAAAAAACAGTTATGAAAAAAATAAGAAGTTATGTCTTACTATAACTTGCATCTGTGTTGTCCATCTTCATTCCTCCTCACGACTGGGTCAAGAATCCGGCTCAGACACATTTTCCAGACTTGGATCTGACTGTTGAGCTCCTCCCCCTTACTTATAATGCACTACACCCACCCAAGCACCTCAGATTGGGTTTGCTGATTCATCATCCATCGATAATCAGGACAGGATAGAAGGAAAAGCAAATGAGGCTCAGACATGGGACCTAAGTGTCCCGCTATCTTCCATAGATCTTCTAGAAGAATAAGGAAGAGGGATGGCTGTGTGGGAAAATGAGGAGAAATGAAGATGGACAACACAGATGCCAAGTTATGGTAAGACATAACTTTTTATTCTGATGTTGTCCTCTTCATTCCTCCTCATGATTGGGTAGTCTTCAACTACGTGATTCCTCGGGTCTATATTACCAATTCGAGCGAACTGAAACTCAAACACCATTTCAACAACACATATGTGTCGAACACACAGGTAAGCAAACGGCCACATCACCAATTTTTTTTTCCTAGGGAATAAAATCGGTAGGCCAACTACGCATGACACACCAGTACAAACATTATAAAGTGGGAGGCTTCACCCCCCACACCTACACCCCCTAACTAAATATACTAACTCCAACATTGCACTACAGTGGGGAAAATGCCAAATTCACAATGGCCAACCAATTTTTTTCCCTAGAAAAAAAAATCAGTGATGTGGCCATTCACTTACCTGTGAGTTTGACACATATGTGTCAATGAAACAGTATTCACATTTCAGTTAATTTGAGTTGATAATATAGACCCAATTCCTGGATGGCCCTCATGGAAGGATGTGCCACAGTACCATATGGAAGCCCTGCTCCTAGACATGATATCCAATTTATAGTGCACAATGAAAGTGTGATTGTTTGACCAGGTGGTTGCCACACAAATATCATCAATAGAAATTCTGAATGAGAAGGCAGAAGAAGTTTCCATAGACCTAGTAGAATGTGTTCTTGGAGGTCAAGGCAGTTCTAAGTCTCTCTGGGAATAAATGAAACCAATACAGTCAGTGATCCATTTGGCCACTGTGATTTTAGACACTGCTCGGTCTAGTTTGTCAGAGAAGGATATAAACAATTGGTTTGACTTCCTGTGCTGCTTAGTTGTATGCAGATAAAACTGTAGTTGTCTATGAACATCAAGGAGATTTAGAATATACTTTCCTTTGTTGGAAAAATTAGGAAAGAATACCGGTAACTGAATGGATTGGTTAATATTGTTTTCCTTGGCTACTTTAGGCATAAATGAGGGACTGGGACACAGAGAAACTCTGTCTTTATGAAAAATTATATGTGGAGATTTGGAAGATAATGCTTGTAGTTTTGAAATTCATTTTGCTGAAGTAATGGCTACTAAAAAGATTGTCTTCCATGAAAAAACTTCAAGTCACAACTAGCTGCTGGCTCGAATGGTCCATAAGTCATACTCTGTAGTACAACAGTGAGGTCCCACAGTGGGGAAGGATCTTTAGTGGGTGGTCTCAGCAAAAAATGCCCTTCAGAAAAGATTTGCATAATCTAAAGGCAGACAAGGATCGAGATTGGCTAACTGTATGAAAATTGGAAAATACTGCTAGTTGATGTTTGATGGGTCCTTCTTTATACAGGGTACTAAGAAAAAGCAAACTGTCTGAGACAGGTGCCAAGAAGGGATCAATATTTTTACTTGCAGCCCAAAGAACCTTTTCGTTTTACTGTTCTAGACCTTCTTAGTTGACACTTTTTGACAAGCTAAAATGATGTTATGAACTGGGGAGGCAAGTCTAGGCTGTCTTATTATGGTTGAAAGTGGAGAAACCATGCGGTCAGTTTGAGTGCATGAAGATATAAATGCTGCAATCCTGACAGGTGAGAGAGGCAATCCTATCTTGGCCCCAGTATCCATGGATGAAATTTTAGATGAGACCAAAGAAAAGGGAACCAAATCTGTCGGCAATGAGCATGACTGAGCTCTTCAGCCTGCTTGCCTTCTGAAGAAATTTTGGGATAAGCGGAAGAGGGGGACAAGCATACAGAAGATCCAGGGGCCAATCATGCACCACAGCATCCCTCAGGGACTCCCCCAGAGGGGGGATCAGAGAGAAGAACTCTCTGCACTTATTGTTGAGGAGAGAGGCAAAAAGGTCGCAGCAAGGCTGATCCCAAGATTTGAAGATTATGTTCGCCACTGACTGCTTAAGGGACCACTCATGCAGAATCAGGATAGATCTGCTGAGTCTGTCCACAAGCTCATTGGTTTTCCCCAGAATGTGCTTTGCAACTAGAAGGCAGTCCAAAGATGTTGACCATTCCCACATCCTTATGGTCTCCCTGCACAATGGGTAAAAATATGTTCCTCCTTGCTTGTTGATGTACCAGACTACAGACATGTTGTCAGTGTGACTAGCAATAGTCCCTAGAGGGAGACTGTCCTGAAAGGCCTGCAACATTAGAAGAACTGCTCTCATCTCAAGTACATCGATATGTATCCTGGTCTCCAGAGGGGCCATGTGCCTTGAACCATCTTTCCCTTGTAATGCTCCCCCCTCCTCAAATGAGAAGCTTCTGTGTAAGAAGCCAATTGTCTAAGTATGGAAGCACCCGGAATCCTTTGAGTCTCATGTGAGGTGCTATGACTGCCACACATTTGGTGAACACCTCAAGGGCTATGGTGAGTCCAAAGGGCAGTGCACTGAACTGAAAGTGATTGGCTCCCAGCTGAAAGCACAGGTATCTCCTGGAGCACCTGTCCATTTTGATATGACAGTATGCATTCTTGAGATTTATTGAACACATCCCAATCGTCCTTCAGCAATAGGTGCAAAATGGACTGAACAGTAATCATTCCGAACCTCAACTTCTTTACATAAGGATTCATGTTGCTTAGATCCAGTATGGGTCTTAGGTATCTTGTCTTTTTCAGCATGAAAAAAAGCGGGAGTAAGTTCTAAATCCTCTTTGTTCATTCGGGACCTCTTGGATGACACTTTTTGCAGCAAATTTTGAATTTCTTGGGCTGGCTGCTCCCTTTGACTAGGTGGCACATTGGAGAGTTTCTTGCTGTTGTTTGGAGGAGGGAGGAAAAAGGGAATGCAGTAGCCAATGGATATTATGTTTAGCACCCATACGTTTTGTGTCAAATGTGTCCAGGCTTCTGGGTGCAAAGAAAGTCGACCCCTGAATGCCTCCAGAGATGGACAGTCAGGCAGCACTTCAGGAGCACTGATAGGGCTTTTCAGAAAATGTGTCTCTGAAGCCCTGCTTTTGTGGACCCTTTCTGCCTCTAGGGTGACATCTACCATTAAACCCTCCTTCTCTGCCTCTGGAGGAGGAGTCCCCACATGAGTCATGGAAAGGCCCTTGGGATTTACAGAACCAAATTTTCTTGTTTCCATGTTGGTTCCTCGAAAAGGACTGCTGTGGCATAAAAAAAATGATTTATATGGCAGAAAGGGTCCTCCCTTTCTTTTCACTGCGGGTGAATGCATCACTAACTGAAGGCCCAAACAGTGATGAGCCATCAAAAGGGGCATTAACAAAGGACACAGGTTCCACAAAATCGAATAGTCTCATTCAGACGTGTCTCCTAAGGGATAGTCCTGAACCAGCATCTCATGAGGTACCTTCCGCTGTACGGGAGATTAGCCTCATCAAGGAATTAGCAATGTAAAACAGAGTGGCCAGCTAGGGAGAAAGTTTCTTAAACTCCTCCAGAGGCATGGACTCAGAGAGAGAGACTGAAAGTTCCTTGATCAGATCTCTCTGAACCCAAGTAAAGTGAGCTAGATAATTTAACGACGGCAGCACAGACGTGGCTGAGGTGTGAACACACTTTCTAACCCCGTACAATGCTCTAGACTCCTTGTTAGGGTGTAAACACACTTTCTAACCCTGTACAATGCTCTAGACTCCTTGTTAGGGTGTAAACACACTTTCCAACCCCGTACAATGCTCCAGACTCCTTGTTAGGGTGTAAACGCACTTTCTAACCCCGTACAATGCTCCAGACTCCTTGTTAGGGTGTAAACACACTTTCTAACCCTGTACAATGCTCTAGACTCCTTGTTAGGGTGTAAACACACTTTCCAACCCCGTACAATGCTCCAGACTCCTTGTTAGGGTGTAAACACACTTTCTCACCCCGTACAATGCTCTAGACTCCTTGTTAGGGTGTAAACACACTTTCTAACCCCGTACAATGCTCTAGACTCCTTGTTAGGGTGTAAACACACTTTCTAACCCCGTACAATGCTCTAGACTCCTTGTTAGGGTGTGAACACACTTTCTCACCCCGTACAATGCTCTAGACTCCTTGTTAGGGTGTAAACACACTTTCTCACCCCGTACAATGCTCTAGACTCCTTGTTAGGGTGTAAACACACTTTCTAACCCCGTACAATGCTCTAGACTCCTTGTTAGGGTGTAAACACACTTTCCAACCCCGTACAATGCTCCAGACTCCTTGTTAGGGTGTGAACACACTTTCCAACCCTGTACAATGCTCTAGACTCCTTGTTAGGGTGTAAACACACTTTCTAACCCTGTACAATGCTCCAGACACCTTGTTAGGGTGTAAACACACTTTCTAACCCTGTACAATGCTCCAGACTCCTTGTTAGGGTGTAAACACACTTTCTAACCCTGTACAATGCTCCAGACTCCTTGTTAGGGTGTAAACACACTTTCTAACCCTGTACAATGCTCCAGACTCCTTGTTAGGGTGTAAACACACTTTCTAACCCCGTACAATGCTCTAGACTCCTTGTTAGGGTGTAAACACACTTTCTAACCCCGTACAATGCTCTAGACTCCTTGTTAGGGTGTAAACACACTTTCTAACCCCGTACAATGCTCTAGACTCCTTGTTAGGGTGTAAACACACTTTCTCACCCCGTACAATGCTCCAGACTCCTTGTTAGGGTGTAAACACACTTTCTAACCCCGTACAATGCTCCAGACTCCTTGTTAGGGTGTAAACACACTTTCTAACCCTGTACAATGCTCTAGACTCCTTGTTAGGGTGTGAACACACTTTCTAACCCTGTACAATGCTCTAGACTCCTTGTTAGGGTGTGAACACACTTTCTAACCCTGTACAATGCTCCAGACTCCTTGTTAGGGTGTAAACACACTTTCTAACCCTGTACAATGCTCTAGACTCCTTGTTAGGGTGTGAACACACTTTCTAACCCTGTACAATGCTCTAGACTCCTTGTTAGGGTGTAAACACACTTTCTCACCCTGTAGAATGCTCTAGACTCCTTGTTAGGGTGTAAATACACTTTCTAACCCCGTACAATGCTCTAGACTCCTTGTTAGGGTGTGAACACACTTTCTCACCCTGTACAATGCTCTAGACTCCTTGTTAGGGTGTAAACGCACTTTCTAACCCTGTAGAATGCTCTAGACTCCTTGTTAGGGTGTAAACGCACTTTCTAACCCTGTAGAATGCTCTAGACTCCTTGTTAGGGTGTAAACACACTTTCTAACCCCGTACAATGCTCTAGACTCCTTGTTAGGGTGTAAACACACTTTCTCACCCTGTAGAATGCTCTAGACTCCTTGTTAGGGTGTAAACACACTTTCTAACCCCGTACAATGCTCTAGACTCCTTGTTAGGGTGTAAACACACTTTCTCACCCCGTACAATGCTCTAGACTCCCTGTTAGGGTGTAAACGCACTTTCTAACCCTGTAGAATGCTCTAGACTCCTTGTTAGGGTGTAAACACAATTTCTCACCCCGTACAATGCTCTAGACTCCCTGTTAGGGTGTGAACACACTTTCTAACCCTGTAGAATGCTCTAGACTCCTTGTTAGGGTGTAAACACACTTTCTCACCCCGTACAATGCTCTAGACTCCCTGTTAGGGTGTGAACACACTTTCTAACCCTGTAGAATGCTCTAGACTCCTTGTTAGGGTGTAAACACACTTTCTCACCCTGTACAATGCTCTAGACTCCTTGTTAGGGTGTAAACGCACTTTCTAACCCCGTACAATGCTCTAGACTCCTTGTTAGGGTGTAAACACACTTTCTCACCCCGTACAATGCTCTAGACTCCTTGTTAGGGTGTAAACACACTTTCTCACCCTGTACAATGCTCTAGACTCCTTGTTAGGGTGTAAACGCACTTTCTAACCCTGTAGAATGCTCTAGACTCCTTGTTAGGGTGTAAACGCACTTTCTAACCCTGTAGAATGCTCTAGACTCCTTGTTAGGTGGATGGACAGTGGCACTTTCCTCTGCCATTTCCTTCTTAGTGATCACCGCCACCATGATGACATCAACTACAGGGCCTTTACTCCAGCATAGCCTATCTGATGGTGGGACCAGGAACCTATTGGGGTGCTTGGGAATGGGCTTGATGGTATCCGGTTCCTTCCATGTCCAGTGGGAAACCAAATCAACAAGGTCATCCACTGGGGGGGGGGCATTAACCTAGAATTGAGATGGGCCCACGCCGAAAACTTCCAAGAACACTGACTCCTCAGAAGAAGAAGTTGGACAAAACACTCACCTTTCTGCTTCAGGATTTCTAGAATATCTCCAAAGGAGATGTCATTAGGTGGGGATTGAGGGGATCCTTTACCCTCATCAAAGTCAGTGTCTTCAGTTAATGACTCCATCAAGGAGTCAATGTGCCTCCTTTTACACACCATCTTCTGGGGGACTTCCTCTGTGGGGTACTCAGGGGAAGTATTAGAAGAAGGGGATCCATCCAGGGCAGGGAGATCATGGAGACCGCTCAGGATGGGCTGACTCAGGACAGAATGAGTAGGCTCAAGACCCCGACCCAACTGGGGTATGAGGGTAGGCTGTAGGACATGGGATGATGGTTCTCTGCCATGGGAGAAAACCCTGTCCATTACTTGGAAGGTCAATGAACCCAGAGAGGCCTCCTCTGCCTCTCCCTGGAGCTGAAGCAATGAAGAGCAGGTGGCCAGGGCTTACACCGGATCCATGACCGCTACAGGGAATCAGATTCAAGCTGTTGAGGGCCAAGGCAGCCAGGGGAAGGGACGGCTCTGACAAAGATGGAGCCAACTCCACTCCATCAACCCTGCGCTGACACCTCAGCTCTGAGATCTGCTCTGCTCTGAAGGAATAAGAACAGGGTTGATCAGGAGCACCATCACAGTCAAGGAATGTGGCTAACCTGGCACCAAAGCCAACACTCTTCGGAGTGCCGAAACCTGTAACTCTGAAACCGAGGGTCAGATCAGAGAAGGAGCCCTGATGTTATGGGATGGACAGCAAACAGATCTGATAGGGGACAGAGCCAAAACTACTCCAATCAGAATCTGGGCCTTGAGGACCTTACTCATCATCCTATCTATGTCTGCCTCTAGAGGACCTCAAAGAAGCCAGTGAGGGAGGTCTGGAGTGTTTCAACTTGGGTGAGGGGTACTTTCCTGACCAGCCTGGGGACTTGTTGTGAGCTCTCAGATCCACAGACCTAGTATGCAAACCTGGAGCCAAAAAGGAAGGAGCTGACAGTGTAATTACCTCAGCTGGATCCGAGGAGGATTGTGGATCCAATAAGGTGGAATCTTTCTTCAGATCTGAGGAGGTCAGATCCAAAATTTTCTTAGTTTTCAGTTTTGTCTGCAAAGGGTCTCTTGGAGAGGCAGAGAGAGAGAGAGAAACCTCTTCTTAGCCTCTTTAGAAGAAGAGGACAAAGCCACAGAGGAGGTCTGAGCCTCAGAAGCCGAAGAAGGAACAAGACCCCTTAATATTAGCTTATTGCACCTATATGTGAGGGCATGTGGGTTAAAGGATGCACAAATGTCACAAGCAGCTTTAAGGTGATCAGCAACTAAACAAGAGATGCACTCCTTGTGGACATCTTGGTTGTGGATCTTGTGCCCACAAGAAGTGCAATGCTTGAAACCCAGACAGGGTTTGTCAGACATAACTCCAACAAAGTGAAACCTGGCCCTAAAGCCTGCCAAAAACAACAAACACATTCAGCAACCCACATGGTTTAGCATTAATGAGTAAGGACTTCAGAGCACCACCACGGCAACTTAATTCTTCAGATTCAAAACAAACAATCAAATAAAAACAAGTGTTTTATTAAAAAATAAACACTGAAAGACAAACTGGATAAAATCCAATAAGCGCTTTTGGCTATTCAGCCTTCATCAGATCATAATGCTTATTTCTGTGTCATCATTTAAAAAGAAGAAACTATCCAATCATCTTTCTGATTCTAAAAAAAACAATGAGGTTAATAGCCAATGGTTGTGGCAAAAATTTTAATTTCTTATAGGGAGAGAGATAAAATTAACAACCAATCAAAATATCAGGATAAACTCCATTTGGTGTTGTCAGAACTAATCAAATGGTAGTAATAACAACCAATCGTTGTTCGCCACCTCTCTGTCTTTTTCTAAATCGTCCATATCAACTTCTGTATTTAGAAAACAACCTATGGCGTTGACTCTTCATTGTGCTTAACAATCAGTGAAGCAAAGGGAACACATCTCTTCTTCATAGGTTGTTTATGAGAGCAATTGTCCATGTGAAGTGCAACAGAAATAGTCTCTTATTGGATCAATAACGGAAACAATAGCCAGTGGAAATTAACAGTGTATCCTGCTTATTGTAAGGTTGCAAAAAAAACAGTCATAAGCGTCAACCCCTTGTTAAAACATGATCAGACAAAGAGATAAACTAATGGTAGCTGTTGCTACGTACATAACTCCTTTAATTCAATGCGGTGACAGTTGCCAAAAAAAATTTTTCAAACCCACAAAAAAAAAAAATGAAATAAAATATAAAATCACAAAATCCACAAACATTGCTGCCTATAGCTTAAGCGCAAAATAAGTCTCCAACAACATCAATCATCCCTAGGGGTTCATCACCGGTTAAATAGCAAAAGCATAACTATGTTTGCTAAACAACCTATGGCATTAGCTTTTCATTGCATTTAGCAGTCAGTAAAATAAAGAGAACCCAACTCTCATTTATAGGTCAATTAAGAGAGCGATTCTCCAAATAAGGCATGCTAGGGCCAATCTCTTATTGGTCAATAACATAACCGATATCCAATAGGAATTCACAATGTGTCCTGCCTAACTGCAGAAAACGACCAGCCGTCAGCATCAGCCCCTCGTCAATCAAAAACGTAAATTAAAGTCAGTCTCTTATAGGTCAATGAAAAAGCTAACAGCCAATAGGAATTCACAGTATGTCCTACTTGTTACAACACTGCAGAAAACTACCGGCCGTCAGCCAGCCCCTTATCAAACAAACAAACAAGCAAAAATGTTACAATCATTATGAAAGAGACTCCTACATTTCAATTCAGCGGTCGCTGCAAAAAAACACTTTTCTGAATTCCATGAAAAGATATATAGTTTAAAAAGATATAAATTATAGAAGTCACAGAAATCGCTACATATAGCTTAACACAGAGCAGCTCTTCAGCGGGCATCAATCACTCTTAAAAGCTCATCACCGATCAAGTGACAAAAATATAACAAAGTCAATGACTCATTCAGAATAAACGCAAAATAGCTAATCTCGAACTAGGTCAAGAACTAAGCCAAATAACCAAAGGAGAATCCAACAACCAAAGGAGAATTCGTAATATACTCTTTTACTATAGAGCTTTCACTAAGATATAAAACCAATCATTTAATAGATGATGGCAATCACTATAGACATAACTGCATCATAGTAACAATACTGTGAAAGCTGTTTTTCCAATGGCTGGATCAAACAGATGGGACGAGAACAAAAAACGCAGGGAACCATAAACAACGCTACTTGTAGCGTGAAAGAATTTTTGCACAAAGCAGCTCTCCAATAACATCAATCGCTTTTGAAGTTCATCACTTCAGTCAAAATCAATGATAAATAAGTAGATCATAAGAAATTGAATGTCAACAATCCATAAATAATGTAAATATAATTACTAAAAAAATTATACAGGGATATATCAGGTGACTAAAACTTGGGTCAATCTCCAACATACCATACTTCTTTTTTAATAGCCATGAAATGGCCAATAAATGAGGTCACTCTCCATTAACCAAGATTAATATATAGGTTAGTTTGTTAATCCTAAGATATATATTACTTAATTTATTAGTAAAGCCAGGAAGCATCATAAAGCCTCCTCGTGCTAAATAGCAAAACACTATTCTATTCTCATGTACAGATGATGAAATAAGTAATGCCTACTAATCAAAACTTTTACCAGTCAAATATTTTGGGGGGTTTTGCCCTCTTATTAGCATCCAGTAACATTCCTTCTGGCTTTTAAGATAGGTTTTAATGATACAACAATATTTAAGCCAGGTCTATGATGTGCTTGGAGGTTGACTATCCAATTAATCTCACGTAATTTAGTGTGATTATTGATGTCTCCTGCTCTATTAGTTACAGTCATCACTTCTAATGCTTTGAATTTGAAGTGGTGCGTAGGATTGTCAAACTGATGTGCTGCCAGTGCATTATTCATGTCTTTATGGGATATATCCCTAAGATGTCTCAGGATCCGATCCTTGAATCTTTGATCTGTCTTGCCTATATAAAAGGAATCACATTGGCAACACATAGCTATGTAAATCAAATGTTTGGTATTGCAGTCAGCATAATAGTTGGAAAAATAAATCTTTCCTGTGACTGGGTGAGTAAAAGAATTATTACTGTCTATGTAAGAGCAGGCTTTGCACCTGAGGCATTTGAAAGTGCCTTCTCTCTCAGAACATTTTCTACGTCTAAACTCATCTTTGTTGCATATTAGTCTCTTGATGTTTTTCTTGTTTTTAAAAATAAAGCAAGGAGCATCATCAACTACTTTCTTGATTTTGTCATCAGTAGTTAGTACAGGCCAAAATCTCTTAATAACTTCACAAATTTGGGTACTGTCATTACTATATGTTAACATACACTTAAATCATGTCTCTTTAACTCCATTAGTGGAAGCAACCATCATTGAAGAGGTTGCTTGGGATGAAAAATAAGGTCTACCTTTAGTTCTCCTAAGTTCTTCACTGCTACTTTTCATAGCTAAATTGCCAACTTTATAACCTCTTTCTCTTAAGTTGTTAGTGAAGTTGGCCCGTTCAACCTCATAATCTTTTTCTTCAGTGCAAAGTCTCAAAGCACGTAATACTTGATTTTCATAGATATTGTTAAAAATGTGCTTTGGATGCATGCTTTGCCTATGTAGATAGTGGTTATTCCAAGTTGGCTTCCTAAAGATGTTGGTGCGTATCCCCTTGCTTGGGTGTAATCAGATCTTTACATCCAAGAAGTCTATTTCAGTAGCTGAAACTTTAGCTTTAAATTCTAGGAATTCAGTATTTTGATTAATGTATTCAACAAAGGATGTCAATTCATCAATACTACCCTTCCACAAAATAAAAATGTAATCTATAAATCGTCCATAATAAAGGAGATGACCATTCCAAGGGTTCACTCTACTCAATACTTCCACACTTTCCCATTGAGCCAAAACCAAATTAGAGTAACAGTAACTGTTAGCACATAGGGTGCCCATTGCTACTCCCCATGTCTGTAGATAGAAGTCTTCACTATAAACAAAGATATTGTTTTCCAGAACTAACTCCAATAAAGTACATAACAGATTAGAGTTGATGTTGTTTCATGACAAAAGAGTCTTGATGGCATGAAGATCATAATCATTACGTATTACCGTGAATAGACCTGTAATGTCCATGGTTATCAGAATAACATTTTCATAGTCAGTTAAAGAGTTGGTCTTGGAATACAGATCTTGAAGAAAACTTCCTGTATCTTTTAGGGCAGTGTCAACATTACAGAGAACTTTTTTAGTTCACTTTCAACGTAAATAGATAGCGATTCAGTGATCCAATCCCTTCCAGATACAATCGGACGTAATGGAGGATCCTTTAGATCTTTATGAATTTTAAGTAGTCCACCTATGCTAGGAATTGTATGATTGGGAAAAGCAAAAAAATAATATAATTCTTTACTTATATGTTGCCCAATGAACAGATCATATAACTCGTGGTGCAAAGCTTTAATTCTCAAATCTACTTGTCGTTTATTCAGTCTGGCATATGTAAGTTCATCCTCTAGCATATGCATCATTTTGTCCCTATACCAATCAGCATCCATAACAACGATGCAGCCACCTTTATCAGATGGTTTAATAACTAAGTTATCCATCAATCTCAATTGTTGAAGTGCTTCTTTTTCTTGGCGTGTGATATTATGAAAACATCCATGATTGGGGTGTGCTCTTATTTGGTTAACTTCCTTTTCACATGGCTTCAGAAAGAGTTCAACCGCTGAGGGATTAGTTGGAACAAAATTACTAGGTTTCCTGGGAAATTTCCTCCGTGACTATTGCTATTATTGTTTTCAAAGATACATTTCAGTGATATGTTCCTGCAAAAAAGTCTAATATCTGTCATAAACTCATTTAAGTCTGAGGATAGGGCAGGAATAAAACTCAGTCCACTTCCTAGTAGAGAAAGCTGTTAAGGACTTAACATATCACTTGATAAATTAACTACCAAGCCCATTTGGGTCGTATTCAAGTTGTCACCTTCTTGAGTTTGCGTTCTTGACTCTGTGTTCGAGGATTCCTGTGAGTGGATTGTTTTACAAAAAACGGCAATGGCCAGTTGGCAGAAGTAAAAACAGTTCCTTCTTTCAGTCTAGTACCCATATAAAGATTGACATTGGATTCAAGATGTTGGAGATTAAACCCTGTGCTCAATTGACTGGTCCCAGCTTCATTTGGATCATTGGGAGCTGTATTATCAGTAGAAACAGATGCTGGATCAGCTAAAGCAGATGTATTAATATCAAGAGTACGATTTAGTATTCCTACTTGACCCTGTGCCTCAATATGTTGATTAATAGGGTCTCTATTGATGGGGGTTTCTCCCCGAGATTTGCTTTGACCCCTATTAATTCTAGATGCTCCTTCATTAGATTCCCTGGGCCATTCAAAATCCAACCATTCATGAAATCTTGATAATCATGTGCCAGTTTGTTGATTTTAATCTGTCTAAGCTTGTTGTCATAATTTATTAAGTTAGTTTGTAGAAGTTATAATTTTTGCAAGTGTGTATTCTGTAAATTAATTTCTTCCAAGACCACTTGTTTATTGGCAATAAAAGTTGCTATACTTTCCTTTTCAGGTCTAAAGCATTCCACCAGCAGATGCATATACTTCTGGCTGCTCTCTAGATTAATTGCTTGCCATCTTGCTAGTAGGTCTGGATAGGTATTTCCATAGCTTGGGAGGCATTTCACATGCATACCTCTAGGTACTAGTTTGTGATGTATGCAGGCTTCTAAATGAAAACACTGCCATTGCAGCCATTTAAGTTTGTAAGCTGCATTCTCTACTACATGGAAAATATTTAGAAAATCAGTATCAATGGCTGGTGATGTTGAAAGACCAATTTCTTCAGTTCCCAATTTCAATTGTAAGAGCGGGTTGGTCAATTCACTAGCTATGTTGGAAAAAAAACAATTTTTCTTGCGTTCTCTAATCGATGTATCCGCCATATGCGTGGATCAGAAGGAGCATATAGAAAACAATGAGAAAAGGGTACTTCTAAATCCCACTGAAGGTGATGAAGTAAATTTAGTAAACAACCTATGGCGTTGACTCTTCATTGTGCTTAATAACCAGTCAAGCAAAGGGAACACATCTCTCCTTCATAGGTTGTTTATCAGAGCAAATGTCCAATGTGAAGTGCAATAGAAATAGTCTCTTATTGGATCAATAACAGAAACAATATCCAGTTTGCAACCTTACAATAAGCAGGATACACTGTTAATTTCCACTGGCTATTGTTTCTGTTATTGATCCAATAAGAGACTATTTCTATAGCACTTCACATTGGACAATTGCTCTCATAAACAACCTATGAAGGAGAGATGTGTTCCCTTTGCTTCATTGGTTGTTAAGCACAATGAAGAGTCAATGCCATAGGTTGTTTACTAAATATAGAAGTTGATATGGATGATTTAGAAAAAGACACAGAGAAGTGGTAAACAACGACTGGTGGTTATTACTACCATTTGATTGGTTCTGACAACACCAAATGGAGTTTATCCTGATCTTTTGATTGGTTGTTAATTTTATCTTTCTCCCTATAAGAAATTAAATTTTTTGCCACAACCATTGGCTATTAATCTCATTGTTATTTTAGAATCAGAAAGATGATTGGATAGTTTCTTCTTTTAAATTGATGACATAGAAATAAGCGTTACGATCTGATGAAGGCTGAATAGCCGAAAGCGCTTATCGGATTTTATCCAGTTTGTCTTTGAGTGTTTATTTTTTAATAAAACACTTGTTTTTATTTGGTTGTTTGTTTTGAATCTGAAGAATTAAGTTGCTGTGGTGGTGCTCTGAAGTCCTTACTCGTTGTTGCTCTACATTTTCGTCTTCATCACCTTCAGCGGGATTTGGACGTAGCCTTTTCTCATTGGTTTAGCACTAAAGACATGATCATGACCAAGGCTAAAACTTTTTTTTTTTAATTTTTTTTTACAAGTGAAAGTTTAAAGTTCAAGTTCAAGTTAAAGTTAACATTTAACGTGTGGTCTGTTGGTTATCTGCACACACACACACACACACACACACACACACACACACACACACACACACACACACACACACACACACACACACACACACACACACACACAACTAATTCTAAAGTCCTGCTATCGGGTGAGAGACAACAAGGGAGGAACACAACAATATGTCAAAGAAATAACCTAGCAGAAGAAAAAGAGGAAGAAAGGAATTTTTGTACTTAGCTATCCAAAACTTTCAGGAGCACAGATCCATGTCCGATTGCTGAAGTGACAGATGAGATCTGAGATGCTTAGGTGGGTGTAGCGCATTATGGGTAAGGGGAAGGAACTCGAGAGTCAGATACAAGTTTGGAAAATGTGGCCGAGCCAGATCCGAGGATTGGATCCGAGACCCATTCGTGAAGTGGAATGAAGAGGACAACATCAGATCAGGGTAATACTTGGAAACATTCCTAGAGAAGGTGACAGCTACTCAGAAATAGTTTTTCAAGACAGAAATTCCAGGTACATTGAACAGACTGGTATAAATGTAGATAAGGCAAATATTCTAGCAAGAACTATAAGTCTCAAGGTGTACTAGATCCTCTGTGGAAGGTCTAAGGAAGAAGGTTCTCTTTCAAAATGCCTTACACATCATGAAAGAAAGTCTAATTCCGTGTGGAATTTGATATGCCCATGAAATGAGTCTTGATAGAAAAGAACATCCCCCAACTATAATGGCTAAAAACTCTGTCCTATAGTCACACAGGATAGTCTTTCTTCTATCAGATACTAAAATGATGTACTTACCATAATAATAGATGTGTAAGAGATAAATCCATCTTCTGTAACACACTTCGCTTCCTGTCATTTCCTTTGGTGTAACTGCTCTGTGCTCCTACAAACTGAATGGAGCAAAAACACAAGAGCTGAAGGAAATACTCAGGGCTCTAGCACCTCAGAAAGAAAAGGATACAAGTGGAGTCATTGAAGAATGGCAGCATCCCAAAACAGCATGTGTGAGGATAGGTATCAAAATTGGTACATAAGGAAAATCAGTGATGGAATGCAGAAGTCCAGGAAGCTTTTAAAGTTATTGTCTGGCAGTTAGCACAGAGAGTTAAGGGTGTGAGCTGAAGCTCCTGTGGTACAGGGTTTGATTCCTTCAATCCTCCTTTGCTTTTTGCATGACCTTGATTAAGTCACATAACCAGACTTCGCTCCAGTTGCCCTTGAAAAGGGACTATCTGCTCAGTGGATCTACTGAGTTACAAAATGATTATTATTATAAAAGAAGGAAATTCAGGAAAATGGGGGAACCAGAGGAAAAATGGACTAGGCTAAGAATAAATACCGTCTGGCTAACAAAGAGGCTAAGAGAGCAATTACAATAGCAAAAAACATTAATAAACTCTACAACACATGGAAGGAACTGCTGCAGAAAAAGGTAAAGTCCCAAGACTGGAAAAACTCCCTTGTTAGCCTAAAAGTTGAGATCCCTCATCAAAACCTCTAAAGCCAGCTATGAAGGCAGAATTGCGGCAGACACTAAAAACAACCACAAAGCCTTCTATAGTTATATCAAGAATCTCCACAGCAATACCCAGATGTTTTCATTGCCAAGTTTACTCCACCCCCCCCAAAGGACCATTCACAATACCGGAATAGAATGCCAAACACCTAGCATTAATGCAGCACAGGTTAAAGCTGCATTGTCCAAGGCCAAGAATACAGCTTCCATGGGATCTGACAATATCCCAGCCTGTGTTCTACATGAACTACAAAGTGAACTGGCACAACAACTGTGTGCCCTGTTTACCCACAGCCTCACCTCAGGCTTTCTCCCTACCAAATGGCGCACTGCTACATTCATCCTTCTCCATAAAGGGGGAGCGACTACAGACCCTGAAAATTATCATCTCACTAGCCTGACGAGTCTGATATGTAAGGCTATGGAGTGCATCATTATTGACCTAATTAACAAAAGTATAGGGAATCTCCAAACTCTAGATCCCATGCAATTTGGTTTTGTAAAGGGTAGATCATGCCTGCTCAACCTGGTTGGCTTCTTTGAAGCAGTCACCAGAGTTGTGGATGAGGGTAAAGCAGTTCATACAGCCTACCTCGATCTGGTCAAGGCGTTTGATACCATTCCTCACTCAGGAATTATTGATAAACTCACCAAAATAGGCATCAACCCCTATATCATTAGGTGGGTTGCAAATTGGCTCACAGATAGTCCCACAGGGATCGGTCCTTGGTCCTCTCCTGTTTGGTATCTACTTCTCAAACGTCCAGGCCACCATGGAGGGACTCTGGCTGACCAAGTTCGCAGATGACTGCAAGTTGGGAGCTATTATTAACTCTCCAAGTGATGCAGATATCCTACAGAAAGGCCTCAGTGAGACAAATAACTGGTGTCGAAACCATGGCCTTTAGCTTAATGCCAAAAAATGCATCATCATCCCCTTTGGGAAAACCTCAGTTGCCACTAATTAGTGCATTGATGGAAGCCCACTGAATACTGAAGGTGTTATAAGAGATCTGGGGACAGATTGTCAGGTGACAGCAACCTCTCCTTCGACCACCACATTGCCACTGTAGTCAGAAAGTCATTCTATGTGGCACATCTCATTACCAAGGGCTTTGCATGCAGGAAGAAAGAGGACATTGTCTCCCTCTACTCTTCCCTCATTAGACCAATCATCGAGTATAATGTCCCATTTGGCATGTACCTCACTAGACACATGCAACAGCTGGAGAGTCCACAAAAGTACCTGACAAAGAGGATCCTAGGCCTTAAACACATGCCCTACATGGACAGACTCAAAAACTCCAGTTATTCTCTGTCTCATATCGTCTACTAAGAGGGGATCTCTACTTGACTTACAAAGCCATGTCTGACCCTGCTCTGTTAGAAATGCTACATCTAAAGAAATCCCAATCACTTTGCACCACACACTCCAGTCGAGACCTCAGCCTCACTACCACAATCAACAGAACATGCTGGAGGGACAGGTTCATGGGTCTATATTATGCGATCGAAGAGTCTCTTTTTTGAACACATAATAATCAACACATATACAGCGAATGCTGTAAACTGCTAACGGCCATGTCCACGAATTTTTTCATAACCCAGAGACTGCCCATGCTCTGGAATGAACTTCCCATACATGTCAAGCAGAGCACCTCACTGGCCCTCTTCAAGAGAAATCTTGAGTGGATGGGAAATAGAAAGTTCACCCTGGGGATCACTCCAGTGGCTCTACTTGACAGAGGCACTGATAACTAACGTCGGGTGGCACAATGCCAGGGCACATCCATGGGCTAGGCATGTAAAGGCTCCAGGGCCATTAGCCTAGTGCACACCTATGAACTAGTAGTAGCCAGACAGTAGCCATTCATGCCACTCCCCTCTTTTCATCATTCTTGACAAGCTAATTCTTTGTTTTCATTATGTACTGTTTGATGTTTTCTAACTTCAGAATACCTGTGTAAGTACTTCATCCTTAAATTTTCAGGATCAACTTATTAGTTTCCCCTCAAGTGTTTGGCAGTGCCCTGTATGGATATGAACTTTCCCTTAATCTCCCTTACCAGCTTGGTGGATAGGGGCATCCTTTGGCAATGTAGAAGTCATCTCATGTTTACTGATAACCAGTTAATTCTCAAACTGATATGGTATGTGAGAGATGTATTTACATAATGTCACTGGAGGCAAAGCTCTCATATAAAAGTAATCCTAATGTCAATAAGGTTGTCAGTAGTACACATGCTACACCCATCACACACAATTCAAAGCAGGCATATAGACCCATATATGCTGAGGCGCTTAAATGTAACCTTCTTAAACCCGAAAGGCCTCTTAGATGAAATAGCACACATAGCAAATACCCTCAGCAGCCCCAAATGAACTCTTTCAATACAACACCCACAACAATACATACAGCCACATCTCATGGAGCCTCTACTGCTAAGCCCATAAGGCAAGCCACCACACGATCCAACATTCTGGTTATTGGAGATTCTATCGTGAGGCACACTGATGTCCCACTCACCAGGCTGAGTAAAGAGAGAGCCATGGTCAGTTGTTTATCATGTTCTAGGATCCACCAAATTATGCACGCACAGATCATTGGACCACAAGTACCAGTATGACTCAGTCATAGTCCATTTGGGTGTAAATTACCTAAAATATACATCCATAGACTATATGAAGAGAGACATCCTGGTGCTCTCAGAATATGTATCCCAGGCTGGTATGAGCCTAGCATTGAGCAGCATGTTACTTTCTCCAAGGATTATGTCACAATATGAATAAAAGATTGCTGACTTTAATAAATGGCTTAGTTTCCGGTGTCATTCTAAGGAGTGAAATATTTGTCAGCATGGAAGGAGATGGTCAACAGACCACGCTGTTTTGCCAGGGAGGGTCTGCACTTCTCTCTAGGCTTCTGAATATTAGCTAAAACATTGTCTTCCCCCATAGTGGCCTTTTTAGGTAATGCCAAACTGAAAGTAATTCTGACATAGGAAATTAAAACCAGGAAAATCTAAAGGTATGACTGCTCAGTGCTAGGAGTCTAAACAAAAACTTCACACCCCAGAAGCTTTCTTCACCCTAGAGAATTCTGACGTCTGTGTGGTCACTGAGATATGGTTTAAAGCCATGTAGAGCACTGATAGTTGTTATTGTTCTTCTTTCGGCTTTTCCCGGTTAGGGGTCGCCACAGCGGAACACCAGTCTGCTACAAGGTTATAATGCCTTCCACACATTTACACCAGCTATTACACAGATAGGGACTAAAATAACATCTGAAATCACTTTAGGCAAAAAAGGTCATAGTTGTTCTAAGTGTTACCCTGTCCTTATGGAAAATTAAATAAGGAACCTTTGAACAAAGGGCTTGTAATTCGGACGCTCATCTCGCAGAAGTGACCGCTACAGGAAATAACGTCTTCCAAAACAGAAACTTTAAATCACAGGTAGTTGCTGGTTCAAAAATCACAAGCACTTGCTGGTTCAAAAGGTGGTGCCATAAGTGATTGTAGCTGTGGAGATATGTGAAGCCTGCCAGCCTAGCTAGATAGAATTTTGTAGATAATTCTATGTCATTACAAATATGAATATAATCCACAGGCTTGTCCTCTTAAATGTAAAAAAAAACTGTATTAAATGTTGAACTTCAAAAATGTAAACACAGTGCACTCTGCTGGAAGAAAGTTGATAAGTTAAGCATTGTTTGACTGATCTCAAA
This sequence comes from Protopterus annectens, assembly GCF_019279795.1. Classification (NCBI taxonomy): domain Eukaryota; kingdom Metazoa; phylum Chordata; order Ceratodontiformes; family Protopteridae; genus Protopterus; species Protopterus annectens. The sequence goes on from NC_056747.1 coordinate 1,284,261,672, forward strand.
GCTCACAGACATAATGTCTGGACTGAGGAATTCCTTCTGTTGTTTTGAGACCAGAGTTAATTATTAGATTTTACAATTATAATGTCTTTTATTGCTGTGGTTTCCTGGCCAGGTGCAAGATCAAAGAAATGTTAAAACTCTGAGTTTCTGTTAGCCTGGGAACCAGAGAAGAATGATGTATTCTAAAATGAGTCAGCAGTGATGTATTATCAATTTAAGGGATCTGAGAGAGAGAGAGAGAGATAGCATTTTGGATTTTGTCTGAAGAACATCCACTCACTAGTACTCTGCCTTTGCTCTATATACAAGTTTATTTAGAACTGTGATTGCTCTTAGAGTTAAATAAGAATTTAGTCAGATTTAGTCTAGCTGTTTTCTATATTTACATCAGACTGACTGTGATCTCTTTGTGCTCTTAAGGGAAATTGTATTTTACTGTATGTGTATTTGTTATCCCTCCCAATGTGCACGCCCATCACTGGTGTTAGTGGTGAGAACTGAGGCTCCTTGATTACTGAGCCAGTGCATGGGTATCACATATTAATTGGTTGGCAATTGCCTTGTAGTGGTGTGGAAAGTGAATTGCTGTTACTTGTGTACAGTGATCTCTGAAGGTGTTTTTGTACTCTAAATCAGCCACACAGTGAATATTCAGAGTTCAGATCACAACTGTTTTATTTCTTTTGTTAGCTTAGTTAGTCAGGGAGAGCAGACAAGCATGTCAGCAGAGGAGTATGGCAAGTTAAGGAGCCAGTTGGCTGAGATGTGCCAGGCTAAGGGACTGGAAACCTGACTAAGGCAGACATGACTGCAGCTTTGGTCACAGCTGCATCAGAAAACAGCAATCAGGAGTACGATCAGACTGGCCATGGAGATGTACACCACTCAGAGAATGGATAGCTCAACCGTTCTGCAGAGGACTTAAAAATCCATCTGGAGCTAAAGAGACGAGTTGGAGATGTCTACAGGCTGAGGGGAATGAGAAACAGCTACACCTGGAAGCTGAGGAGAAGGAGAGGCAGAGGCAACACAAAACGGAGATGCTGACTCTGAGCCAGAGTCATGGAGATAATGGGGAAGGGAGTAACGACCTCAGAATCACAAAAGGTCAGTACATTTCTTCCGCAGTTTACAGAGGGAGATAATTTTGATAGTTTCATTCATATGTTTGAGAGGGTATGTAAACAGTATGATGTTGACCAAAGGCTCTGGGTACAGTTCCTGACCCCTTTACTTGATGGTAAAGCTGTAACTGTGTTGTCTAAACTTTCTGATCATGAATTTTGTGATTATACTGCTGTTAAGAATTGTCTGTTTTTTAAGCTAACACCTGAAACTTATAGGAAAAAGTTTTGTGAGGATAGACGCAAGGTAGATGAAAGCGTGTGTGAATATGTTGCTGAACTGAGCACTTACTTTCATAGGTGGGTGAGTGGATGTCAGGTCACCACTTTTGAAGGGCTGGCAGACCTTTTGGTAAGGGAACAAGCCCTTAGCACTTTGCCTGAGGACATGAGGATCTGGTTAGGTGATAGACAATTTGCTACTTCAGATGAGTTGGGGAAGAAGAGAGACCTATACCTAGCAAGCAGGGCATCTCTGCACAGGAAAGGGACCCCCAGTACTGCTCATGGGTCTAAAGGAACCCATGGTGGGCAGCCCAGACTGCCCCAACAGAATTTGCCAGTAACAACAGAAGCCACTAGTCCAGGTACATGTCCAGGACCTAGGGTTACATGTTTTGAATGCAACCAGTGGGGCCACGTGGCATATAGATGTCCATAGAGGCAAGGAGGGGAACAAAAGGTGAGAGAGACAGTACGTGGGAAAGACAAAATGCAAATAGTAGGTTGTCTTGAAATAACAAGGGTACCAAACTACCACCAGAGGCTATATCCTATCATAGTGAATAGCAAAGAGACCACTGATAAAAGAGACACAGCCTCTGACATAATCATTGTAAATTCTGCAATGGTTACAGAGGAGCACTACTTGCCTGGGTAGTTTACTTCAGTCAGAGCTTTAGGAGGGGCCCAATTCCAAATACCTTTGGCTAGGGTTCACCCTGACTGGGAGGGTGGAAAAGGAAACCAGCAAATAGGTGCATTTGAGGATACCCCTGCAGATGTCATGACAGGGAATGATTTTGATAAGGCAGTACCGTGTGTTTGTGCAGTTACATGCAGTCAGGCTTGGAGACAAGCATGTGGATCTGGTAGCCTGGAGGAGACCTAGACAGACCGCACACTTGCAGCCAGGACAGGTGAGGTGGTTACTTCAGGGAGGGAGCTATGCTGTAGCAGTAAGACTGAAGGTGAGCCACAACTGCTTGTGGGTACTGATGGTCTCTTGGACAGAGTGACTGCAAGGGCAGAGGTGAGTAGTAGTACCCAGGCTGAGAGTGAGGCACCGCTCTCAAAGGATTCCAGACTTCCTGTGGAAGGGGAGCTGGGAAGGGTTACAAAGAGAGAGAGTTGAGACAGGTTCTGCTCTCTGACCCTCTATCGCAAGGGCTGAGGCAGGTAGCTAGTGAGACACCTGATTCTCAGGTGAAGGAGGAATCTGCATACTGGGACAAAGGGTTACTGTATACAGAATGGACCCCTGAGGGAGGGCTAGAAGGTGAGAGAATACAGCAGTTGGTAGTGCCTAGAGCCTACCATCTGGTGCTTCTAACCACAGCCCATGATATTCTCCTAGCAAGTCATATGGGCATAAAATGTACAAAGACACATATTATGCAGAACTTTTATTTGGCATGGAATTTCCAGAGATGTAACAGGGTACTGCAGGACCTGTGAGCAGTGCAAATAAGTAGGTAAGGCAGGAGACAAGATGAGAGCTCCTTTGATGCCTTTGCCTGTAATTGAGGAGCCATTTCAGAGGATAGCTATGGATATTGTGGGGCCTCTGAGTACCCCAAGTTCCACCAGGAAAAAGTATATCCTAGTAGTAGTAGATTATGCTACAAGATACCCTGAGGCAGTGGCTTTGTCCTCCATTGAGGCTGAAAAGGTGACAAAAGCTTTGTTTGAGATTTTCAGCAGGGTAGGTTTCCCAAAAGAAATATCGACTGACAGAGATGCTAATTTCATGTCAGACCTGCTGGCTTGTCTGTAGAAGTACTGTGGGGTGAAGCACCTGATGAACACCTCCTACCATCCCCAGACTAATGGTCTTGTTGAGAGGTTAAACTCTATAATCAAGTCCATGCTACGGGCATTTGCAGACCAGTTTAAGAGGGAGTGGGACAAATGCTTTCCCCATCTGTTGTTTGCTACAGAGAGGTTCCCCAGGAATCCATAGGTTTTTCACCCTTTGAGTTGCTATATGGTCATAGGGTGAGGGGACCTCTAGATTTAATTTGAGATGAGTGGGAAGGTGAGTGTGAATCTCACAAGGAGTATGTTGTGGCATATGTTCTAAACCTCAGGACAAGGCTCAGGGAACTCATGGTCTTGGCCCAGGAGAACCTGACAGAAGCCCAACAACAGAAAAAGGTCTGGTATGGCAGGAGTGCTCAAGCTAGCGAGTGTGCTGTACGGCAGCAGGTAATGGTTCTCATTCCTGTCAGACGCAACAAGCTGCAAGCAGCATGGGAAGGACCCTACAAGGTGGTAATAAAGGTAAATGATGTTAACTGCATGGTAGAACTGCTAGACAGGAGACAAGGGCACAAATTGTGCCATGTTAACATGATGAAACTTTACCATGATAGGGAGGCCCTTGTGCTGAGTATTTCCAGTGGACTGCAGGAGGAGTCTGAGGGAGATCTGATAACTGATCTCCTCAGTGAGGCTTGGACTGGCCCCTCAGTGGAAGAGGTAACAATGTCCCAGCAGCTATCTCCTACCCAGGTTTGAGAAATCTGAGCAGTGTTACAGGAGTTTGGGGACATGTTCACTGGGAAACCAGGATGCACCCACCTGGTGCAGCACCAGGTGGATACAGGACCCCAAAGGCCTTTTAGGCAGGCCCCTTATAGGGTGCCTGAGAGAGTCAAACAGACTCTGAGGGAGGAGATACAAGAGATGTTGGAACTAGGGGTAGGAGATACAGGAAATGTTGTAACTAGGGGTAATTCAAGAGTCCAACAGTCCCTGGGCCTCCCCAGTGGTGCCGGTGCCAAAGAAAGCACTAGGTTCTGTGTGGACTACAGGAAATTAAATAGTCACACAGAGTCAGATGCTTACCCCATGCCTAGAACAGGTGAAGCCCTAGAGCAGCTGGGTGGGGCTAAGTATCTTACCACCACTGATCATACCAAGGGTTACTGGTAGGTGCCTTGACTCCCAGTGCTAGAGAGCGGTCAGCTTTTGTGACTCCTTTTGGGTTGTATGAGTTCACAAAGATGCCCTTTGGGATGAAAAATTCCACAGCAACTTTCCAGAGGCTGGCAGATCATATCCTAGCAGGAGCAGGAGGGTTTGCCCTTGGTTATCTAGATGATATTGCTATCTACAGTCCTTCCTGGCAAGAGCACCTTCAATATGTTAGGGAGGTGCTGGGCAGACTACAGAGAGCAGGGTTGACCATTAAGCCAAGCAAATGTCAGGTGGATATGGCAAAGGTCTCCTACTTGGGACATAGAGTGGGGAGTGGTAAGATCAGGCCAGAACCTGCCAAAGTGGAAGCCATTCAGGCATGGTCTGCACCTGTTACCAAAAAGCAGGTGAGGGCACTCTTAGGGACAGCAGGGTACTACAGAAAGTTTGTCCCCAGTTATAGTACCATAGCTGCTCCCCTCATGGACCTGACAAGGAAAAATAGGCCAGATAAGGTAGTGTAGACCCCAGCATGTGAGCAGGCATTCCAGAAGCTTAAAGAAGCTTTGGGAGGACCCCCTGCGTTAGCCAGTCCAGATTACAGCAAATTATTTGTTGTGCAGGTGGATGCTTCAAACCATGGGGTGAAGGTTGTACTTAGCCAGATTTCTTCAGAGGGAGAAGAGCACCCAGTAATTTATCTCAGTCATAGACTTCAACCCAGGGAGGAATGCTATGCAGCTGTAGAAAAGGAATGTCTAGCCATAGCGTGGGCACTGCAGAAACTTCAGCCTTATCTGTATGGAAGAAAATTCTCTGAAGTTACAGATCACAATCCCCTAACATGGTTACATCGAGCCAGCCAGAAAAATGCCAAGTTGCTAAGATGGAGCCTAGGGTTGCAAGTATATGATATGTCAGTGCAGCACTGCAGTGGGGTTAGCAACACCAACGCAGATGGGTTCTCAAGACGGGGAATGGAGTAAGGTATACTCAGATAGATCTAACCCTCTCAAGCAACGTTTCTCAAGGCTCACTTGAAAAACTAGCTTGAGTTCTTCGGGGGGGGGGGGATATGTGAAGGCTGCCAGCCTAGCTAGATAGAATTTTGTAGATAATTGTCATTGTAAATATGAATATAATCCACATGCTTGTCCTCTTAAATGTAAGAAAACTAAATGTTGAACTTCAAAAATGTAACCACAGTGCACTCTGCTGGAAGAAAGCTGATAAGTCAAGCATTGTATGACTGATCTGAAAGCTCTCAGACATAATGTCTGGACTGAGGAATTCCTTCTATTGTTTTGAGACCAGAGTTGATTGCTAGATTTTACATATATAATGTCTTTTATTGCTGTGGTTTCCTGGCCAGGTGCAAGATCAAAGAAATGTTAAAACTCTTGAGTTCCTGATAGCCTGGGAACCAAAGAATGATGTAATCTAAAATGAGTCAGCAGTGATGTATTATCAATTTAAAGGGTCTCAGAGAGAGATAGCATTTTGGATTTTGTCTGAAGAACACCCACTCACTAGTACTCTGCCTTTAGTCTATATGTAAGTTTATTTACAGCTGTGATTGCTCTAAGAGTTAGATAGGAATTTAGTCAGATTTAGTCTAGCTGTTTTCTATATTTATGTCAGACTGACTGTGATCTCTGTGTGCTCTTAAGGGAAATAGTACTTTACTGTGTGTGTATTTCTTATCCCTCCCAATGTGCATGCCCATCACTGGTGTTAGTGGTGAGGATTGTTGCTCCATGATTACTGGGCCAGTGCATGGGTGTCACAGTAGCACTAAAGTCAGATCCCACTGTGGGAGAGGATCCTTCGGGTGGGGGGGGGGGTTAAATGTATAGTACTCTTTAGGAAAACTTTGCAAAGCCTGCGGGAAATCAATGGTTGGTCTGCAAAACTGAGATGAAAATTCAAAATCGCTGCTAGAATAACTTTGACTGTAGAAGCAGAGGTTCCCTTATCAAAAATAGAAGTCAGAAATTCCAAAACTTTTTCTACTGCCACTGAGAAGGGGTCTAATCCATTGTCATTGGCCCAGATAGAAAATCTCTTCCATTTGTTTAGGTAGAGAGTTTTAGTGGATTGTTTATGTGATGAAAGCAAAATATGCCGTACGGGAAAAGGTATAGCATTATGCCTGGTGACTAACGGAAGTGGAGGAACCAAGCTGTCAGCTTGAGAGACTGAAGGTTTTGATGTACTAGGCCCTGAGGATGGGTCAGTAGATCTGGAACTGGATCCAGAATCCATGGTCGGCAAAGAAGATGAGGCCACAGGAAGGGAAATCATATCTGTCAAGTCCAATAAGGGGCAATGAGAATCACCTTGCTTCTCAGTTGGGATGCTTTCTTGAGAAACCTTGGAATCAGAGGAACAGGGAAAGGCATAGAGCAGACCCTGGGTCCAATCATGTAGAAGACCATCTCTGAGGCTCAGAACCGTGTACCCACTAGTCAAGAATAGCTGAAGATTGCCAAAATTGGATTATAAGTTTCAAGGTGTACTAGATCCTGTATGGAAGGTCTAAGGAAGAAGGTTCTCTTTCAAAATGCCTTACACATCATGAAAGATGCTAGGCAAAAAAAGTCTAATTCAGTGCGGAACTTGAAATGCCCATGAGATGACTCTTGACAGAAAAGTATCTGAGTACACAATTAAAGATCTTAGCAATCGCTATGAGAACATCTCCCAACTATAATGGCTAAGAACTCTGTCCTATAGTTACACAGGATGGTCTTTCTTCTGTCTGATATTAAAATGATGATTTGTAAGAGATAAATCACCATCTGTAACACACTTTGCTTCCTGTCAGTTTCTTTGGCGTAGCTGGTCTGCACTCCTGCAAACTGAATGGAGCAAACTCACAAGAGCTGAAGGAAATACTCAGGGCTCTAGCACCTCAGAAAGAAAAGGATACAAGTGGAGTCACTGAAGAATGGCAGCATCCCAAAACAGCATGTGTGAGGATAGATATCAAAATTGGTACATAAGGAAAATCAGTGATGGTATGCAGAAGTCCAGGAAGCTTTTAAAGTTATTGTCTGGCAGTTAGCACAGAGAGTTAAGGGTGTGAGCTGAAGCTCCTGTGGTACAGGGTTTGATTCCTTCAATCTTCCTTTGCTTTTTGCATGACCTTGATCAAGTCACATAACCAGACTTCGCTCCAGTTGCTCTTGAAAAGGGACTATCTGCCCAGTGGGCCCACCTAATTAAAAATTGTTATTATTTTAAAAGAAAGGAATTCAGGAAAATGGGGGAACCAGAGGAAAAATGGACCAGGCTAAGAATAAATACTGTCTGGCTAACAAAGAGGCTAAAAGAGCAAATACAATAGCAACAAACAAGGTAACAGAGGCACTCTTACCAGCTTCTAGTAAGTGACTCAGCAGATGCACGAAGAACCTTTATCAGATTGCAAAGCAAAGACAGAAATATAAAGAAGATAGTTATCAGACACCATTCATAAGGGATGCCAGCAATAATCTGCTCAACAGTCCACAGGACATCAAAGGAAGATGGAAGGAGTACTTCCAGCAGCTTCTGAATGAAGAAAATTTCACAGAACCTGTACTGCCCCACCCACTGCCTACAATGAAAGAACAGGAGGGGCCCACCATAGAAGTAAGAACAGCACTAAGGAAAATGGCATGACTGTCACAGAAAGTAGGAGAGCGGCACAGAATCAAGACAGGTGGCAACAGTTGATACAACACTGCAACGTCAACTAGAAACAAATGGGAAGCGAGTCTTGATGATGATGATGATGATGAACATGACCCAAAGGCCTTGGAAAGAAAGTCCAAACTGACAGGATGGGAGAAACACAGATCCAGGACCTTTTTAACTGCCCAAATGGAAAATTACATGCACTTGTCTGTCTTATGTAGAAGGCATTTGTGAAGGCTAAATGAGTTTTAGGAGGGACTGTTGTTCAGCTGCAAAACTGAAGAAACCAAGCTGTGATCTAGAGGGAGTCAATGTGTGGGTGAGGTCTACTAAAAGGATGGCATAGAAGACATGTAAGGGCTTCTCTAGAAAATAAAGGTGTAGCAGAGGAGATCACATCTGACTGGGTGTAAAGGGAACATGAGTTAGACTTTTGCCTTGTGGAATCTGGCATGTTGAGTGAAACTCATCATCAGAGGAAATGGATGAAAAAGCACAGAAGAGCCCAAAGGAGCATACGTAAAACAGGGCATTCCTGTGTTGATCTCTTGGAGAAGGAAGGCATTAAGGCATGCTGCATCAGATGGAAAGGACACATTATGACTTTTACAACAGGCAGAAAATGAGCTAAAGAATGAATGAGACCATTCCTGAGATATCAACAATGACTCAGCCTTTCTCCAAGACAACTGGCCTCTGCTGGAATGTGATTGGCAACTACCAGATGTTGGCTTAAGATAGACAACTGACAGATTATCATGGGGGCCCTTGCTTAAGGGGAGTAAGATTAAATTGCCCTAGTTTCATATGCTCTAAACAACTGCCATTATTTTCAGAGTGCATGGCAATCACTCTCTAAGGAAGTCCTGAAAGCTGGTTTGTCTCATTTATATCTTCTCTGGATCAAAGGCATCTTGTTAGTTGGAAAAGGTTTCTACAAATCTAATTGCCTACAATTAGCCACCACAGAAGGTGAGATTTGCAGGAGTTGGACCATTGTACCTGCACCATCTACTGCAGAGCTCTCATGTATAGTCTGGCAAGGGGTAACACTGGTATGGTAGCTGCCATGAATTTTAGCATGGCTGAGGAGAGAAAGGAAAGAATAGAACAGAAATGGTAATAACTGGCCTTACTCATAAGCAGAATTAACTCTTAGACTCCTTGACATTTTTTTCTATGCTGGTAGGTTTCTTGGAGGTCTAAAGTCCACAGTTGAGCTCCTTCTGAAAAACATAGAACGACTGACTGAAACATGGTCATTCAAGGGGTTTCCCTCTGGAACATTACTAGCCTGAGAGGCTTTGTCTTTCTTGACACAAAAAAATAATTTCATCTAGAATAATACCCTAACTCTTCCTTGCCTTCTGGGACATCTTACATGGCTCTGTTCTACAAGAGGTTGGAAATCTTACTTGCCACATTCTTTTCATGCCGTGGAACATCACGTATGAGTAAGCAGAGGAGAATGGGGTAGAGACACAAATGGACTTTGATATAGTCCCTAGGTAAGGCTGGCCTTATCTCTGGATGGGAGACAGCCTCTTGGGGAATGCCAAGAACATCTGTCTCTGGTCATGTGACCCTGCTGCTAATTGATATGGTTATTGGATTTTGTCTCAATGCCTTCTGCTGAGGCTTTTATTGTGTTCCATACAACTGGTGTGCTGCAGTGTTGGCTACTCTCTGAGTCCTCAGAAAGATGGAATCTGACATCCACAGATGAAAGTGTTTTACCCTTCTTTTCCATATTTTCTAGGTGGTCATGAATGCCTTTCACAAAAAATTTGGGTGCTGAAAAAGGGGAATCTGGAAAGATCAACTTAATGTCCTCAGTAAAATCCATCAGTCTTAGCCACCCATGCTAGCTATACCATATCATGCAGCTCTGACAGCTCCTTCTGCATCATTATAAAGGATGTGCATTAACAGCTTGCTCATGTTAAGAGACAGGTGTAACCTGGGACAAGATTTTGTCCTTCAAAGGTCCATCTGGCAACCCCTCATGGGTATGGTGTATGTTGTCATTGAGGTTTCTTTCAAAATAGACCACATGTTTTACATAGTTTAGTATCTACATAGAGAACATAGCAGATGCATGAATGCACTTTACAAATCTGTCCAATGTTCAGAATTCACTATCAGGAGGATGGACAACATGGCTCGGAGGAGTGGGATCCTTTCTCAGAGTTACTGCCAAAATAAGACTGTCAAGTTTTACTTGTTTGTTTACTTACTGTTTGCTGACAGTCCCGCTATTCTCGTGTCCTCTTTTGAGGGGAGACCTGAGGTGGTATCCCTACCGACTAGGGAAAATTTGACCAGGGCACCAGGGAACTTACCCTATTTTTTTTATAAGTGCCATGGGATCTTTTACATCTACCTGAGCTACCACCAACTTAGGTAAATTGGACCTTGGTTGAATTAGACTATCCTCTAGATGGCTGGAAGTTGCAGTTGGCCTTCTTGAGTACACAGGCCACCATATTTGTCTTTTTCCATGTTATACTAATGGCATCTTTTAGGATATCAATCAGAGAGAGAACTACCCACACAGAGATCTTGTGGAGTCTGCACTGTTGGGAATGTATAGGATTGGTAGGCCAGGTCTTTACCTCTGCAGCATTAACTCATTGGGTAGACTGCAGAATTATCACCCTCATCATCATTTGTGTCCTCCACTGGGTTTAGATGGGAGGCTCAAAATGTTTGGTCTTCCAAAGGATAGAGGGACAAGATGTGAAGAAACATTTGCTGCTTAAGGAGACATTGTTTAAATTGAGATTTCTGACACTGCAACCCAAAGGGTTAAATAATGAATATTTGAAGGACGATATTTTGAATGAATTGATTATAGAAGTGTTTAAATTGTCTGTGTCCTTTGAATGGATGTTTCTTCATAAATGTAATGCCAAATATATATGTATGTCTTTTTTGATTCCATTCTTAATTCTTTTAAGAAGACATTAACCGAGGCACTAAGATGTATTTTTAGTAAACTGTTATTGTTTAGAACCTTGAGTTTTGTATTTATTATTGGTCTTGCAAAGGGCTTTGCAAGGGTTCTTCAGTGAAGGACACTTGATGAACAGGCCCTTCTTGAGTAGGACTTATAAAAGGTAGGCTCCTGATGACCTGTCTTCCCTGTAACCTGATATAGAATGACAGGATAGAAACAGTTGTCAGCACTATGTGGGTGTAGATGCTACAAGGAGCACTGAAGGGGACCAGGACATGCTACCTACAGGCCTCTGATGGTAGGACCAAGGCTAGCAGCAGAAGAGCCAGTGCTGACATTATCATTATTGAATATCCTGCCACAAAGTCATGGTACTGATGCTGACCCTGCAAGGGCTACCTTCAACACTGACATCAGGAACCTTAGTGCCAAGAACTGATGCTGAGACCACCACAGTTGACAGCACCAGTATCAGTAAGACAGCACTGATGCTGCAGGAACCCGTGATATGCCTATAGTACATCACAGGCATTGAGATGTACACCAGTGACACAAAGCTAGTCATTATGACCGGTATCATGGGTATGAGTGCTACGCTAGCAGTAAGAAAGCTGTCATAGGGATGAGCGCTAAGCTAGCAGTCAGGAAGCTATTATGGGTATGAGTGGCAAGCTAGCAGTCAAGAAGTTGTCATGGGTCTGACCGCTATGCTAACAGTCAGGAAGGTGATATCAACAGACAAACATGTGTCACTCCTTTTGCCACCACTTGCACTGGAGAAGTGGGTGAGGAAAAATGGCTACTGTAAATGAGTCCCCACACCCAGGACTAGAGGGGGCAGGGGACTGGGCACATGATTAACAATTCTGAACTCTATTTATGGTCTCTGCCAGTCTGCCATAATCTATGAGAAGGAGGGCAGGAGAAGGAGCGTATTTAAGCACATCTGGCCTAAATGCACCCAAACATGGTAAGTCTCTTCAGCCCAAAGACACTATTAAAATTACACCTGGTAATCTTGTAGTTTCAAAAACTATTACAGAAACTTGTGAGACCTAACAAGAAACAAAATGTAAAGGTTTACTTTTAAATTTAGGACAGAATGAGGCCTCAGATTCAGGCTGGAGAGAAGTTTTAGAAATTTTGGAGAAGCAGCAGCAGAGAATTTGAAAGGCTTGTTGGATTCAAAATGGACAGACAGGGACTTCTCAGATATGCACACACTGAGGAGTTATTTTCGCCTTCACACTGTGGACCTATTAAAGTCCCTAGAAAGACAGCATCTTTGTCAGTTTTGGCCTTAACCAAAAAAATAAACACAGCGGGTGTTGTCTGTCAGTAGGTGGACTATTCCTGTTAGAGGCGTACCGATGAAAGGAGCTTTTTGACATCTTGACAAAAATGAAAATGGTCTAAGCCCAAAAATAAGGAAAACAAATGGCTACTGAAAGAAACTTTCTGATAAAAGTCCAAAAAATAATGAATGGAAGATAAGAACAATAAAAATAGCAGTTGCCAAAACATTTTTACTTTCTGTCTTAAACTTTTTTTTCACAAATCGCACAAAAAGCAGCCAAGTGTCATTTCTTTCTATTTACCAGAAAAAACAAATAATCTGCTATTCAAGGCATCTACCAGGAAAAGGCTCAACAAGCCTACAGACCCTTGCATCATCTGGGACAAGACTGTGGATCACCAAATAGGCTGTGGCCTACTTCTCATCATGTGACTGGAGTTAATTTTTTGCTTCTGGTTAAAGAAGAAGCAAAGGAGCACTGTATCCCAGCAGAGTGAAGCTGTGGTGATACCAGCATTAGTAGTAGCCAGGCAGTAGCCATTCATGTGACTCTCCTCTTTTCATCATTCTTGACAAGCTAATTCTTTGTTTTCAGTAAGTACCATCTGTTGTGTTTCTAACTTCAGAATACCTGCCTAAATACTTCATCCTTAAATTTTCAGGATATACTTATTAGTTTCCCCTCAAATGTTTGGCAGTGCCCTGTATGGATATGAGCTTTCCCTCTACCTCCATTACCAGCTTGGTGGATATGGGCATCCTGAGGCAAATTAGAAATTGCCTCTTGTTTACTGACAACCAGTTAATTCTCAAACAAACTGATATGGTATGTAAGAGATGTATTTACACATCACTGCAGGCAAAGCTCTCACATAAAAGTAATCCTAATGTCAATAAGGTTGTCGGTAGTACAAATGCTACACCCATCACACACAATTCAAAGCAGACATATAGAGCCAAATATGCTGAAGCACTTAAATCGAACCTTCTTAAACCCCAAAGACCTCCTAGATGAAGTAGTACACATAGCAAATACCCTCAGCAGCCCCAAATGCACTCTTTCAAAACAACACCCACATCAACCCATACAGCCATATCTCATGGAGCCTCTACTTCTCAGCCTATAAGACAAGCCACCACACAAGCCAACATTATGATCATTGGAGACTCCATTGTGAGACACACTGATGTCCCTCTCACCAGGCTGAGTAAAGAGAGAGTCATGGTCAGTTGTTTATCAGGTTCTAGGATCCGCCATATTATGCACGCACTCAGGTCACTGGACCACAAGTACCAGTATGACTCAGTCATAGTCCATATGGGTGTAAATGACCTGAAACTTACCTCCATTGACTATATGAAGAGAGACATCATGGAGCTCTCGGAATATGTATCCCAGGTTGGTATGAAACTAGCATTGAGCAGCGTTTTGCCTTCTCCAAAGATTATGTCACAATATGAATGAAAGATGACTGACTTTAATAAATAGCTTAGTTTCTGGTGTTATTCTAAGGAGTGCAGTATTTGACAGCATGGAAAGAGATGGTCAACAGACCACGCTGCTTTGCCAGGGAGGGTCCACACCACTCCCCTCTAGACTTCTGAATATTAGCTAAAACATTGTCTTCCCCTATAGTGCCCTTTTAGGTAATGCTAAACTGAAAATACTTCCAACATAGGAAATCAAAACCGAAAAAATCTAAAGGTATTACAAAGCCATGTGTCTGGAGAATTTCTCTCTGGGCCTCTGCTGAAAATTGGCTTTGTTCCAAGTCAGATTTTCCCAGTTAACAAATGTTAAATAAATTACAGTTCAATGCTAGGAGTCTAAACAAAAAACTCCACTCCCTAGAAGGTCTCTTCACCCTAGAGAATCCTGACATCTGTGCGGTCACTGAGAAATGGTAGCCATGCAGAGCACTGACAGTGCAAGGTTATAATGCCTTCAACACATTTAGACCAGCTACTACACAGACAGGGACTAACGGTGAAGGTATTTCCATTTACATCAAAAATAAATATACCTCAAGGCTGGTCAAACAGGACAGTGCACTTGAGCTGCTCCATGTTCAAACCACCATAGGCAAAATTCAATACCACTTCTTTGCAAGCTATAGGTCCTCCTCTATGACCCAGGAAACCCATACCATGTATTTAAACTTAACTGGAAACATTCACCATCTGACCCAATACCATATTCATGGGAGACTTTAATTACCCCACTATTAACACCAAATGTACAGGCACAGAGATTCCTGGGTTTTGTAAACACAAACTCCCTGGACCAGAATGTCAATACACCAACCAGGGTTGCAACCATACTGAATCTGGTCCTCACTAATATGGGAGAGTACTGTACACTCCCTAGTGTAATGTCTTCCATGGTAAGATCAGGCTACAAAATGGTCTCCTTTGAAATAAAAATAAAGTCTGGACCCTCAGCTAACCCTGTAATATTCAGGAACTACTCTAAGGCTAACGTCCTGCTATTAGGTGATAACCTGGCAAAATGTCAAGCCTCCATAAATCCTGAGAACACTGCTGCCTATGCAGAAATGTTCACAGAAACCCTATACAAGGATGTTGATAGGTGCATAGAGGCAGCTATACCCATCGGGAAGTACAGAACTAACTCAAAAAACATGTCACCTTGGAGGAATCACAAAATCAATAGGCTGTATTACAGAAGAAAGGAAATCATGGCAAACTCGCAGCATCGTTAATGTGCTGCTTTCCATCTCTCCCTCTCTACTGCAAAACTGCAATAGTATTGTTCACACGTCTGTTATTATCCCACATCATCAATCGTATTCTTGTTTGGCTTGCAAACCTAAAATCTAACATCTGTATAACTAGTATTTATTTTATTGTGTCATCGATTCTGTAATGTGGTGTTCTGTATCATCGCTGCTTGATTTCTGTATTTTGATTCTGTAGCTTTATCATGTTTGTTTTTGGAACCTTTCTCCCTGGGACTCTACTGAAAATGGGGTCACCCTGGCCCAGTAGACCTCCCAGTAAATAAATGCAAATAAATAAACTATATCATAAGTTTGTGAGATTGCATAGCTTGCATGTCTCAACAGAGTCTGTAAAGTGTGCTTAATTTGTATTATGTTATGTTTGCTTTTGTAACTACCTTTGGAGATTTTTTTCCCCAGCCTTCGCTGAAAATGGACATGTATACAGTCGGACTATCCCAGTCAACAAATGTAAAATAAAATAAAAAATAAAAAAATAAATAAATTAGGAGGTGCAACATCCAGCAAGATAAAAACACTCTCAACAAACTAAACAGGCAACTCAAGAGGACATATAAAGTCTACCAAAGCCAAATTTGAGTACAACTACAATGCATTCTTCAGCTACATCTACAACCTCAAAGGCAATACACAATTCTGTGCAGAGCTCATTGTAAATGGAGCAACCTATACTGAGCCCGAAGATATAGCAAACCTACTGGCTGATAAATTCAGCTCCAGCTTTATGCCCCTCTCCCCCTTAACCTTCCCTCAGGAAATACCATCAAATATAATTCCCCCTGCTATAACTAGGGAAAAGGTCCTTAATGCTCTCTCTAAGGCCAAGAAAATCGCATCGCATCACTGGGCCCATACAATATCCAAGAATGTCTTCTAAATAGCATGAAACATGACTTATCAGGTCCTCTGAACTTGCTATTTAACCGTAGCCTCTAAACAGGCTTTGTGCCTCATGAATGAAGTTCAGCAACAGTCATCCCTCTACACTAAGGTGAGCCATCTACAGACCTTGGAAACTACAGACGCACAAGTCTCACTAGTCTTTTGACTCATTCTAAAGACATGCTTCTGGAGCATTTCTCCCCGGGCCTCCGCTGAAAACAGGATCTGTGGAACCTAGTCGGACTTTCCCGGTCAACAAATGTTAAATAAATAAAATAAATAAAAATAAACTTTTATGCACAGACACTGGACCCAACTCAGTTTGGTTTGGTCAAGGGCAGGTCATGCCTACTCAACCTTGTGAACTTCTTTGAAAAGGTCACCAAAGCAATGTATGAAGGCAAAATGGTTCACACTACCTATCTTGACCTGGCCAAGATATGTGACACAATACCCCACTTGGGCATTGTTGACAAACTCAAGTAATTAGGTACAGACTCTTATGTCACCTGGTGAATAGCCAACTTGTTCACGGACAGTACCCAGGAAGCTAGAATTGGGGAGTCCACATCTACAGAGGCCAGTCACAACTGGAGTCCCTCAGGGATTGGTTCTTGGACCACTTCTTTTTGCTATTTACTTCTCTGAAGTAAAAGCCAATGTTAATGGTCTCTGGCTGACTAAATTTGCAAATTAGGAGCTGTCATTGAATTCCACACTGATACAGATGTTCTCCAGGAAGTGCTGACATCAATAAACAACTAAATTCCAAGAAATGCATAATAGTATCCTTCGGGAAGTCATCCACCCCTGGTAATTATCATATTGACAATACACCCCTTAGAGCTGACTCAGTAGTCAGGGACTTCGTGGGCACACATAAATAGTAATCTAGCCTTTGACCTTCATGTGTCTATAGTAGTGAGGAAATCATTCTATGTTGCACAACTTATAAAAAAAGGTATGGTATCTAGGTCCAAGGAAGTCATTGTTCCACTGTATTCGGCATTCATCAGACCTATCATTGAGTACAATGCCCCCATTGGTATGTACCCTACCAGGAATATCCAACAATTGGAACGTCAACAGAGATTCCTCACTAAAAGAATACAGGGCATAAATAAAATGCCCTATGCAGACCAAATCATGGCCCTATCCCCATATTCTGTCTCCTACAGGCTGTTGAGAGGAGATCTATGCCCAGCATACAGGGCATTGTCAGACCCCACTGTGATGGAACTCCTGAATATCCACAAAACAAACAGCACCAGAATTACCTGTTCTAAAGACTTAAAGCTTGCCTGTGATATAAATAGTATCTGCTGAACAGACAGGCATGTATCCTGGAGACTACCCATCTCTGGAACAAGCTCCCCATCCATGTGGAACAGAGTTCCTCCGTAAACCAATTCAAGTGTAACTTGGATAACTGGATGAGGAACAGGATATTCAGCCCTGCTTTGGAACCTATATCTCTGATGGACACAGGTAACCTGTAAATTGTTCATCTCCCAGGCCTCTGCTTGTATACGTTTCATCTCCCAAGCCCCTGCTTAAACTTATAAAGGGTACCAGAACTTGTCAGAAATTTGGGATGCATGGCTAGGCTTAAAAATGTCCTTGTGGTCATTAGGCTACTAAACACCTATGAACCTATGAGACACAGCTGTAAAACCGCATTATACAGTTGTGCACTTTATTTAATAAGGAAGGCCTTTTTACCATTAGACACTGCCATGAGTTAGACTTACAGTAACAGCTTTGTTTTTCCGCAGTATTATTTAATTCTACGGTATGCAACCTACTATGCTCATTTATGTTACCAGCAGAAATTGAAGTAGCAGTAGTTAATTTAATATAATCTGAAATGTAACAGATAAAGTATATGGAACATGAACAAAACACTTACTGGGAAACAGTGTTAAGTCACAAGAACACTAACAGATATTACCAAATAAGGTGCCAGCAACAAAGAAAGGAAAAGGGACATATAAAACTAATATCAATACAACAGAATATGTAAACAAATGTAAGGTCATTCACTTAAGTACATCTGGTCATTTGAAGGTCATCTATGCAATATACGTGTAATAAAAGTTATGGCCAGGCATGGATCCTTTGTGTCTAGTCTATGGTGAATCTCTCACTTGCATGAACATTATAATACAATGACCTCTTAGCGATGGGAACTTTTTCTTTCACACCATGGGCAGTGTGGATATTGGACTTTATATGGGCATGTAACTGCTTGAAAAATTGTCATATAGTTAGGGATATTGATAACATGGACATATAAAATCATGGACAAAACGTACATGTCTGTTTTTCCTTATCTATTTTAATTAGCATTAGAGAATGGGCGACCTGTAGACCGCACCATGATTGGAGAATGAACATTCTCCAGCAGGGTGTTAATGTATATGTAATGCCTGCTGAAAAATGAGTCTGCCGCTTCACTGCAGCATATAAAGCTGCCATGGAGCTCAGACTGAAAAAAAAAAATAACGGCCGACATTATTTATGCTTGCATGCTTTCTAAGCAGCACGTTTTCTGTTTAGCAGGTATAAAATAAGAAAGAAAAAAAATTACAAAAAAAGTGTGTGTGTGTGTGTGTGTGTGTGTGTGTGTATATATATCTGTGTGTGAGAGTATGTGTGTATGAGTGTGAGATTGATCAAGCCGTTATGTTACTCTCGCTAAGCAGGGCTTTTCCTGTATAGCAGGTGTAAAATAAATAAATGAAACCTAAACAAAGTGTGTGTGTGTGTGTGTGTGTGTGTGTGTGTGTGTGTGTGTGTGTGTGTGTGTGTGTGTGTGTGTGTGTGTGTGTGTGTGTGTGTGTGTGTGTGTGTGCGTGTCAGAGAGAGTGAAGAGTGACAGTGATCCCTGTCAGGTGTAAAATAAATAAATGAAACCTAAAAGAGTGTGTGTGTGTGTGTGTGTGTGTGTGTGTGTGTGTGTGTGTGTATATGCTTTTGTCTGCATGTGTTAGTATATGCGTGCATGCATGAAAACAGAGAAGACTGTGTGTGTGTGTGTCAGAGAGACAGTGAAAGAGTGAAGAGTTAGAGCGATCCCTGGCAGCAGCATCAATTAAGAGTTTGCGTTTCTCTTGACCATACCTCTCAACCTCTTGCACAAGAAATCTGAACAGAGCCACAAATAATGGGGGGGGGGGGGGCAAAGAACCAAAAATAGAGACAGATTTTAAATACTGCTCTTATAAACTTAGAAAGTTGCTAGAATAAGGTTTCCATTTAAATGTTTTTTCTGAGGATATGAAGTCTGAAACTCCAATGTCTGTCATTATTTAATTACTTCAATCCCTGGTGATTTGCAAGAAAATGACACATTTTATGAGGATGGAGCCAAACATATGAGCCAAAAATCTGGACATTCTGCAAAAATCTGGACAGTTGAGAGGTATGTTCCCTTGACTCTTGCTCAAGATATCTGGATAAACCTAAAATAAACGGGACAGATTTTACCTGAATATTAGGATTTGCGTTAGCATGCATTTTCTGAAACAGAGGTGTGAGAGTGAGTGAGATCAACCACTGACAGCAGCAGCAGTAACGAGGTTTGCATACTTCTGGACCTTTCAGCTGAAGAAATCTGGATAAAGCCTAAAATAAAGACCGAACAAAGGCTCAAAATAAGAAGAGATTTTAATTATTGCTCTTATAAAATTACAAACTTGCTTAAATAAAAGGATTTGTGTTAGTATGAATTTTCGGAAGAAAATAATAGTCTGAATGTCAAATGTATGCCATTAGTCAATAACTTCTATCTTTGATAACTGACAACAAATCAAGCATTTTAGGAGTAAAGGATCAAAAATAAAGTAAATACCTGGATATTTTTCAAGTGTTATATTCTGGATGTAAAATGCTTCCTCCAATACCATTAACATATACTACAGCAAGTTTGCAACAATAGGCGGAGGAACTACTTCGCATAAATATGTATAAAAAATGCAGTTATAAAAAATTAATAAATAAGTAACTAGAACACAACAATTTTACAGACAACCCATTCTCTAAGTGCAATAATGTCCTCCAGGGTGTGTGTTATTGTGGCATCAGGCCTCAGAACACCCCTGGGCGGGCGTTATTTCCACAATAACACACACCCTGTTGGGCATTATTGCTTGCTTAAAACCCGACTCAGCATTTAATGTAGAATTACTCACTTTTGGGGGGGGGTTCATTTTTTTAATTCAATATGCTGCATGAATGAGTTAAATTCATGTGTATCTAACAAGTTTCATACTAAGAATAAAACAAGGACATAAATCTTTAATGTGTATGTTTATTATCTTCATGGAAATATTTCAATGAACAGGTTTAGCTTTATAATGTATGATTATTACATGTTTTAATATGTGTTATCACAAAACATAACTGATAGAAATGCTTGAAAAGGTGCAGTGGTTAATGTTGTCACCTCACAGCAAGAGGTTCTCTGGTTTGATTCTTGGCTAAGGTGCCCTCTGTGTGGAGTCTGCATGTCTTCCCCTGTGTTCGTGTGGGTTCCTCCCACATTCCAAAGACATGTCTGGAGTGTTTCTCTGTGGGCCTCCAGTGAAAATAGGCTCTGTCCAAGTCAGACTTTCCCAGTCAACAAATATTAAATAAAAGTGACACCTGCTATGTTAGTTTACTTTAGGTGGTTACACAAAGGCTCCTGAAAATTCCATGTGATTCTTCATTTTAATCTTTAAATCAGGTGAATGACTTGGGAATTTGGAGGGTCACACTTATCCGAAAGAGGGGCTTTAGCAACTCTTACATTTCAGCCTCATGATAGGAAGTACTTTATAAGCAGCTTAGAGATACAGATATTTGAGTAATTTTAAATATGGAGTTTGGTTACTAAGACAAGTTTAGACCATAGTGAACCAAACTTTTTTTTTCTTTTTTTGTTCATTTCTGTGGATGATGCTTCAGAATGGCAGTAAACAAAGGGAAAATGCCATCAAGATCATTGTCAGATGCACTACAGATCAGATAGTAATTAAAAGTAAAGAACTTATTTTTAATTTTATTTCCTGGAATGTTATAGGTTTAGGCATCACACAAAAGACTAAGGCAGTAATAAATGTACTAAAGTAGAGTCCTGCACAAACTGAGTTATTACAAGTAAGTAAGTTAAAATGAAGTTCATGGGAGTTTTGAAATATTGAAATGGGTGGGGAAAGGCCAGTAGCAAAATACCCTCTAAAAAGGGTACTAACAAAGATGGACACATAGGGAAACCACTCATGACAAAAAGGGCGATGGTTCATTTTTTAAATTATTACTCAGAAAGTCTAAATCTTATCAGGCAAAGCTTAAGCACTCCCTGAAGCGACTATGGATGTTACGAAAACATTATTTAAACAGTAATGGGTAAGGGACAGTTACCAAATTGATAATAGGTGCTGATTCTAATATGGCCATACACTCAACTGATAGATATAACACCAAATGGAAAAATTCGGACCTGAAGATGTAGTGGGGGCAGTCAAGGTAGTGCAGTGGTTAGCGTTGCTGCCTTACAGCAAGAGGTTCTCCGGTTCGATCCTCGGCTGGGGTGCCTTCTGTGCGGAGTCTGCATGTCTTCCCTGTGGTCGCATGGGTTTCCTCCGGGTGCTCCGGTTTCCTCCCACATCCCAAAGACATGCTGTAGGTGGATTGGACACTCTAAATTGGCCCTAGGCGTGAGTGCATGCATGTATGTGCCTTCTGTGGAAGGTTGGGCACCAGTCTGTCAACTTGACACTGTAAAACTTCACTGCCAATCATGAGTGGACAGGTGGTCCATTGTGGCGACCCCTAACCGGAAAAAGCCAAAAGAAGGACCTGAAAATGTAGTCAATGTTTACATAATTTTTATAACAGAGCTGGGGCTACAGGATATATGTTAGGTTATACATCAGATGTTTAAGGACTAGCTACACTTATATGGGTAACAAAATAAGAATTACTAGTTATACAATTATGTTGTTAACAGACAGCAGGTTAGTAAATACAGTAATAAGAACAGAACACAATATTAATACTTTATCCGAATACAGCATTGTACACTTTGAAATTAGTATAGAATGCCCATACAGAGGCCCAAAGACCAAATTGCCACCATAACAGCTATAAATAAATGCAATCTGAGGGTCATGCTGCTCAAAGCTAGAAGTCTAAATCTCAGGATGCAATCGTTCAAAGCACTCCTCAAAATGGAGAACATCGACATTTGTGCTGTAACGGAGACTTGGTTTAAAGCAGCAGAAAGCACCCCTGCACTACCGAGCTATAACTCATTTCACGCTTTTCGGCCCCAGAAAATGGACCGAAGCTCCAAAGGCAGTGGCATCTCCATATTTATAGAGGATATGCACATCTCCAGACTAGTAGCAAAGCGTAATGCATCGATACATCAGGTACAACTAACAGTGGGTAAGATGGCGATTCAGGTCGTAGCCTGCTATAGGTCCCCAACCATGTCTCAAGACTCTCATTCCATGTTCCCAAGCACCCTGGAAACAGTCAGGGTCCAACCCAACACTCTCATACTGGATGACTTCAACTACCCCTCCATCAAGTGGGAAAACTACTCATGCACCAATACACTTGCCCAACTCTTCCTGGAATTCATTAATTCCAATGCACTGGAGCAGCTCATTCTTGCCCCCACTAGAAGAACATCCTTGACCTGGTTATTAATTACATGGGCAACCATTGCTCAACACCAATAGTCAATTCCTCCCTGGTTAGATCTGACCATAAACTAATTACCATGGAAATCCACATCTCAAAACAGTGTAAGAAACTTCTCTGTGTGGAAGATTTTCAGTCCATATATTTCTAGTTAATCACTGTATATTAATCAGATCAGACAATAGTAGTAGAAGTAGCAAACTTAAACTCGTCTTAAGTCAAAACAAAACACAAAAAATAATAATAGAAAATAAATAATTGTACAGCATTACTAAGTATTTGAAAGTAATCCAAGTAAGGCAGGAAGTCTGTTTCCAGTCGAAAATCCTTTATTAAGTACACAGACAAGCGATCCAAGTAAAACAAAAATAAGAGTAATAATTTCCTCACAAGCTTCCTCTATATATATCTACTTTTTATCAGGCATGGGAGTGGTTTATTGTGCTGTAAAACAAAGTGTTATTGGTACACATGTTAAATTCACATCCCTTACCATATCACTGTGACATTCAAGCTGGTCCTGCCCTACTTAGTAGCTGTCATAATAATATATAACCCTTATGTACTTTAAATAAAATTTATAATGATGTGGTACCTCTTATTTAACCAGATTATTAAGTAGATAATTAAGCCTGTGATTTTATCCAAGACAATATACTACATGGCTGGAAATAGATCAACCTTAGTTCATTTGGCAATCAAAAAATATATATAAATATATACATATACATTTTGCTTATGAAAATCAATTTCTATTTTCATAACCTTTTGTTAACAAAGATCGCTTTCATCCTTCTAGACTTCTTCAGGTCTGTGTACAAGAACTCTAAAAACAATCTATACAAATATATATAATTGTATAATCAGTATTGTTATTACACATCATTTTGAATAAAGTAGAAAAAAGAGAACCAGAAAAAAATAAATAAATAAAAATAAGAAAAAATGTATGTATGATGATGGAAACAAAATATACACTTAAATTACAACTGATTTAAAATGGTATTTAAAACCAACTGGTAGAATAAAATAAAATAAAATAAAATTAGTCATGTAAACAATGTGGCATTTTTCTAAGTTCCAGTGCACTTTTAATTGAACAGTAGTAGTTTAGTCCAGGCTTCCTAAAAGATTTCAGCTTTAATTGCCACATGAGTTCATGTTTCTCCAGAATATTTGGGATGTCTCCTTCAAGATCACCCATGTCTATGCGATCCAGGATCTGGAACTTAAAACCTGTGTGTCTTATATGAAGAGAAAGGTGTTTGGCTAGTGCATTATTTTTACATCCAGAGCAGATTATTTACAGTCTTGCCCACATAGAATGCATCACATTTATTGCACTGTGCCCTGTAAATTACTTTTGTAGTGTTGCAGTCACCCCCTGCACTGGTTTTAATGATTTCTTTTTAAATAAGGGCAATAAAAACAATCACCTTGCTGTATAAATATACAAAATGTACAATTAGTTTCACATCTTTTAGTGCTTTTCTCATATGGTCTAGGTTTAAATTCAACAAAACTTCTAATGTTCCTGGCCTTCCTATAAACAAATGATGGGGCTTCACCTAAGATGTTAATCAGAAAAGGGTTTCCTGTGACAATGTCCCAGTTTTCGTCAATAATATTTTTGATACTGTGATAATCCAAAGTGTATGTCAGGATGCAGCTATTTTTGCATTTGTTATTCTCTGTGGAATTACTTAAAATTTTTCTACTGGGGAGGTTGAGTGAAGGTGCTTCAATCCTTTTCAGTTCTATAATGGGTTCCAGGATGTTTTTTAACATCTGACTTTCATAGCCTCTCACTAGAAAATCATTCTCTAAGTTGTTCAGGTTTCTCAAAAATGCTTCCATCTCTGTGGTAATTCTAGCTAATCTATAGCCTTGGGACTTCACTACATTATACTTGGTTTTTGTAGGATGTAGACTTTTACCGTGGAGTAATAAGTTAACCCTCGTTGGTTTTCTGAATAGATCAGTGGTGATTCTGTTATTGTTGGTGTCCTTGGAAATCAGCATATCTAAGAAAGTGGTTGAAGTACAGCTATGGGAAGAGGTAAACTTCAGGAAGGGGGTTGTTTGATTGAAGTAAGTGATAAAATCTCCAAGCTGCAGGGTGTCACCTTCCCACACAATAAAGATGTCATCAATAAAACATAAATAGCATGTGATATGCTGCATGTAGTCTGTGATGTTTAACACAAAGTCCTCCTCCCATTTGCCCAGGGCTATGTTAGCTATGCTGGGAGCCATGGCAGCCCCCATTGCTATACCAGTTTTTTGTTTGTAGTGTTTGCCATTGAAAGTAAGGAAATTGAAGTCCAGTACAATATTAATGAGCTTGCTTAACTTTTGCATTTGTGCCTGTGTACCCTGATTATATTTCTTAAAAGACTCCATAGCTGCTGTTATACAGTAATTGTGAGGGAGCACTGTGTACAAGGATTCCACATCAATAGTTAATAAAATACTGTCAGCTTCCACTGTAATGTTTTTTATTTCCCTCAAAAAATCCACTGAATCTCTTATGCATGACTTATTCTTTTCTGCTAGAGGTTTCAGCAAGTAATCAAGGTAAATGGCTGTGGCTTCAGTAAGGGAACCTCCACTTGCTACCACTGGTCTATAAGGTGGGTCTTCTCTGTTCTTGTGTGGCTTTGGTATTCCAAAAAAGTAAGGTAAACGTGGGCATGGGCTCCATAAATAATTATAAAGATTTTCAGTGATAAGTTTTTCTTCCCATAATGTGGTGAGATTAGTGTTCCACAAATCATATGCTCTTTTTATGTCATCCATCGTAAATAACTCATAAAATGTTATCCCGCAGCATGTTCTCTATCTTTTGGTTGTAGCTAGTGGTATCAGTCACAAGTATACCTCCTCCCTTGTCTGCCTTCATTAAACGCCTGGATTTATCATTGCCTAGCTCAAGCAATGCTTTTCTTTCTCCCTGTGTTAAGTTATAAAGTTTTTTCTTAGGAGGTTTTCTAAGCATTTTACTGATATCCATCTCACATTTCACTTCGAAAGCAGCTAGTGTTTGATGTAGTGGTGGACAATAGCTGCTAGGCCTTTTTAGAGTTTCATCACTAGGCTTATTTTCAATGTCATTACTTTTGCCATGAAACTGTACCCTTAAGTTGAGCTTCCTCACAAACATTTTAAGGTCCATGAGTACCTGAGCAGCCTCACTCCTGCAGCTTGGTACAAAAGTAAGTCCTTTGGACAACACACTTTTTTCCTCTTCAGTCAGTGCTTTAACAGAGTGGTTCCAGATAAGTGGAGCACCGGTTATTGTGGCACCTGTTATTGTTTTTATTGTACCTGTTATTGTGGCTGGTTCCTCCGTCTGAGCCTGGGACCTGGGTTGTAGTCGGGGTTCCAGTCGGGATTGCCCAGTTATTGTATTTCCCTCACCCCTGTCCACTGTTTGGTTCTCCTGTCTTCCTGGGAGTTCTTGGATAGAATATGAGACCTCTGGAATTCCTCTGCTGATTTCTGGAATCTCGGTGGGTTGTAGTAGTATTCCTCACTGTGACTGTGGTATGGGGGAACCTGGTAAGAGGAACAAGCTCTGGGGCTCTGGTGGTGGTCATCGTTCTTGTTCTGGTGCTGGCACTGGTTTTGGTATTGGGTGGTGGTTGATGTCTGTGCTGTCGATATTGGTCTTCCTAAAGAAAATGGTCTCTGTGAAGGTGCTGCTGCTCCTAGCAGCTGGATTGTCTGTGGTCCCAGTTGTCCTGGTAGTCCTGTAATGCGTCCTGTAGAACTGTCTGTTGGTTCTGGTTGCCGCTGTGGCTTATGTCCCTTGTCCTGATCCTTCTGTGATGTCAAAGGCTTTTGCGGAGTGTTGATAGCCAGAGGGGATTGGGGTTGTGGGGAATGTCTCCTGGTGGTCCTGTATTGTGCCCCTGTCTGGTTTTGTGTGAGAATCTCCCCTGGGAAAATCCCGTTGAGGTCTGCTGGCACTGTTATACTTTCCCTTATATCCCCTGTAATAACTAAAACCTTGTCTGTTGGTTCTCCTGTTGTTGTTATTATTGTACCTCCTAGTAAGTCTCCCAGGATCATCTTTGTCCAGTTGATCTCGTTTCATTTTATTAATCTTTCTTTCCTTAATGGACTGCTCATATCCTTTCACTCTTTCTTTAAGCAGCTCAAATTTAGCATCTAGGTTATTGTGGTTCTTATTTTCCAATGTTGTTTTTAAAGATGTGATGTCAGCCTTTGTAGCTTCCTGCACACTAAGGTTGTTCCTTACTAGCAGATGAATAAGTTTGTAGCTGGTATCCTCTAAAATATCTTCCCATTCCTTAGAAAGTGAATCATCCATACTTTTCCATTGGTCTTTTGTTAAATCTATGTACCCGGGGTAGTCTCTTCTTATCTATGCTTTGTTGTAAATAAATGTGTTCCCAGTAGAGACCCTGCATGCGTTTCAGTTGCTTTTCTAGTTTAGAAAAAGTCTCTGAATTCATATTTTCTGGGCCCATTCTTCCTTGTACATTTTCTGTATCCGTTTGTATCTGATCTGCTTCTGTATTATTCCAGATAGGTACAGTTAGTAAATCTTTAAGCCTGTCATTATCCATGTCTTAAAATGCTGGAATTCCACACCAGTTCAGGGATCCTTTGACGGACCAAAAACCTTGGCCTCAGAAACCAAAGTACCAACAAAAAACAAGTAATCTCCGTGGTATCCCCGAAGTCTCAAAACAACCCACTAAACAAGTGTAGTGGGTCCAAAAACAAAACAGTGTAAGAAACTTCTCTGTGTGGAAGATTTTCAGTCCATATATTTCTAGTTAATCACTGTATATTAATCAGATCAGACAATAGTAGTAGAAGTAGCAAACTTAAACTCGTCAAGTCAAAACAAAACAAAAAATAATAGAAAATATATAATTGTACAGCATTACTAAGTATTTGAAAGTAATCCAAGTAAGGCAGGAAGTCTGTTTCCAGTCGAAAATCCTTTATTAAGTACACAGACAAGCGATCCAAGTAAAACAAAAATAGAGTAATAATTTCCTCACAAACTTTCTAAATATATATATACTTTTTATCAGGCATGGGAGTGGTTTATTGTGCTGTAAAACAAAGTGTTATTGGTACACATGTTAAATTCACATCCACATCTCACCCACACCACCAGCAAAGGTAACTTCTCCAAAGCTGACTTTGGGCTCCTAAAAACAAAGATGGCTAACTTCACAGCACCCATGCAAATGGAAAATAGGTGCATGACCGCTGAATCATACACCAATGCACTGTATGAACACGTACATAAATGCATGGAACTGGCCATACCCAACAGAACCAAGACGCTCTCCTCCAAAAAAAAAAATGAAGCCAATCTGGTGGTCCCCAGCCACTAACAAACTCTACAACAAAAGGAAGAAACTGTTGCAGAAAAAGGTGAAATCCCAAGACTGGAAAAACTCCTTTATTAGCCTCAACAAAAAGCTGAGATCCCTTATCTAAACCTCTAAAGCTAGCTATGAAGGCAGAACTGCAGCAGACACTAAAAATAACCACAAAGCCTTCTACAGTTATATCAAGAATCTCCACGGCAATACCCAGATTTGCTTTGAATTACTGCACAATGGTACCTCCTATACTGAGCTAACAGCTACTGCCAACATACTGGCCGATGGATTCAGTGCCAACTTTATCCTTCTCTCCCCCTAAAGGACCAATCACAATACTGGAAGAATGCCAGGCACCCAGCATTACTGCAGCACAGGTTAAAGCTGCATTGTCCAAGACCAAGAATACAGCTTCCATGGGATCCAACAGTATCCCTGGCTGTGTTCTACATGAACTACAAAGTAAACTGGCACCACACCTGTGTGCCCTGTTCAATTACAGCCTCACCTCAGGCTTTGTCCCTACAGAATGGTGCACTGCTACAGTCATCCCTCTCCATAAAGGGGGAGTGACTACAGACCCTAGGGATTATCACCCCATTAGCCTGACGAGTCTGATATGTAAGACTATGGAGCTCATCATCATGAACCTAATTAACAAGGATATAGGGAATCTCCAAACTCTGGATTCCATGCAGTTTGCTTTTGTGAATGGTAGATCATGCCTGCTCAACCTAGACTTCTTTGAGTCAGTCACCAGAGCTGTGGATGAGGGAAAGGCAGTTTATACAGCCTACCTTGATCTGATCAAGGCCTCTGATACCATTTCCCACTCAGGAATTATTGATAGACTCACCAAACTAGGCATCAACCTCTATATCACTAGGTGGGGTTGCAAGTTGGCTCACAGATAGAACCCGCAGTGTAAAAGCAGACTCCAAGTCAGACTGCCAATCAGTCACGAGAGGAGTCCCACAGGGATTGGTCTTGGGTCCTCTCGTTTGGCATTTACTTCTCAGAGGTCCAGACCAACACGGAGGGATTCTGGCTGACCAATTTCGCCGACAATTGCAAGCTGGGAGCCATTATTAACTCTCCAAGTGATGTAGGCATCCTACAGAAAGGCCTCACTGAGACTGGTGTAGAAATCATGGCCTTAAGCTTAATGCCAAAAAGTGCGTCATCATTCCCACTAATTACCGCATTGATGGTAGCCCACTGAACATTGAAGGTGTTTAAGAGATCTGGGGACACAGGTTGACAGCAACCTCTCCTTCGATTACCACACTGCCACTGTGGTCAGGAAGTCCTTCTATGTGGCACATCTCATTACCAAGGGTTTTACATCCAGGAAGAAAGAGGTCATCATCTCTCTCTACTCCTCCCTTATTAGACCAATCATAGAGTATAATTCCCCATTTGACATGTACCTCATTAAACAGCTGGAAAGGCCACAAAAGTACCTCATGAAGAGGATCCTAGGCGTTAAACATATGCCCTACATGGACAGACTCAAAAAACTCCAGCTTTTCTGTCTTATATCATCTATTAAGAGGCGATCTCTGCTTGACTTACAAAGCCATATCTGACCCAGCCCGGTTAGAAATGCTCACCTAAAGAAATCCCAATCCCTCTGCACCACACGCTCCAAGGACCTCAATCTCATTACCACAATCAACAGAACATGCTGGAGGGACAGGTTCATAATCCAGAGACCGCCCATGCTCTGGAATTGACTTCCCATACATGTCAAGCAGACCACCTCACTGACCCTTTTCAAGAGAAATATTGATGAATGGATGGGAAATAGAAAGTTCACCCCGGGGATCACTCCAGTGGCTCTACCTGATAGAGGCACTGGGAACTAAAGGCAGCATGATGCCAGGGCACTTCTATGGGATAGGCTTGTAAAGGCTCCAGGGCCGTTGGCCTAGAACACACCTATGAACTTATGAACCTAAAAGGAAGTTGGAATGAAGATTCATTAATGTTGTTGTTCTTCTTTCGGCTTTTCCCAGTTAGGGGTCGCCACAGTAGAACTCTGGTCTGCTAATGATTGGCAGTAGATTTTTATGGTGCCGAGGTGATAGCCCGATGCCCAACCTTCAACGAAGGCACGCCCATTCACGCATGTCTTTCGAATGCCACTCATTCGTGGGGAGGACATGCAGACTCCACACAGAAAGCGCTCCAGCTGAGAATCGAACGGGAGAACCTCTTGCTGTTAGGCGACAACGCTACCGCTGCACCACCGTGGCTTTAATGAAATATAAAGAATGTAGCAAAAAGGGAGAGTAGATTAGAGACTATTAGAAACAGATAACCACAAAAAAATGGATAACCAACAAGAAGGCTTAGTAAATCTAAAACTAATTAAACAAGGGATGCAATCATGTCAAGCAAAATAAATTTAATAAGAATTAAGCACTTTCGTACACGAAGTGCAGAAGTTCATCAAAATGGAAACAGACTCAAAGAAGAGAATTTACTTGTAGAATCCAGTGGGATATATGTAAACAGGAAGAAAACACCTTTGTGTAAAAGTTAAAAAGTAGGAACTTGACAAAAGCTTGGATCAGATACAGGAAAGGTAAAGAAAGCTGGGGAATTTGGAAAGAAATACAAGCAAAGAGTTGCAAGGACGAAGTTATAGAACTAAATACTGACTGTGTAAAATAAGAAGTTATGCACCTACCATAACGTTCCATGTTAGTTGTCTTCTTCTCGCCTTCTTTCTTGCTGGATGGGTTCGGAGCAGATCCTCGGCTCCGACTCGGCCAATACTAAAGCTCGAGAGCTAATTCCACTGGCTCGAGGCTCCCCTATATCCCACAATGCTAGGCGGTAACTACTCAGATCTCGTTTGATAGCTATACCAAGCAATCCTAGTCTCCATAGAATGGAGTTGGGAAACCCACCTCAAACAATCTGCGTAAAGGAAAGGCAGACCTCAGTAAAGATAGAAGAGGTGGGAGAATGTGTGGGAGTAACAACTTTCGGAAGAAAACACAAAGGAATTCTGGTCGGTCTGTCCAGGCTTGGGGGAAGGAGGGTGGGACGCAAGAAAGAAGGCGAGAAGAAGACAACTAACATGGAACGTTATGGTAGGTACATAACTTCTTAATGTTAAGTTGTCAATCTCGCCTTCATTCTTGCTGGATGGGACCGTCCTAGCACCTTATCCCGGGTGGCCTATCGGAACAGACTCTTGAGAACAGTGGAACCAAAATTGGCACGGCTTCTGGAAACCATGTCCAATTTGTAATGTGAAATGAATGTATGAGGAGAAGCCCAGGTGGCTGCTGCACAAATTGAATCTATCGGCAACCTGTCCTGAAAAGCTACGGATGTAGCTAATGCCCTAGTTGAATGAGCTCTAGGTCTCGAGGGGAGTTTTTGATGTCTGATCTCATAGATGAAGGTAATCGTAGAGGTGAGCCATCTAGAAAGGGATACTTTAGTGACTGGAAGGCCCAATTTACCTTCCGCATATGACAGAAACAATTGATCAGATTTCCTGAATTGTTTAGTCCTGTCTAAGTAATATCTCAGTTGGCGATGAACATCCAAAAAATTTAGCTTTTGTTCTGACCTATTTGAATAGTTAGGGAAAAAAACGGGGAGATCAATAACTTGGTTTAGGTTAATTTGAGAAGAAATTTTAGGTAAAAAGGATGGATTAGTACAGAGGGATACCCTGTCTTTGTGAAAAAGTAAGTAAGGAGGACGACTGCACAGAGCATGGAGTTCGGATACTCTTCTCGCTGAAGTTATAGCTACCAGAAAAAGTGTCTTCCAAGAAAGCAACTTCAGAGAACATGAAGCCGCGGTTCAAGGGGAAGAATTAAAGATGCCAGAACCAAGTTCAAATCCCATTGAGGCGGGGGTCTTTGATTGGAGGTTTGAGAAGAAATACACCCCTTAAGAAGGCTTTACAGAGTTTGTGAGCCATGATGCTGGATTCTGAAACACCAACATGAAAATTTGATATGGCAGCTAATTGAACTCTAATGGTTGATGCAGAAGATCCTAAATGAAAGAGTTCTGCTAGAAAGTCTAAAATAGACTGGATAGGTGCAGTAAAGGGATCTATGCTTTTCGATGATGCCCAAAAGGAAAAACGTTTCCATTTGCTAGTATAAATCTTCCGGGTAGAAGATTTATGAGAGGCTATCAAGATATCTCGGACCGAGCGAGATATTGAGGGAAGCCTGGCTAAGGTTGGAATCGGAGAAACCATGCTGTGAGGTTTAGAGAAGACAGAGATTGGTGCAGCTGACCCGATTGATGGGTGATCAGATCTGGTACTGGGTCCAGATGCCAAGGCTGCTCCAAAAGGTAACGATGAAGAAAGGGAAACCATATCTGTCGAGACCAGTAAGGGGCAATGAGGATCACTGTCACTCTCAAGGCGATGGCATTCTGAATTAGTTGAGGTATCAGTGGAAAGGGGAGAAAGGCATACAGAAGTCCCCGGGGCCAATCGTGGACTAGAGCATCTCTGGTGGGATGGCCTGGTAACGGGAAGAGAGTGAAGAAGTTGTGACACTTGCTGTTTTGGGGAGTAGCAAAAGGATCGCAGCAAGGCTGGCCCCATCTTAGGAATACTTCTTCTAGAACTGACTTCTTTAGAGACCACTCATGTGGCATGAGAATTGCTCTGCTCAATTTGTCTGCAATAACGTTGGATTTCCCGGGAATATGCGTTGCTATCAGAAAACGCTGAGAAGAGATCGCCCATTGCCAAAGTCTGAGTGCCTCTCGACATAAAGGGTATGATCTGGTTCCGCCTTGTTTGTTGATGTACCACACTACGGACATGTTGTCTGTTTGAATTGCAATAGTCCCCGTGGGAAGAGAGTCGTGAAGGGCTTGCAACGCTAAAAGCACTGCTCTCATCTCTAAGACATTTATGTGCAAGTGGCACTCGAAAGGTTGCCACGTGCCCTGGACTGTCCTGCCCTGATAATGCCCCCCCCCACCCGATCAGGGAGGCATCTGTTGTCAACGTGGCAACTGGGGGGGGGAGTGTGAAGGGTCTTCCTCGGAGAAGTTGAGGTGATGTGATCCACCAAGACAGTTGATTCTTGCATGCTTGAGTTATCAATATGGTATGGGACATCGGGAGTTGTTGAAAGGACCATTGAGTAAACAGCATCCACTGGAGGATCCTCATGTGAAAGCGAGCTAAGGGGAGAAGGGGAATAGCTGCTGCCATGAGTCCTAGTACCTTCAACACCAGTCTGGCTTTGAATTTGACACATTGTAAGAGCAGGGACACTTGGTTCTGAATGTCTGACACCCTCTGCTCTGTGAGTCTGGCTGAAAGAGTCCGTGTATCTAAGGTGGCGCCTATAAAAATAATAGACTGACAAGGCGACAAGGCAGATTTTTCGAAATTTATTGAAATGCCTAGAGCTTGACAAGATTGGATGGTGAAGTCCCTGGATAGGAGAAGCTGATGTCTGGTGGTGGCAGTAAGGAGCCAGTCGTCCAGATACGGAAACACCTGGAATCCTTGACGTCTCAAGTGAGCCGTGACCACTGCCATGCATTTGGTGAACACACGGGGAGCTGTAGTGAGACCAAAGGGCAGGGCCCTGAATTGGTAGTGACTGGCTCCCAGCCTGAAGCGGAGATATCTCCTGGAGCGTCTGTTCATTTTGATGTGGTAGTACGCGTCCTGAAGATCTATCGAGCACATCCAATTGTCCTGACCCAAGAAGGGTAGAATGGACTGTAGCGTGACCATCCGGAATTTTGTTTTTTTGACAAACTTGTTTAAGTAGCTGAGATCCAGTATGGGTCTCCAGTCCCCTGTTTTTTTTGGTACCAAAACGAATTTGGAGTAGATTCCGGATCCTTGCTGGTCTGCCGGGACTGATTGGATGACTCTTTTTGATAGCAGCTTTGAAATTTCTAATGCTGCTTGTTCCCTTAGAGTGGGTGAAAAGTCTGGAAGGGATCTTTTTGGTTGGGTTGGAATGTGAATGAAGGGAATTTTGCAACCCCCGGATATGATCGACTGTACCCATTTGTCTTGAGTAAGGGAAAGCCAGGCTTTTGGGTACAGTGATAACCTTCCCCCGACTGCCTCCGAAGGTGGACAGCCGGGCAGCCCCTCAGGGGTGCTGAAAGGGTTTGTCAGAGAACATTTCTCTGCTACCCTGGTTTTGCGGACCTCCTCTGCCTCTAGGGAGGCGTCTATTATTATTCCCCCCTCTGCCTCTAGAGGGGAATCGGCCTTGTGCGTCAGATGAGACTCCCTGGGATTGTTTGCAGAACCACATCTTTCCTCCCCTTTGACCTTTGGGATAGGGTCTAGAAGGGGTAGAAAAACGGACTCCTACAGCAGAGAGAGTCTTACCTTCTACCTCGCACCTGGTCAATGTATCCTTCACCTGTGGACCAAACAATGATGATCCATCAAAGGGAGAGTTGGTGAAGGACGCCTTGAAAGGGTCCGCAAAGTTGCATAGCCGCATCCAGGCGTGCCTTCGTAAGGCAACACCCGTGCCTGCAGCTCTACTCGCCCCATCTGCTGCATATGAGACCAGCCGCATGGAGGAGTTAACGATGGAATTTAGGGTCGCCAACTGGGAGTTCATTGTGTCTTTGAACCCCTCAGCTGTAGGATCCTTCATCAGTTCACCCATATCCTTGAGTAAATCTCTTTGGAGACGAGTGAAGTGGCATAAGTAGTTCAGCGACCGCATTGAAAAAGTCGCTGACGAGAACATCCGCTTGCCGTACCTGTCCATGGTCCTAGATTCCTTATTAGGAGGATGGATAGGAACAGAAGGATCAGCTAACTCCTTCTTTGTGGCCGCAGCCACCACCATGGCATCAACAGGGACACCTTTGGATAAAAACTCTTTGTCTTTGGGGGCAGTAATAAATGTGGATGGTCTCCTCGGGGTGGGTTCCACTGAGTCAGGAGCCGTCCAAGCCTTCCTTGCCACCACTTCCATAAGGGGGTCAAAGGGAGGGGACACCCAGGAGGTAGAAGGGCGAGAACCAAACGCCTCAAGATACACTGACTCATCCTCCGAAGGATTAAGGGCTGGCCAGTTCCCCCTCTGTTTCAGGATCTCAAGGATGTCAGCAAAGGAGACATCCTCAGAGGGGGATCGAGGGGACCCTTCGGATTCCTCTAAGTCAGTGTCAGAGGTGATAGACTCAGGGGAGTCAATGTGCTTCCTCTTGCACTGCCACTTCCTTGGGGGATCTCCTGCAGGGTCAGGAGAGACCTCGGAAGAGGAGGAAATTCCCAATGGGGAATCTTGAGGAGTTGGCTCTCTGCGGTGTGGGACAAGGGGGTGAGTAGAAATCACCGCAGGCACTGTAGATGGAGGGGCTGAAGGAGCTGACTGTGGGGCAGAACCTGGTTCTAGCACGCTCCGCATGACCTCGAAGGCACCCCTGTCAGGCAAGGCCCGAGGCCCTCGCTCCGAAGAGACAAGGGCCTCCCCCGGCACCGACAGAGACGGCTCCGAAGCCGATGTCAGAGCCGAACTCACCAACGCCGAAGCCCCGAGAGGGAGAGCGGGGTCGGACAAGGGTCCGATGCCACTCGCCCCCCGGAGCCGATGAGGGAAGCTCGGCGCCGAGATCCCTCCAAAGAGGAGATCGGGGCAGACGACGGAGCCGAAATGGAAGGTATCGGATCCGACGCACCGACAGTCATGGCTCCGACAAGCCTTGGCTCCGAACTCGAAGGAGTCGGAGGAGGAATGTATTGGGGAACGGGAATAGCCACTGACTGGTGAGTCGGGCTATGCAGCATTTGGGCCAGTGCCTCGGACTTGAAAAGTCTACTCACCACCCTCTGCAAATCATGGTCTGATAACCTGGAAGACCGAGAGGAATGAGTTTTGTGACTTCGCTCCGAAAGGAGAGGGGATCCTGGCGCCGAGTGCACGGATCCGATAGAGGGGGACCTGGACCTCTTTCTCGAATGTGGCTCTGATAAGGGTATCGGAGCCGACAAAGTCTTATCAGCCTCGGCTCCAGCCGGAGCCGAGGTAACAGTATGAGGCTTAGAAACATCGGCTCCAGCCGGAGCCGATGTCGAAGCCTGCTTAGACTTCTCAGCAGTCGACTCAGGAGCAGGAGCCGACTGCTTGGAAGTTTTTGAAGGCTTCCCCGACACCGATTGAGTCGGGGGGCCTTCAGGCTTTAATAAGCCCCGCAAGATAAGCTTATTCTTGCGTTCCTGCAGGACTCTAGGGCTAAATCCATGACAAAAAGCACAAGAGTCCTGCAGGTGCAAAGGCCCCAGGCAATACACACAAGAAGTGTGACCGTCTGTCAGAGACATTTTCTGACAGCACGAGTCACACTTCTTGAAGCCTGAGACCTTGTCTTTAGACATCGTGAAAGAAAGAGAGGCTAACACACACAAACACAATCCAGACACTCTCTACAGAAAAATTATTAAAATAAAATATTACTGTTAATACAGAAATGCACACACACAAGCCCCTACAACACTAATCTAATAAGGGACTAGGGTGAGGGAAGGGCCGAAGGCCTAGAACAAGGGTAAAAAAGGAAGGGTTCGACAAATAGGGGTCGATATAACTAAAAGTTAAAATTAAACTAAAGGATATCTATTAGAACTAAAAAGGGGGTTATTAGCAGTACCTAAAAGGTAAAATTTGACTAACCTGCCTGAGCCGGTAGAAAAGTGCACCTCGTCAGCTATAGCGGCAAACGAGATCTGAGTAGTTACTGCCTAGCATTGTGGGATATAGGGGAGCCTCGAGCCGGTGGAATTAGCTCTCGAGCTTTAGTATTGGCCGAGTCGGAGCCGAGGATCGGCTCCGA
This sequence comes from Protopterus annectens, assembly GCF_019279795.1. Lineage (NCBI taxonomy): Eukaryota > Metazoa > Chordata > Ceratodontiformes > Protopteridae > Protopterus > Protopterus annectens. The sequence continues at coordinate 1,284,298,415 of NC_056747.1, forward strand.
ACCCATCCAGCAAGAATGAAGGCGAGATTGACAACTTAACATCAGACTGTTAAGACAATTAAGTGTATAGCAATACATGAAATATGGGAAAGTGGAAAACATTTACAAGGGCAAAGGGTCCAAAATCTAGATTTGTAGCAGAAAGGTTGGCTCAGAGAAAGAATGAAATAACTGTTACAGTGCTTTGAAAACCCTTTTGTCAGACAGTATACTATAAGGCAGAAATAAATATTATGCACACCAGGTGAAGAAGCATTTATAGCTGGCAAGAGGGCTCAGCAACAGAAACAGCCTTATTTCTAGACATGATCAAGATTATTAGCGTAAAGGAAGTGAACAAAAGTCACTTGAACAAACCCATTTCCACAGCTGAAACAGACAAAACTACTGACTCTCTCTTAATTCAGGCAAAGCACCTTAACTTGATGTTCTAATTATTGAATGTTACAAGAAATGCAAAAATGAATATGCCTTGATACTACTTAAAATTTTTCAAGAAGTACAACTGATAGGATAGCTTCTAGGTAAAAGCTAGATGGATAATAAAATACTCCCTGGGTTTCATAAAGGTTACCACTTAGTGTACACTTTCTGTATTCAAGAACATCTCTACCACATTGTTTGTGCTTTGTATTCACTCTGAAAGGTTACCACTAAGTGTACACATAGTAGTAACCTTCATGAATCTTAGCATCTCTAACTAGGTAAGCATACTTTAATGCCAGTCTTACACTATATCACTGATAAAACCAGACAGCAAAATCTATGCAACAACCTCAGATAGTAGCCTAGGACACACAGTTCAGTATTTATTAAAAGAGAGGCAGCAAGGATTTATTAAAGTATGAATGGTCGGACCAGATTTATTTAGGTTATGGATGAATGCTCAAAGGGTACTGATTATATTCTGGACCTAGAGCAGTCATAATACTAAACTTCAGTAGTGCCTTAAGTTCTACTGAGTGGAATTATATCCAGCAAGTTCTTGAAAAAATGTCTGATGCTATTTTCCTCCATCAAGGAGTGGAAAAACTTAGAATATGGACACACGAAGAGTCTGCACAAATGGAATTAATTTTCCCAGTATTAAACTGTACAGAGAAACCCCGGAAGGATGCCTATTATCACTTCTGTTATTTGTATTGGCAAATGAAGTACCTGTAGAATCTCTGGCAAAAACAGTCAAGAAGTGATCAATTAAATTTCAAACATCTTAAGTGGATATCACATCCACATAGGACTATTTAAAAGTAATTAAAATAATTAATATATTCTCCACGATATCTGCATTATATTTAAATGAAAACAAACCTATGATTTCCCCTGAATAAAAATATAGAGAAGGAATGTATAAAAATAATATACATACCAACAAGAGCAAAGATAATATCAAAAAAGACAATGGAAGCCTAGGCTTGATAAGTTTACATGATATGCAAATGTATCAACAGAACAGTAAATGCTTAGGTCTAGACTACAACCGAGACCATTATGGCTATGGTGAGAGATGGAGGTTATCAAATATCAACCAATAGTAAAGACAGTCAATGACAGTAACAAAATATGGGACTCAATCGGAATGGAAAATGGCTTGTTGAATAATACCCCAACTCTAGAATAGGAATAAAGAAGAATATGCAAGAATGCATCTTGGCAAATGTACAAGTTAACACTGAATGAAAGCTGATTTTTGGCAGAACTTAGTAGTTATGTGATATACTGGACAGATCTGTGAGATAGATGTAAGAAAAGATTCAAGGACTTCAACAGTGTCCCTGCCAGAGGGGATATACAAATGATTATTAGGTGGGAATTACTTCATGCTGTATACTTTATGGGAGAAGGATTAAAAGAAATACATCAGAATAGTCAAAGCCACAGATGGAAGAAACATTAGCTATATCAGAATTAGGGAAAAGAATATAACGCTTTCCAAGACGTATAAAGCATAGACTGATACAGAAACACTAAACTTAATGAAAAATGAGAGGAAAATGGAAGAGTTAGCTACGTAAACATAATGAAGACCGAACATGGAAGACTTGTTTGAAAGAATGATACCTGTTAGACCTATCATCAGCAAACAGCATTTATATTATAAAAAAATATTCATATTTAGCAACAGTCCAAAGAAAGAAAGAGGATGGAGTAGCTCTGATAATGCTGGAGATATAAAAATACATCAGATTAGTTCCACATGATTTAAGATTTCAGGAAGGTTCAAAGGATTTAAGAGGCAACCTATTATGTAACAGCAATGGCTGCATGGAAACAAGTGCTCGAGTTAGGGAATTAATTTTGTTGTCTACTGGAATATGTTATCCAAAGCAAACAACCCTAATATCGGTCATTTCTGTATTAGACTGGTTATGGCTGTGATCTAATACGTACTATTTAAATATATTTATAGGCTCATAGACGGTTACTAGGCTAGCGGCCCTAGAGTCCCTTATAAGCCTACTCATGTTAATCCTGAGTTGCCCCAATTGTCCTTGGTTAGATGGACATAATTCACACAGTGAGTCTATGATCAACACCTACTACCTCTGTCTATGAGGGACCAGAGTGCCACCCCCAGGGTGAATTTGAGGTCTCCCATCCATTTGTCTAGGTTTTGTTTGAATGGAAACAGCGAGGAGCTCTACTTCATGTGAACTGGAAGTTTATTCCAGAGGAGCAGCAATCTCTGAAAGATACAGCTGTCTCTCCAGCATATTCTGTTTATGTCACAGGCTAGATTAAGTCCTTAGAATAAGTGACTCTTGTGCCATTTGACTTGCAGATGTGCGGCAATTCCATGGGAAAGGGGGTTGTAGACTACCCTATAGGCCAGGCACAGGTCACCTCTCAGCAGCCTATATGATACAGAGTACAGTGGCAGGGCTTTCAGTCTATCCATGTATGTCATTGTTTGGAGGCCCTGTATTTTCTTGGTGAGAAACTTTTGTGGTTTCTCCAGCTGCTGAAGTTATCTGGTGAGGTACATGTAAAAGGGAGCAATGTACTCTATTAATTGTCTGATAAGGGTCAAGTACAGTGGAATTATAACATATTTACACCTGGATGCGAAGCACTTATTTATGGACTGCACAACATAGAAGGCTTTCCTTACCACTGTAGAAACTCGGTGGTTGAAGTACAGATTGCTATCTACCTGTATTCCTAGATCTCACACCACTGGGTTTAAACTTAAGGGGATGTTGTCAATATTGTAATCAGCAGGGAATTCTGCTTTGCCAAAGGGGATAATAATGCACTTTTTTGTGTTTAGTTTTAGACAGTGGCTTTGGCAGCAATCATTTGCCTGTGTTAGCCCCTCCCGTAATATGTTAACATTTTTGGGGGACTCCGTGATTGCACCCAATTTACAGTCATCGTGAATCTGGTAAGCCAAAGGCTGTCTACTGTGGCCTGGACTTCTCAGAAATAGTTTCCAAACAATAATGAACCCACCACAGATCCTTGCGGTACACCACTGGTAATGGGTCTACTGGTAGAAATGGAGTCACCAACTTTGCCTGTATGTGTTCTATCGGTCAGCCAATTGGCTACCCATCTAATAATGTAAGGGTTATTCCCCAGCTGGGAGAGTTTCTCAATGATATCTTAGCGGGGGATTGTGTCAAAAGCCTTGGTTAGGTCCAGATAGACTGTATGCACTGTCTTACCATAATCCAGGGCTTTTGTGACTTTCTCAAAGAAGTCTACTAGGTTTAATTAATTTTATTTATTTTTATTTTACATTTGTTGACCAGGATAGTCCGACTGGATGCATGTCCATTTTCAGCAGAGGCCCGGGGAGAAAAGCTCCAAGGGTAAGCAGATACAGCATTACATAATACCAGCATTACATATTACAAGCAGACTATGTACAGAGATTACATAAGTAAGCAAGTTAAGCAAATTCTACAGGTTACAGTTAATCCTGAGCACAAGTCAGGATTAAATTAAATTACACAGTAAACTGGTTAACAGATTTTTACACATTCTAGAGAGAGTTAGCCAGGCTTGATGCATTGACATAGCCAGTTAATAAGCATGATCTACCCTTAACAAAACCAATGTATTTGTTTGTTGATAAAGTCCAAGATGCATCTTTCCATGACCTTGCAAATGAGGCTGGTTAGACTTATGGGTCTATACTTCCCATGGTCAGTTGATGGCTCCTCTTTGTGCAAGGGGATTACTGTTGCTGTACTCCACTCTGCTGGAACAAAATACTGGAAAACCGCCCCAGGGAACTGCAGTGATGAGATTTATACATATATTTACAGAAATAAGATTAAGGCAACTAAAAAATAAACTGACAGAAGAATAAATAAGCTTTGGTGAACTTTGATTGTTGAGCAGCGATGCAAATTGTTTACAAATGAGAAGTTTCTTCTGATGATATTCTATGTACAATGAACTAAAACTTGCCTACCTTTTTTGATCAGTTTTATCTGTGTAAACTTTTACTTTGCATTTCTGATTCAGTAAAGTTTTTGACATTTAAAAATATAACTTCAAACTTCTTGTAAATAATGCCACAGCAACATCTGCTAAAACGAGTATTTATTCTCCGAAATGAGTTGGCACTGTTTTTACTGCCTAAGCCTTGTTCATTTGCCAAAATGAGTTGGCACTGTTTATACTGCCTAAGCCTTGTTCGTTTGCCACGCTGAGTCAGCACTGTTTATACTGCCTAAGCCTTGTTCATTCACCAAACTGAGTCAGCATTGTTTATACTGCCTAAACCTTGTTCATTCTGCAGACTGACTCGGCTCTGTTTATACTGCCTCAGCTTTGTTCATTCGCCAGACTAAGTGAACATTGCTTATGCTGCGGCATCTTAAATTGAGTCAGCTCTAGTCATACCATTTCAGCCTTGTTCATTCACCAAACTGAGTCAGCTCTGTTTATACTGCCCAAGCCTTGTTCATTTACCAAACTGACTTGGCTCTGTTTATACTGCCTCAGCTTTGTTCATTCTCCAGATTGAGTGAACATTGCTTATACTATGGCCTCATAAACTGAGTTAGATCTGTTCATAATGGTTCAACCTTGTTCCTTCTCTAGACTGAGTCGGCCCTATTTATATTGCTTCCGCCTTGTATTCTTTGCTCAAAGCTTCAGGGTCTTGTGACAAAGTTGCACTTCATGCAGCTAGCTCTCTTTTACATTCGCCACTGCAAATCCCATGCAAAAGCTGTCATGCTGCTTGTCGCATTCATTGCACTCCATCTGCTGTATCTGTTCACTTACCTTCAGTCATCTAGGCCTTCTATTCTGTCTTACTCTCTCTCCAACCTGTAAACAACCCTTCAGTTCTCCTCTCCTCCCACAAGTACCTGTACTTCCCCTGCATAAGCTTTCCTGTAAAAATAATACTTAATAAGTATTTGGAACTGGTCTGTGAAGAAGGTTCCTTACTTGCACATGTATTTAATTTCTCACAATGTATAGTGAACTGTTGACATAAAAAAAGTAAAATTATCTCTTGTATAACTACAGCAGAAAACAAAACTAAAAGCAAACTGCTGTCCCAGGAGTAGTGTAACCAAAATAAATAAATAAATAATAATAAAAAAAAAAAAAACACCACTCTCTAGCACCACCAAATAAATTCACTGCTTTTGTCTGTATTTATATAAAGACTTCTTCAGAACAACATATAAAACATGTCATATCAATTTATAAGGAATAGAAATCACATATAAACTCATTCTCAAAGTCATGCATATCCCTAAAATCAAGAACGATTTAAACTACAACTATAGTTATTGAACATATACTTCCTGACAGGTCTTATTAAATATATAAATAAAAAATTAATTCTGAACTAATTTTTATTTTTCAAAAATATTTTGTTTATAGATTCATTTATACCTAGAAACACATTCACTTGTAAATTAATTTGCTGTTCTGCTTCACATATCTCTATTTTGTTTTTAAAATGACCTTCTCTATAGTCACAAAATTCATGATCAACAAAGGGAAAATCTATTCTTTATAGCCTCATAATTTAAAAAAACACTTAGCTAAAGCATTTGTAGAGTCCTCCTGTTTTATAGCAAGAAAAGTGTTCTCAGATCCTAAGTGATACCTTTCTAGATGTAATCCCTTCATAATAACAATTGTATCATGAACATATTGCTAAATAAATACAACTCCAATAGAATTATAAATTAAACTGTCTCTTTCCATATCTGACTTTGTTAAGATGCTGCAAAAAATATGAATCTACCTGCAGCAGTTGCATTTCTCACAAGGGTAAGTACCCTTAGGCTTACATGTAGGTGCTGAAGAAACCTTAATGGTATCTGTGTGTAATACCCATTTCTGGGCATTTCTTTTTTGTAAACACACTCAGGTTATTGACCTATTATGGAAAAGTATTTTTCACTTCTCTTAAAATCTTCCAGTTATGCAGGATTAATTCTTTTATATTTTTATCATCTGCTGACATTTCCAGACTATACAAGTGTACATAGGATTAACACTATTCATGACACTCAAATCGTAACCTGAGGTGGAAAAGAAGACGGTCTCGTAATTACTTCCTCATTAGCTACATTTACTAAATATTATAATATTATATCCTCTCTTAAGGAACATTTGAATAACATATTTTAATTTGGCTCTAAATATATAATGATCTGTAGTTGAAAGTCAGATTCTAATAATTTGTCCCTTCGGTATATTCTTTTTAATTCACAAAGGGTGATTGCTATTAACGTGAACATAACTGTTAACAAAGGTGGATTTCCTATGTATTTTACACTCAAACCTTTTTGTGTTAGTATCCATATATTAAGAAATATCTAATAAATCTACAGTCATTCCTTTAGAGCCTAAAGTGAATTCAAGAAAAGTAGTACTTTCATTTACATGTTGAATATGTACATTCATTTAGTTTGGAAATGACAGGAATATAGAATAATTAATTCTATGTAATTAAAAAATTTGAGAGAGAAATGTGGAATTAGATTCCATAAGAGGGGAAAAACACAATTTGTTTACAAAAAAGAAAGTACCCTGAAACAGATATTACAGACAGATACCACTAAGGTTTACAGGTATAAATGAATCTATAAACATAAAATATTTTTTGAAAGATAAAAATTAGTTAAGATTTATTTATGTATTTAGTTAGTTGTCTTTGTAGAACTGGAATAGTCTAACTGGATAAAACCCATTTTCAGTGGAGGCCTGGAGAGAAAAGCTCCACATTTAGGTTACACATGATATAAATTTGGAATTGCAGAGTAAAAACATCAATACATGAGCTCATTTACATGATTTTTACAATATTTGTAAGTATTTAGGGTGGGGCAGTGGTGGAGCGATTAACGTTGTCACTTCACAGCAAGAGGTTCTCTGGTATGATTCTTGGCTGGGGTGCCTTTTCTGTGGAGTCTGCATGTCTTCCCTGCGTTCGTGTGGATTTCCTTTGGGCACTCCGGTTTCTGCCCACATTCCAAAGACATGCATCTACAGAGTTTCGTCCCAGGACTCCACTGAAAATAGGCTCTGTCCTAGTCGGACTTTCCCATCAGCAAATGTTAAATAAATAAATAGATTTCTTACATGAACATAGCATGTTTAACACAAAAAACAAGAGAGAAATTAACATAAACTGGCTAATTATTCAATAAAAAATAACATACAATAACAATTCATGTACTTATAGCATGATGGCTGCAGAGAAAAGATCAAACTTTTTTTTTTAGTTTAGTAATAATTTACAGACAAGTAGAATATAGCTTAAAAAGCAAGAGCGATATGAAAGGAAAAGTTATGGAAATGAGTAGGAAAATAAATGGACAGAGGAGGAATTGTAGTTAGTGGAGTGTGAGAGAGGGAGGAAAATACAAGTTTAAGAAATAAGTGCAGTACGAGCAAAAGTGACAAGGTACAAAAAGACTGGGAAGCAAAGAGTCAGAGGAAAGTAATCTGAATCAAGTTAGCCAGGCGAGCAGGGAGAACGGAGCCATCTTGGGCATAGGCGCTATTTCAACAAAGTTTTGAAACTGTTTTAAGTTTTCTATCTGTTTTAACTGTGTGGGGATTTCATTCCAGAGGTCTGACACAGAATGAGAGTAGAGAGAGTCTCCAGCAGTGCTGAACATCTTACTGATACATAGCAGACGTTTACTGCTACAGCGAAAGTCTCTAGTGGTTGAAGAGTACACTACAGTATTTTTGCAATGCTGGGCATTTGTCTGGAAAGTACAATAGCTTGTGGGCAATGATTAGTTGTGAGTATGTCAGCTGATTTCGCAGATCAAGCCAGTTTAATTGTTTTAATGTAAGACAGTGATGCGTTTTATAAGGTTGGTGGGTTGCTAATGTAGCTATTTTGTAGTAGCAGGAGGCAAGTTTAGTTTTATACATAGTGTTGATATTTGTAAGAATAGAGGAATTATATAACAGAGAAGGAAGACAGTATGTTGCTACTGAAGTAATCCTTGCTTGATCTGTCAGGTAGTGTTAGGCCCTATAGAGGGAACTGAGGTATCAAATCTGAGGTTGTCGTTTATTGTAACTCCAAGTAGTTTAGTTTGGCTTAGAGTTTGTATTTTTGGGTTATTACATGAGGTAATATGAAATGTGTGTTTCTGTTTAAGGTGTTGTTTTGTAGTAAGTTGTAGTATTTTGTTTTTTATTTATTTATTTTTTGGCATTAAGCAAGTTAGAATTTTTAGCCATATTTCAATGTCAGTGAAAGAGTTTTGAGTGATTTCCTGTAATTTTGTTATGGATGGGGCAGAGTAGAGAATGGCTGAATTGTCGGCATATTGTACGACAGTGACAAGTGTTGTAATGGTGTGAAGTTTATTAATGAAAATATTAAATAGAAGGGGGCTAAGTATTGACCTTTGGGGAACACCAACAGAGACTGGTTGAAATGCTGACAGGTTTTGTTACCATTTAGTTACCTACTGATGACTGCATAAATAACTGTGAAACAGGAGAGGGAGGAGTGAGACCTAGTGTTGCAAGTTCCAAGAGGAGCTTTTGGTGGGACACTGTGTCAAATGCTTTGGAAAGGTAAAGGAAATGTGAAGAAACAAGGCTGCCCTAATTTCTGTATTGGTTTACTACGGCGGTGAAGTTGAGGAGGGTAATATTGGGCCTGAAACCGTGCTGGATAGTGAAGAGGAGATAATGTCTGGTTATATGTTTCATAACCTAAGAGTGGATACATTTCTCAGGGATTTTAGAGAAAGGTGATAGGAAAGCAATACGCCAATAGTTTGTTAACTCTGTTGAAGTACCTCCTTTAGGAAGGGGTATAATAATAATAATACATTTTTCAAGGTGGATAGGACATAGTTTGTAGTTATTGACCGGGTGATTAGAATGGAGACAGGAAGGGCTCATGTTTCTGCACCTATTTTGAGCAACTCAGTGGAGAGGTTATCAGCAGCTGGGGCTGTTACTTTAATTTGGCTTGTAGTTTTTATGGCTGATGTTGGGATAGGCTGAAAACTAAAAAGACAGTGTGTTGCTTTTGAGAACAGATGGAAGTTGAAGGGGTGAAGTGAGGTGATCACTGATTAGTGATAGAAGTGACTGGATATGAGTGCTGAACGTAGTGGCAATGGGCTCTCTGTTGTCTGAAGTAGAAAGACAGAGTGTAGTGGTATGACCAGGGTATAACAGTCTATCTAGAGAGGACCCAAAACCTTAGGGCTGTTTTGGTACTTTTTTGGAGATTACTGTAGTATGATTTCTTTTCAGATTTAACAAGGATCTTGGTACGGTTTCTGATAGATCTAAAATGTTGGTAGGCATGTTGTGTTTTATTCTTATACCGTTCTTTCAATGCTTTATCTCTTTGCAGCATGAGCGGTTTAGTCTCTTTTGTCAGCCATGGTGCTGTGTTAGATTTTACCCTTCTTGTCCTAACTGGACCTAAATCATTTAGTACTTTTAGGAAGGTGTAAATGAAGTTAGTAACGGCTTCATCTAGGAGCATTACTCTTAAACATTCTAGTTTCAGTGGGACAGGGCTGTATTAAATGTATGTGTCTTAGTCAAATTTGGTTAAAACTGCATACTTATTTATAGATTGTTTGGGTGAACCATGTTATTGTCTGGTTACATAGGTTGGAAGGTTGTTACTTACAGTATCTGGTAAGTAACCAGAAGATTTTATATTATGGGATTTGTCTGTCAATATCCAGTCCAGTGTGGACTGTCTGTTAGTACTTTTGTTGATAATGGTGGTGGAGCTTAATAGTTGAACAGAGTCATTGGGGTTGCTGCTGTTTATGGATTGCCAGTTTGTATTTAGGCCACCTAAGATGAAGGTTTCCTGGGGGATGTTGCCAGCTATCCAATGTAGGATATTTTCAGCTGTGGTAATGTTGTTGCCTGCTGGGATGTATACTGCTGAGATACATATAGATTTCTTTTAGTTGATACTGAGATATGCAATCAGAAGTTAAGCATTATTAAACTGTGCAATACTTACATGGGCTGGAGTAATTTCTAAGTTGTTCTTATAAATAACAGCAATATCACCCGCTCTTTTAATATTTCCGCAAATTTTGAGTATGTTAAAAACTGGAGGAATAAGTTCATTGTCAGTTATTTCTCATTTTAGCCAGGTTTCAGTGGTGATTAGAATGTTTGGGGAGTAAAAATCTAGACATGCATGGATATCATGAATTTTGTTGCAGATGCTTCTGAGGTTAATGTTGAAAAGAACGAGGTTAGTTTCATCACCAGATGGGAAAAATGTCAGCAGCATTGGAAAGTAATGGGTTGGCCATGCTGGGTAGTTGATGTGTGGGTCCGGGGTTCGGCTGAATATCTCCTCTACGTTTCATGATGGAGGTGTGGTGAGTAGAGGTACACAAATGTTTGTATTTACATATTTTTTTATTTGAAAGAGTTCTATGTAGATTGTGGTACAGTGGGGATCATGGAATTTACCTTTTTCCCCAGTATAGTGTGATCTTGGAATTGGTATATATAATTTGCAGGGGGTGTGGGGAGCATAGCCCCCTATATGTGAAGTGCAGGGGGGGGGCTTGCCCTCCTGCAAAAAACATAGATTTTTTTTATTTCAAGTTTTTGGAAACTTGATCAAGTAATATAAACCTACACACACACACAAGCACACACACAATATATATATATATATATATATATATATATATATATATATATGTGTGTGTGTGTGTGTGTGTGTGTGTGTATGATGTGTCATTATATGTTGTTCTGATTAAATCTTTTTACAGGGTGGTATAATGGTTAGGGTATTTACTTCACAGACACAAGGTACAGGGTCTGATTCTCAGGTTTAGAAAGGAACTTGACTAGGCTTAAAATGACCCACAAGGGCAGATTGCCTAGTATTTGACAATGAACTTATAGGTACAGACAAAAGTACTAAATTTATCTGGTAGCGTCAGAGTGTTTTTTTTTTTTTACAACAGAAAACAGACTAGGGCAAAATTGCAACAATGTTTATATTCAGCTGAAAAAAACATAGTTTTTTAGTACAGGTGCTCCTCGTAAGCCACGGTGGTGCAGCGGTAGCGCTGTTGCCTCACAGCAAGAGGTTTGATTCTCGGCTGGAGTGCCTTCTGTGTGGAGCCTGCATGTCCTCCCCGTGGTCGAGTGGCATTCGAAAGACATGCATAGAATGGGCGTGCCTTCGTTGAAGGTTGGGTGTCGCGCTGGCACCTCGGCACTGTAAAAATCTACTGCCAGTCATTAGTGGACCAGAGTTCTGCTATGGCGACCCCTAACCAGGAAAAGCCAAAAGAACAACAAAGTACAGGTGCTCCTCTACTGATTTCTGCCCCCTTTATCGAGCATTTACCGCATTTAATTAGCACATGTCATCTTCTTCTTCTTTTGGCTTTTCCCAGTTAGGGGTCGCCACAGCGGATCACCTGTCCGCTCATGACTGGCAGTGGAGTTTTACGGTGTCGAGTTGCCAGCCTGGCGCCCAACCTTCTACAGAAGGCACACACATGCACACACTCATGCCTAGGGCCAATTTAGAGTGTCCAATCCACCTACAGCATGTCTTTGGGATGTGGGAGGAAACCGGAGCACCTGGAGGAAACCCACGTGACCACAGGGAGGACATGCAGACTCTGCACAGAAAGCACCTCAGCCGGGAATCGAACCGGAGAACCTCTTGCTATGAGGCGGCAATGCTAACCGCTGCACCACCGTAATTAACACATACCATATTGGACTGATTTTCCAGGTTATGACTGAAATAGTTTTACTTTCAATCACTATTCTTACCTGGCCAGTACATAAAAATGAAAACAGTTTGATCTGATGTTTTTTATTACACTGTTTTTCCATTGTGAGTGTGCTCTGAAAGATTATGTGTTGGTGGATGCCAACAGGTCAGGCATACTACAGCCGGCATTCACCTCACATTTTTACCAATACATTTGACATATCTCAGCTGTACATGGCTATACAGATTAGTATTTTTACTGGCCTACCTTTTTGTCGTTTCTGCTGCAATAAAGCAATCGCTTATTCGTGTTCCTTACATTTCTTTAACTCAGCTGTGAGAAATGTATTTGTTGGAATGTTAAAAGCTGCAAATAAGTTGGAACGGTGTTCAGTTTTTCTGAAATGTATGCTTTATATCTTACTTGAACACCCTGTCATGTGATTATTTGGGAATAACGATGACACCACATTACAGTAAATTCTTACAACGTTTCAGAGAATCACAACAATAAATACAGTGACCTCTGGTGAAGAAAAGGAAAACTAATAAAAATTGAGACTTTTAACTTGTTGAACAAACATTCATGGAGTCAGGAGTGGTAAACATCAGAAAAGTATCTTGAAATATGCCTATAAGTTCTGTAGCATACATTTATGATGGCACAACCTATATTATTTTACTAACAAGTCTTATTTTTGTAGCAAGAAAACAAGCGATGCTGAATCAAATAATCAGGGCAAAAGTGAGCAAAGAAACAATATATAACATATTCTTCAAACCAGAATCCTGCTACTTTAACTAAATTGCTTGACAGCTGGCAGTATTAAACTTTTAAATGAATATCTTTCATCGTTTGTCCATGGTAAATCTCTGAAACATACCAAACTAAATATAACCATATGTTCCAGTCAGAAAAAATAATCTAAAGATTTTGTACGTATTACAAACACACTCAGTCCAATGTGTTGACACAGATAAATAGTTAATTAGAGAAAATTATGTAACTATAAACAAGAGAAGCTTTTAGTTGGTTTATGTTTGTTTTTGTAGGATCACTACAGCAGCTGTACACCTCTATCATGGCCGTCCAGCTGAACCTTTAATTTATGCAGCTCTTCTATCTCCTGTTTGTGTCGATCTGTTTTGTGTCTTACCAAAGAGCGATAGAAGTGAATTGTAAAAACTACAAAGATGAGTCCAACAGGCACCATAATCATGGTCGATGCCAAGGCTGCTTGCCATCCTGCATGCCCGCTTGTTGCTCGTGTTGTGATTGTTCCATTCCTTATTACTGTGGAGTCCACAGGGAGGAATTTGATCCAACAAAGCAGAACCACCTCAGCAAGGAAAAGAAGAATTCCCAGAACAGTAGAAAATCCCCATGCCAGCTCAACATAGCGGTGCATCCGCTCATGTGGAGATTCATTAACTGAGTTAAGATTGTGGATATTGCTAACAGCCTCAACATTCGGCAATATGCATGTACTAATAAGAAGGGCAAAAAGGTGCACAGCTACGAGTACTGTGGTACAAATGCTAAAGGAAATTAGCAAGACTTTTGGGTATTTGTACTGCATTTCCAACTGTACTTCCACCATTGCAACCTGAAAATGAACGTAGACAAAATCAGTAAATGATGACAGAGATGCTTGTAAAAACATTAAATGTATCTCCTGATTTAAGATAATATTAAAACAATACAATTTAATCAAGTACAGTGTCAGATTGCAGAATGAAGCAAATACTCTCTACATTCAATGCAAGAAAAAGAAGCAAAGTGAGCTTTTACTACTACAGGAAATGCAATAAATTTATATATGTGCATGTATATATACATACATACACACACACACACACACACACACACACACACACACACACACACACACACACATATATATATAAGATATATATAAGATATCCGGAAAGCTACTGAGGGAATCCCCCATCCGAAAGTTAATTTTACGAAATTTTTAGAAGATTTACAAGGCATGAGGTTGAGTTACCACTTGAATGGGGAAGAAGTAGAAAAAGTAGTAAGACAAATTATAGGTCTAGATTGGCACATGATTTGTGGCACCTGGAATCCTCGTAATGCAGAGCTTAAACCACTCCCACATAGTGACGCAGAATTAGACAACAGAGTGAAAGGTCTTACAGACCGAATCTCTGAGAAATGGAAACCTAGAGCAGACTGGACTTCCATTAATCAATGCATACAACAGGAAAATGAAACAATAGATGGGTACTATGCTAGATTATTAGAATGTTTTAATAATCATAGCGGTATGTCAGTTCCTTTGAACCAAACAAATGATTCCCCGTATGAACAACAATTGAAAAATGCATTTTTGAAAGGTTGCATTGCACCTATTAGTAGCTTCATTACGAAGCATATGATAGACCATCGAACAGGGAGGCTACAAGCCTTACTTGAATAAGCTAGACATGCTGAAAGACATTTTAATAGTAAAAAGAAAAAGAAGGCACAAGTCTTCACTGCTGAAGACGGAGCTGAAGTGTTTGTGTTACAGTCAGGTAAAAAGGGCAAGAAGAATGCCCAGGGAAACAAACAGTCTGACAAACGATCAGAAGATTTTGAAGAGAGGAAAAAGAGAGGTGAATGCTTCAAGTGTGGGAAAAAGGGACATCTAGCAAGGGATTGTAAGCAAAACAAAAAGGTAATTACAGAAGATAAGGGAGATGAAGACTGACTATATGATAGTGAAGATACATCATGTGAAAGTCAGAAATCATCAGGAAAAGTTAATAAACAGAAAACAAATGTAAATGTGATAGAAGGAGTAGAGGAAGTGCAAGTAGATATGGAGGATGAAGAAAGTGAAATTTTGGACTTAGCATTATTGAGCTTACAGCTCTACTTAGCAGATACAAAACCGGAAGTTGCACTTCTGGTGGAGGGAAGGGAAGTCAAATTCCTGTGTGACTCAGGAGCGTCACGGACTTTGATACACCCCTCAAAGTTACCAGAGCATTCCGAATCACCTGATTATATACTAGTGAAAGCAGCAAACGGACAGCTATACAGGGAACCACTTTCCCATGATATAGCAATAACTGACCCTGTTTCAGGTATGACCCAGAGAAGTAAAATTGTTGTTTCTGCAAAGTGTCCAGTAAACCTATTGGGCAGGGACCTTATGCAGATTTTTGGCATAGCAGTAGTTCCAACTGTACAAGGTATGGAGGCACAGAGACAAATGGATACCTTTGTAGTGCGATCGGAGGGTGAAACTTTTTACTGGTACAGCCAGGACCTAGTCACGACTGGTCCAGGGGCAGTAACCGAGGAACTGATGAACGTAGCCATCAGTAAAGCTCCCTCCCTTGACACTGAAGAAAAGGCCTTATGTGAAATTCCAACAACTCTTTGGTCAACAGGTCAGTCAGATGTAGGACTTATTCGAACAGCAGGACCAGTTACAATTACCCCAAAGTCAGCTTTTAGACCACAGAAAAGACAATACCCTTTGAGGAAAGGATGCAGAAATAGGAATTAAGCCTATAATAGCAGCATTACTCAAAGAAGGAGTACTGGTAGAATCTCCTGATTCACCACGTAATACACCCCTATTTCCTGTTAAAAAAGCAAACGGGGAATGGCGGATAGTACAAGATTTACAAGCTGTAAAAAATGCAGTAATACCTAGAGCATCTATGGTGCCAGACCCACATACTTTGTTAAATGATTTAAAACCTCAACAGAAGTATTTCTCTGTGGTAGATATCAGCAATGCTTTCTTCTCGATACCTATACATCCTGATAGTCAATATTGGTTTGCATTTACATTTCAGGGTAAAAGGTATACATATACTCGACTACCACAGGGATATTGTGAGAGCCCAACAATATTTGCACAAGAAATGGCTAGCAACCTGGCAGGGTTTACCCCACCGGGAGGTAGTCAAATTCTACTTTATGTAGATGACATCTTGCTAGCAGCCCCCACCCAGCAACAATGCAGGGAGGATACTGTAGCGTTATTAAAATTTTTAGCAACACAAGGACACAAAGTAAACAAAAGTAAGTTACAACTTTGGAGAAAACAAGTTAGATACCTAGGATATGTAATATACAATGAAGGTAGAATATTAGACGAGGAAAGAAAAACAGCAATCTTGCAAGCACCCAAACCAGCAACCAAGAAGGAAATGATGTTTTTCTTGGTTACAACTAATTTCTGTCGGAGCTGGATACCAAATTATGCTTTGGAATCTGCTCCACTGACTGACTTGATATATAAGACACCAATGGCAGCACAAGATATCTTACAATGGACACCCGAAGCAGAAACGGCTTTCTGCAGGTTGAAACAGCTGATAGCTTCTTCATTAGTTTTAGGACTTCCAAATTATCACAAACGGTTCTTTCAGACCGTAGATTGCAAGCAAGGATATATGACGTCAGTACTGACGCAACAACATGGGGATAAGCAACGCCCCATAGCCTATTATTCATCGCAGTTAGATCCAGTGGCGCGATCTTTGCCTCACTGTGTACAAGCAGTAGTTGCAGCTGCAATGGCAGTACAGGCTTTGGCCTCAGTGGTGTTATTCCACCCCCTCACATTGAGAGTGCCTCATGCAGTTGCAATAATTTTACTGAAAGAAAAAGTGGCATACCTTTCTCCTGCTAGACATCTTTCATGTATGACTATACTGCTGAGCCAACCTCATATGACAATTGAACGATGTACAACATTAAATCCATCAACATTACTTCCAACTCCAGCGGATGGCACACCACACAGCTGCCTGCAGGAAATTGAACAGTTAGCTTTACCTAGACAAGATCTCACAGATATGCCCTTGGATAATGCCGAGGTGACATATTACGTGGACGGCTCATGCAGAAGGGGTCCTACAGGGAAGAATCTGGCAGGGTATGCAGTAGTTACAGACACTGAAATTTTAGAAGCCCAATCCTTACCACATAACTTATCTGCACAAGCAGCAGAATTGATAGCTTTGACGAGGGCATGTACTTTAGCAAAAAACAAGTGTGTAAACATATATACTGATAGTCAGTATGCTTTTTCTACAGTACATGTATTTGCGCAACAATGGAAATATAGAGGAATGATAACATCTAGTGGAAAACCTATTAATCATGCGCAATTTATTTTGGAGTTATTAGAAACTATTCAGTTACCTACCAAAGTAGCTATTTGTAAATGTGTAGCTCATACGAAACAACAGGATAAGATTTCAAAAGGCAATGCACGAGCTGATGCAGCTGCAAAGCAAGCAGCCTCAGACTCAGAAACTTTACTTTTGAATGAGGAATTACAACCCTCTGAGATTTTAGATTTAGACATGTTAAAAACAATGCAGACGCTTACTACAAAAGCAGAAAAACAAAAATGGGTAAAACGAGGTGCAATTCTTGAGAATGGACTGTACATTTCCAAAGAGAGAAAACCTATATTGCCGTCTAATTTATTTAGATATGCAGCTTTGTTGAGCCATGGGCAGTGCCATGTCTCAAAAGGGGGGATGGTACAGTTAGTAAACCGAATATTCCAAACATATGGATTCACAAATTACACACAAAAATTTTGTGCAGCTTGTCATACTTGTAACAAGCACCATGCACAAGGGGCATTTAAAACCAAGCAATGAAGTTTTCCTATACTACCATATCCGTTCCATACTATTTGTATGGATTTCATAGAATTGAATAAGTGTGAAGGGAAAACGTTTTGTTTAGTTATTGTAGACATGTTTTCCAAATGGGTAGAAGCTTCTCCAACCAAAAACCCAGATGCAGCAACAGTGGCGAAAGCCCTGATAAAAGAAGTAATCCCTAGATTTGGCATTCCGGAAAGGATTTATAGTGACAACGGCACTCATTTCGTAATCCAGACGATTCAGCAACTTGGGAGATTTTTTGGTATCTCCTTAAAGAACCATTGTGCCTACCACCCACAGTCAGCAGGACTGGTGGAAAGGTACAATGGTACCCTCAAAAATAAACTTAGCAAGCTAGCTGAGGAAACCCAAAAGAATTGGATACACTGTCTGCCTTTGGCACTGCTGAGTATGAGAATGGTTCCAAATGTAAGGGTTTGACTCCCTTTGAAATGGTTTTTGGGAGAGCATATTATGTGCCTCAGTGGAAAGCTCTCATTCCTGCAGAGCAACAGGCTGACAGTTCATTAGTTAGTTATATGAGGAAACTGTTAACAAATAAATCTGTTTTGCAGTTTAACTCTTTTTCAGATAAGGAACAGACCAGACCGGTGGAAGCAGTCTTGGCCCCAGGGACGTTTGTGTGGCTGAAAGTGACGAAAAGGAAGAATTGGGCGAGTCCAAAGTGGGAAGGACCGTAGGTTCTGTTGGCAATGCCTACTGCAGTCAGAGTGGCTGAGAGGACGTACTGGGTTCATTTGACACACTGCAAACCGGTAAAGAACTTTCAACTTGATAAAAACTTTGTGACTGATACACAACCAGACCGAGATGGCCAAAAACAAAGCGAATAGAAATTTAGATCAACCCCAGAGATGTTGCATAATCATTTTGTTGAGTGTACATTTACTGACTGTAATTGTGACAATTTTCCTCTTGTTGTGGTTTATCCTACACACAACCACACAATTGAAAGTGGGAAGGCGTGATGAAACGTCTATAGACTGGCATCCAAATTTTAACACATACCTAGCCATGAAACGTGTATATGCAGAGACTATGAACATTTCAAATTGCTGGGTTTGTACAGCTATACCAACAGCATATGGAGGACTGATAATGTCCGCTGTCCCTTATCCTTATCCCTGCAACCTTATCCTTTTCCAGGTCATGGACAGGATTTGCTGTCACCATTCTCCAGGATCTCCTGCCTCATCCTTTTCTAGATCATGGACAGGATTTCCTGTCAGCATTCTCCAGGAGCTTCTGCACCCTTATCCTTTTCCAGGTCATAGACAGGATATGCTGTCACCATTCTCCAGGAGCTCCTGCACCCAGATCCTTTTCCAGGTCATGGACAGAATTTCCTGTTAGCATTCTCCAGGAGCTCCTGCTCCCTCATCCTTTTCCAGGTTATGGAAAGGATTTGCTGTCACTATTCTCCAGGAGCTCCTGCACCCTCATCCTTTTCCAGGTTATGGAAAGGATTTGCTGTCACTATTCTCTAGGAGCTCCTGCACTCTCATCCTTCCTCCACCCAGGTGGTCTAAGCTGTGGTTGCCTACTCATTAAGTTACTGCATCATAATGGTGAACATAGTACACTTGTGGGAGTAAACTTACCATAACAGTAGATTTTCAAATGATTTTGATTACAAACAGCCATTACGGCTGATCAAAAAACAGCTGATTGCACGTAATGGCTTTTTTTTAAGTGCAAGATCGCTGTACAGTGGGGATCGGGTATGTGCCCATTCCTCACTATAGTGCAGTTTTAGAGTCAGTATAAACAATTAGCAGGAGGTGTGGGGGCATAGCTCCCCATGTGGTGGGTGCAGAGGAGCTTGCCCAACTGCCAAAAAAAAATATATTTTTTAATCTTTATGATTCGATTTTATGTGTATTTGAATCTTTGTGATTCAAACTCTTACAGTGCTATGACAGGTGTTTGAAAGTTTTGATACTTTGAAAGTCTACCATAGACTTTTGTGTATGTGTATGTGTGTGTATATATATATATATATATATATACATATATATATATATATATATATATATATATATATATATATATATATATTCACACATACAAACATACACACACACACACACACACATATATATATATATATATATATATATATATATATATATATATATATATATATGGGTATAGGACACATGCTCGACTAGCATATGTCCGAATCACAAAACATCGAACACACATACACAAAAGCGCTTAACATCGAAAAGAGCTTCCGTGTATGTGTAGTACAAAAAAAAAAATTTACGTTTCTGCAGGGGGGCTTTGTTATTGTACGGAAGTGTTATGCTTGGATGGTGTCTGCAGTTTAAGGTGAGTGAGTGTGCGTGAGTGTTCTTGTAACTCGTATGAGTGGGTCAGGGTAGGGAGGTGGGGGTATGAGTGTTTGTGTTGGCTGTGTGTGATTTTTTTTTTAAACTGTTTGTGCAATCTCGATGCTAATATATATAAGTAGGAGGGTTGTGGGGGTGAAGCCCCCCATGTGGGGGGGTGCAGGGGGGCTTGCCCCCCTGCATATGTTTAGTGTAGATGTATGTCTGTGTGGTGTTGTGTT
>NC_056747.1:1284323864-1284337593 GCF_019279795.1 Protopterus annectens
CAACCACTTAGACGATCACCTAAAAATGTTCTCTGAATATTGGTCCCTAAGGGATAATGTCCCTTCTTGTAATGATTACAAAGGGAACCCAAATTCCTACCTTTCCTGAAAGAAAACTCACACCTATGATTAATAAATTCACATAATCTTTCATCAGTCAAAAGAATGTTCCAGTTGCGTTGTACACTATCAATAGGTCTGGTAGTATTCTGGCCATAAGTAGTGGTCAAACGCAATACTGAAGTGTTATTGGACTCAGTCTTATTGTAATAAAAACAGTTGTTCCCTCTGCATAGAATCAACCGAATTCCTAGCTGATAGACCACAATAAATCATTTCAGAACTTTTCCCACCTTTAATGTGACCTATAACCTGTACAATTCAATTGAAAAACAAATTTATCAGGGGAAATTAATAAAAAACATAAATAAGCTGATTGCATAAGTGTGCACACCCTTAAACTAATACTTTGTTGAAGCACCTTTTGATGTAATTACAGCATTCAGTCTTCTTGAGTAGGAGTCTATCAACATGGCGCATCTTGACTTGGTAATATTTGCCCACTCTTCCTTGCAAAAGCACTCCAAATCTGTCAGATTGCGAGGGCATCTCTTGTGCACAGTCTTCTTCAGGTCAACCCACAGATTTTATATTGGATTTAGGTCTGGGCTCTGGCTGGGACATTCCAAAACTTAAACTTTCTTCTGGTGAAGCCATTCTTTTGTTGATCTGGATGTATACTTGGGGTCATTGTCATGCTGAAATGTGAAATTCCTCTTCATCTTCAGCTTTCTAGCAGACACCTGAAGGCTTTGGGCCAAACGTGACTGGTATTTGGAACTGTTCATAACTCTCTCCACCTTGACTAAAGCCCCAGTTCCAGCTGAAGAAAAGCAACCCCAAAGCATGATACTGCCACCACCATGCTTCACCTTGGGGATCGTGTCCTTTTGGTGATGCATGTTTTTGCGCCAAACGTACCTTTTGGAATTGTGGCCAGAATGTTCAACCTTGGTCTCATCAAACCATAACACATTTTCTCACATGCTTTTGGGTGACTTGATGTATGGGTTTGCAAATTTTAGCCAGGCCTGGATGTTATTCTGGGTAAGAAAAGTCTTCCGTCTTGCAACCCTACCCCATAGTCCAGACACGTGGAGCAAATGGGAGATTGTTGTCACATGTAGTACACAACCAGTTCTTCCCAGAAACTCCTGCAGCTCCTTCAGTGTTGCAGTAGGTCTTTTGGCAGCCTCCCTGACCAGTTTTCATCTTGTGTTTTCATCAATCTTGGAGGGATGTCCAGTTCTTTGCAACGTCACTGTTGTCCTATATTTTCTCCACTTTTTGATGACTGTCTTCACTGTGTTCCATGGTATATCCAATGCTGTGGAATTTTTTTTTTTTGTAACCTTCCCCTGACTGATACCTTTCAACAATGAGAACCCTTTGATGCTTTGTAAGCTTTCTGTGAACCATGGCTTTTGCTGTAGCAGGCAATTGAGTGAGTAAATGTCAGGAAAATTCTACTAGGGCAGCTGAACTTTATTTGGGGTTAATCAGAGTCACTTTAATTGATGGCAGGTGTGTACCCAAGAAGACTGAATGCTGTAATTAAATCAAAAGGTGCTTCAACAAAGTATTAGTTTGTGTGTGCATACTTATGCAACCAGCATATTGTACATTTTTTATTTTTTGTATTTTTCCCTCTAACAGATTTGTTTGTTTTTCAATTGAACTGTACAGGTTATAGGTCACATTAAAGGTTGGAAAAGCTTTGAAATTATTTATTTTGGTCTCATTTTTTTATATCACAAAAAACTGGCATTTTAATAGGGATGTGTACACTTTTTATATCCAGTGTGTGTGTGTGTGTGTGTGTGTATATATATATATATATATATATATATATATATATAAATGTGTAAACACGTGAATGTATGTCTGTGTATGTATGTACATATATATATATATATATATATATATATATATTTATGTGCACACACACACACACACACACACACACACACACACACACACACACACACACACACACACACACACACACACACAAATATATTTTCCTAGCCTCTCTCTTTCTGTTGGCATGAAATCTCTGAAGGGCTTGACACCTAAATCAGTAATTTAAGGCAACTCAGCTTGAGCTGACTAATGTTTTGGGTGTGTGGATGCTACCACTGAAGGTTTGTAATCCTACGCAGGAGACTAGTCATATAGCTAAGGCTATTGCAGCAGGGATCATTTGAACATGTACTGTTATGGTAAGTTTAGTTACAGAACTGTACTTTTTCTTTACATAGAATGGTGTTGTAATGATATGTATGCCATAACAGTATTGTAGCACCTGTGCATGACAAACATTGAATTCCACCATAAATAACTTGGTGCTATGTAACCTGTAGTACTGTAAACATCATAATTTGCATTGCTGAGAGCTGCAGCTACTTATGCTAATATGACGTGCCATGCCAAGTACAATATTAACTTTCCAATTCACTGTGCTTCTGCACCTGGACAGTGGCTTAAAAGGGTTCCATGACCAGCCCTCCTATTGTCCTATTTAGATGCTCTTCTTGCAAAGATCAGAGCTATTCGTGACAATGTTTTCCATGTTAACAACCTCAAGTCAGCCAAATGAACTGGTTCAAATGGAGCAGGTGTTAGTTTTTCTGTCACAAAATTAAGATCCAAAGGAGAAGCTATCTGTTTTCTAGGAGGCGTGGTATGGAACACCCCTTTCAAAAACATTTTCCCATGAGACTGCATTGAAATAGGGAACTGGGGGAGCAGACTAGCTGAAATGACCAACAAATGAACCTTGATGCAGGAGAACGAGAGGCCAGAGGATAGTAATTCACACAAATAATTTAAAACCAGAGAAACACGATCCCTGAAAAGATGCTGCTTCCTGTCTTGGCAACAATTAGAAAATCTTTTCCATCTAGCAATAAATTATTTTTATTCTAGCAGGTTTTCTTGCCTCCATTAATACTTGCTATGTATCCTCAAAAATAAGATGCCTACAAGGTATTAAAACTCTATCTTCTAGGTATTCAGTTATACAGATTTGGAGCTAAGAAGTATCAAATACCCTTGGTCTTGTAGGAATAAATCCAGTGTGTGAGGAAGACTGTGGTAATTGCCCCTGGCCATTTCAAAAAGAATGGAGAACCACTGCTGCCTGGACCAGTAGGGCATTGCCCCAATTATTTCTGGGAGGTCCTTGTGAATCTTCAGAATGACCCTGAATATTGGTGGATAGGGTGGAAAAGAACAAAAGAATATTTCTGTCCAAGGAAAAGAAAAAGCATCTGTCTTCCAGACCTTCTTGCATGGAGTTCTTTAACAGACTTTTCCCAACTGATTGCTGTGAGTAGAGGCAAAAAGATGTGTTTGATTTGTTTCCACAATTGGATCAAATCCTGGAAGACACTGGGATTAAGTTTCCATTCATGAGGATCTGTTTAGTTTGTCTGCCACACAATTTTGCTCTGACAATATGTAAGATGTTTGTAAAGTGAGATTTTGCTGAGACACTATGTATTAGGTTACCATGGCTAGTCCACATAGTAGTACAATCTAGTCCTCCCTTGCCTGTTTATGTATCATATCACTGTGGTGTAGTCTTTAAACCCTTGTAGAAGTCCCACGGACCACAAATAATTGAAAGAGTTAACAACTAACATCTCTTTTATGTGTATGTGTTTTGGTCTTCCTTTTTTGGTCCTAAGACTCTATACTTTTATTCCTCTGGCGCTAATTCCCAAGCAAAGTCTGAGGCATTTGTTGCGATAGACTGTGTTGGAGGAAGAAATGAGAATGGGAGACCTACATTCTGAGAAATTTGGTGTCTCCACCACAAACTGTCCCTTTTTTCACAAACCCCAAAACTGGAATCTGGAAAGTCAAGGAATGTTGACTCTAGGAACATAGACACTTCAGGTACCATTGGAATTTTCTCATGTGGAGTCTTCAAGAGATATCATGAGTATAACAGATGCCACGAGATCTAGAATCTTAAGAAATTCCCTTGCTGAGATAGAGGTCTGAGTGGAAAACCTCCGGAATATGTCTAAATAAAGATCTGTATTTTGCTGTAGAAAAAAAACTCTTCGAACTGAGGTGTCCAGGAAAACAATCCTGTGAGAAAGAGTCAGAAAGGACTTCTGTATGTTCTCTTGGAATCCCAGCCTATGTAGAAAATCTCTTACCCATGTGAGATATTTCTGACACTTTGGAAAAGACTGCAAAGATAAACAAGTTATTTAAATAATGAAAAGTGAATAGCTTGCAGCCTGCAGTAGACTGTCACTGGAGCTAGACACTTTGTCAACACCGTTTGAGCTGTACATAGACCAAAGATTAATGTAGATAACTAATAATGTGATCCAGATACCGAAAACCTTAATATACTCCTGAAATCTACATTTACAGGAATGTGATGCTATGTATCTTTCAAATCTAGGGTCACTAGAAAACTCAAATGAAGAATAAGGGATAACAAGTTGTGGAATGATAACAATTTGAACTTGGGCAGTAATATAAACAGATTCAGAAAGGAAAGGAGAAGCCCAGAAGGGGTCTCCAAGAATCATTTTTTTGGTGACAAAAACATCTTTGATGAAAAGCCTTCTCCAAAATGAGGATGTGGAACAGCTTCTATTACCCCATGAGCAAGCAAAATTATTTATTACTTATGTACTACCTAATTAATTTATACTTGTTTACTGGGGTAATTTTAGGCTCAGCTGGGGTGAAATACAAAGCATTTCACAAACAAAAAAATACAGAAATGTAAGAATTAACAGAGTAGTTTAGACTAATTACATAGAAAAAAATGTGTATATACATTCTAGTAAACATGCACAGTGCAATGTATGATCAAGCAGAGTGTAGTGTACAATATACACATTAGTTTCTAAAGTGTGTCAATTTTCAGTGAATCTTGACAGATGAGAAGAGACTCACAATGGAGAGTGGTTAGGTGATATATCCTGTGCTGAAGCAGAAGCATTTGGCTTGGCTGAAGAAGTGCTTTTGGAGTTGCATTCTGAATTTGTAGTAAGTGTTGATTTCCTTAATATCAATGGGGAGAGCTTGCCAAAGAGTAGGTGGCTGAGAGGATAAAGCATGTGCAGTGCTGTGGGGTATAGTTCTAGGGGTAATGAGAGTATGTGCAGTGTTGTGGAGTTTGGTTCTAGGGGTAATGAGAGTTGGCGTGACAGAGCATGTGCAGTGCTGTGAAGATTGGTTCTAGGGGTAATGAGAGTTGGTGTGACAGAGCATGTGCAGTGCTGTGGGGTTTGGTTCTAGGGGTAATGAGAGTTGGTGTGACAGAGCATGTGCAGTGCTGTGGAGTTTGGTTCTAGGGGTAATGCGAGTTGGTGTGACAGAGCATGTGCAGTGCTGTGGACCTTGGTTCTAGGGGTAATAAGAGTTGGTGTGACAGAGCATGTCCAGTGCTGTGGGGTTTAGTTTAGGGGTAATGAGAGTTGGTGTGACAGAGCATGTGCAGTGCTATGGCATTTGGTTCTAGGGGTAATGAGAGCTGATGTGACAGAGCAAGTACAGTGCTGTGGAGTCTGGTTCTAGGGGTAAAGAGAGTTGGTGTGACAGATCATGTGCAGTGGTGTGGGGTTTAGTTCTAGGGGTAATGAGAGTTGGCGTGACAGAGCATGTGCAGTGCTGTGGAGTTTGGTTCTATGGGTAATGAGAGCTGGTGTGACAGAGCATGTGCAGTGCTGTGGGGTTTAGTTCTAGGGGTAATAAGAGTTGGTGTGACAGAGCATGTGCAGTGCTGTGGGGTTGGTTCTAGGGGTAATGAGAGTTGTTGTGACACAGCATGTGCAGTGCTGTGGAGTTTGGTTCTAGTGGTAATGAGAGTTGTGACACAGCATGTGCAGTGCTGTGGAGTTTGGTTATAGGGTAAAGAGAGTTGGCGTGACAGAGCATGTGCAGTGCTGTGGAGTTTGGTTCTAGGGGTAATGAGAGTTGGTGTGACAGAGGATGTGCAGTGCTGTGGGGTTTAGTTCTAGGGCTAATAAGAGTTGTTGTGACAGAGCATGTGCACTGCTGTGGAGTTTGGTTCTAGGGTTAATGAGAGTAGGTGTGACAGAGCATGTGCAGTGCTGTAGGGTTTAGTTCTAGGGGTAATGAGAGTTGGTGTGACAGAGCAAGTGCAGTGCTGTGGAGTTTGGTTCTAGGGGTAATGAGAGTTGGTGTGACACAGCATGTGCAGTGCTGTGGAGTTTGGATCTAGGGGTAATGACAGTTGGTGTGACAGAGCATGTGCAGTGCTGTGGGGTTTAGTTCTGGGGTAATGAGAGTTGGTGTGACAGAGCATGTGCAGTGCTGTGGGGTTTAGTTCTAGGGGCAATGAGAGTTGATGAGACAGAGCATATGCAGTGCTGTGGAGTTTGGTTCTAGGGGTAATGAGAGTTGGTGTGACAGAGCATGTGCAGTGCTGTGGAGTTTGGTTCTAGGGGTAATGAGAGTTGGTGTGACAGAGCATGTGCAGTTCTGTGGAGTTTGGTTCTAGGGGTAATGAGAGTTGGTGTGACAGAGCATGTGCAGTGCTGTGGAGTTTGGTTCTAAGGGTAATGAGAGTTGGTATGACAGAGCATGTGCAGTGCTGTGGAGTTTGGTTCTAGGGATAATGAGAGTTGGTGTGACAGAGCATGTGCAGTGCTATGGAGTTTGGTTCTAGGGGTAATGAGAGTTGGTGTGACAGAGCATGTGCAGTGCTGTGGAGTTTGGTTCTAGGGGTAATGAGAGTTGGTGTGACAGAGCATGTGCAGTGCTGTGGGGTTTGGTTCTAGGGGTAAGGAGAGTTGGTGTGACAGAGCATGTGCAGTGCTGTGGAGTTTGGTTCTAGGGGTAATGAGAGTTGGTGTGACAGAGCATGTGCAGTGCTGTGGGGTTTAGTTCTAGGGGTAATGAGAGTTGGTGTGACACAGCATGTGCAGTGCTGTGGAGTTTGGTTCTAGGGGTAATAAGAGTTGGTGTGACAGAGCATGTGCAGTACTGTGGCGTTTAGTTCTAGGGGTAATGAGAGTTGGTGTGACAGAGCATGTGCAGTGTTGTGGAGTTTGGTTCTAGGAGTAATGAGAGTTGGTGTGACAGAACATGTGTAGTGCTGTGGGGTTTAGTTCTAAGGGTAATGAGAGTTGGTGTGACAGAGCATGTGCAGTGCTATGGAGTTTGGTTCTAGGGGTAATGAGAGTTGGTATGACAGAGCATGTGCAGTGCTGTGGAGTTTGGTTCTAGGGGTAATGAGAGTTGGTGTGACACAGCATGTGCAGTGCTGTGGGGTTTAGATCTAGACGTAATGAGAGTTGGTGTGACAGAGCATGTGCAGTGCTGTGGAGTTTGGTTCTAGTGGTAGTGAGAGTTGGTTTGACAGAGCATGTGCAGTGCTGTGGAGTTTGGTTCTAGGGGTAATGAGAGTTGGTGTGACAGAGCATGTGCAGTGCTGTGGAGTTTGGTTCTAGAGGTAGAGTTGGTGTGACAGAGCATGTGCAGTGCTGTTTAGTTCTAGGGGTAGTGAGAGTTGGTGTGACAGAGCATGTGCAGTGCTGTGGAGTTTGGTTGTAGGGGTAATGAGAGTTTGTGTGACAGAGCATGTGCAGTGCTGTGGAGTTTGGTTTTAGGAGTAATGAGAGTTGGTGTGAAAGAGCATGTGCAGTGCTGTGGGGTTTAATTCTTGGGGTAATGAAAGTTGGTGTGACACAGCATGTGCAGTGCTGTGGAGTTTGGTTCTAGGGGTAATGAGAGTTGGTGTGACAGAGCATGTGCAGTGCTGTGGAGTTTTGTTCCAGGGGTAATGAGAGTTGTTGTGACAGAGCATGTTCAGTACGTGGGGTTTAGATCTAGGGGTAATGAGAGTTGGTGTGACACAGCATGTGCAGTGCTGTGGGGTTTAGTTCTAGGGGTAATGACAGTTGGTGTATAGAGCATGTGCAGTGGCATGGCGTTTGGTTCTAGGGGTAATGAGAGTTGGTGTGACAGAGCAAGTGCAGTGCTGTGGAGTTTGGTTCTAGGGGTAATGATAGTTGGTGTGACAGAGCAGGTGCAGTGCTGTGGAATTTGGTTCTAGGGGTAATGAGAGTTGGTGTGACAGAGCATGTGCAGTGCTCTGGGGTTTAGTTCTAAAGGTAATGAGAGTTGGTGTGACAGAGCATGTGCAGTGCTGTGGGGTTTGGTTTTAGGGGTAATGAGAGTTGTTGTGACACAGCATGTGCAGTGCTGTGCAGTTTGGTTCTAGGGGTAAGGAGAGTTAGTGTGACAGAGCAAGTGCAGTGCTGTGGAGTTTGGTTCTAGAGGTAATGAGAGTTGTGACAGAGCATGTGCAGTGCTGTGGGGTTTACTTCTAGGGGTAATGAGAGTTGTGACAGAGCATGTGCAGTGCTGTGAGGTTTAGTTCTAGGGGTAATGAGAGTTGGTGTGACACAGCATGTGCAGTGCTGTGGAGTTTGGTTCTAGGAGTAATGAGAGTTGGTGTGACAGAGCATGTGCAGTGCTGTGGAGTTTGGTTCTAGGAGTAATGAGAGTTGAGAGTTGGTGTGACAGAGCATGTGCAGTGTTGTGGAGTTTGGTTTTAGGGGTAATGAGAGTTGGTGTGACAGAGCATGTGCAGTGCTGTGGAGTTTAGTTCTAAGGGTAATGAGAGTTGGTGTGACAGAGCATGTGCAGTGCTGTGGAGTTTGGTTCAAGGGATAATAAGAGTTGGTGTGACAGAGCATGTGCAGTGCTGTGGTGTTTAGTTCTAGGGGTAATGAGAGTTGGTGTGACAGAGCATGTGCAGTGCTGTGGGGTTTACTTCTAGGGGTAATGAGAGTTGGTGTGTCAGAGCATGTGCCGTGCTGTGGAGTTTGGTTCTAGGGGTAATGAGAGCTGGTGTGACAGAGCATGTGCATTTCTGTGGAGTTTGGTTCTAGGGGTAATGAGAGTTGTTGTGACAGAGCATGTGCAGTGCTATGGGGTTTAGTTCTAGGGGTAATGAGAGTTGGTGTGACAGAGCATGTGCAGTGCTGTGGGGTTTAGTTCTAGGGGTAATGACAGTTGGTCCACAGAGCATGTACAGTGCTATGGCGTTTGGTTCTAGGGGTAATGAGAGTTGGTGTGACAGAGCAAGTGCAGTGCTGTAGAGTTTGGTTCTAGGGGTAATGAGAGTTGGTGTGACAGAGCATGTGCAGTGCTGTGGGGTTTAGTTCTAGGGGTAAGAGTTGGTGTGACAGAGCATGTGCAGTGCTGTGGGGTTTGGTTCTAGGGGTAATGAGAGTTGTTGTGACACAGCATGTGCAGTGCTGTGGAGTTTGGTTCTAGGGGTAATGAGAGTTGTTGTGACACAGCATGTGCAGTGCTGAGCAGTTTGGTTCTAGGAGTAATGAGAGTTGGTGTGACAGAGCATGTGCAGTGCTATGGCATTTGGTTCTAAGGGTAATGAGAGCTGATGTGACAGAGCAAGAACAGTGCTGTGGAGTCTGGTTCTAGGGGTAATGAGAGTTGGTGTGATAGAGCATGAGCAGTGCTGTGGGGATTAGTTCTAGGGGTAATGAGAGTTGTTGTGACAGAGCATGTGTAGTGCTGTGGGGTTGGTTCAAGGGATAATGAGAGTTGTTGTGACACAGCATGTGAAGTGCTGTGGAGTTTGGCTCTAGGGGTAATGAGAGTTGTTGTGACACAGCATGTGCAGTGCTGTGGAGTTTGGTTCTAGGGGTAATGAGAGTTGGTGTGACAGAGCAGGTGCAGTGCTGTGGAGTTTGGTTCTAGGGGTAATGAGAGTTGGTGTGACAGAGCATGTGCAGTGCTGTGGGGTTTAGCTCTAGGGCTAATGAGAGTTGGTGTGACAGAGCATGTGCAGTGCTGTGGAGTTTGGTTCTAGGGGTAATGAGAGTTGGTGTGACAGAGCATGTGTAGTGCTGTGGGGTTTAGTTCTATGGGTAATGAGAGTTGGTGTGACAAAGCATGTGCAGTGCTATGTAGTTTGTTTCTATGGGTAATGAGAGTTGGTGTGACAGAGCATGTGCAGTGCTGTGGAGTTTGGTTCTAGGGGTAATGAGAGTTGGTGTGACAGAGCATGTGCAGTGCTGTGGGGTTTAGTTCTAAAGGTAATGAGAGTTGGTGTGACAGAGCATGTGCAGTGCTGTGGAGTTTGGTTCTAGGGGTAATGAGAGTTGGTGTGACAGAGCATGTGCAGTGCTGTGCAGTTTGGTTCTAGGGGTAATAAGAGTTGGTGTGACAGAGCATGTGCAGTGCTGTGGAGTTTGGTTCTAGGGGTAATGAGAGTTGTTGTGACAGAGCATGTGCAGTGCTGTGGGGTTTAGTTCTAGGGTTAATGAGAGTTGGTGTGACAGAGTATGTGCAGTGATGTGGGGTTTAGTTCCAGGGGTAATGACGGTTGGTGCACAGAGCATGTGCAGTGCTATAGCGTTTGGTTCTACAGGTAAGGAGAGTTGTTGTGACACAGCATGTGCAGTGCTGTGGAGTTTGGTTATAGGGGTAATGAGAGTTGTGACACAGCATGTGCAGTGCTGAGCAGTTTGGTTCTGGGAGTAATGAGAGTTGGTGTGACAGAGCATGTGCAGTGCTGTGGAGTTTGGTTCTAGGGGTAATGAGAGTTGGTGTGACAGAGCATGTGCAGTGCTGTGGGGTTTAGTTCTAGGGGTAATGAGAGTTGGTGTGACAGAGCATGTGCAGTGCTGTGGAGTTTGGTTCTAGGGGTAATGAGAGTTGGTGTGACAGAGCATGTGCAGTGCTGTGGAGTTTGGTTCTAGGGGTAATGAGAGTTGGTGTGACAGAGCATGTGCAGTGCTGTGGGGTTTAGTTCTAGGGGTAATGAGAGTTGGTGTGACAGAGCATGTGCAGTGCTGTGGAGTTTGGTTCTAGGGGTAATGAGAGTTGGTGTGACAGAGCATGTGCAGTGCTGTGGAGTTTAGTTCTAGGGGTAATGAGAGTTGGTGTGACAGAGCATGTGCAGTGCTGTGGAGTTTAGTTCTAGGGGTAATGAGAGTTGGTGTGACAGAGCATGTGCAGTGCTGTGGAGTTTAGTTCTAGGGGTAATGAGAGTTGGTGTGACAGAGCATGTGCAGTGCTGTGGAGTTTGGTTCTAGGGGTAATGAGAGTTGGTGTGACAGAGCATGTGCAGTACTGTGGCGTTTAGTTCTAGGGGTAATGAGAGTTGGTGTGACAGAGCATGTGCAGTGCTGTGGAGTTTGGTTCTAGGGGTAATGAGAGTTGGTGTGACAGAGCATGTGCAGTGTTGTGGGGTTTAGTTCTGGGGTAATGAAAGTTGGTGTGACAGAGCATGTGCAGTGCTGTGGAGTTTGGTTCTAGGGGTAATGAGAGTTGGTGTGACAGAGCATGTGCAGTGCTGTGGAGTTTGGTTCTAGGGGTAATGAGAGTTGGTGTGACAGAGCATGTGCAGTGCTGTGGAGTTTAGTTCTAGGGGTAATGAGAGTTGGTGTGACAGAGCATGTGCAGTGCTGTGGAGTTTGGTTCTAGGGGTAATGAGAGTTGGTGTGACAGAGCATGTGCAGTGCTGTGGGGTTTAGTTCAAGGGGTAATGAGAGTTGGTGTGACAGAGCATGTGCAGTGCTGTGGAGTTTGGTTCTAGGGGTAATGAGACTTGGTGTGACAGAGCATGTGCAGTGTTGTGGAGTTTGGTTCTAGCGTAATGAGAGTTGGTGTGACAGAGCATGTGCAGTGCTGTGGGGTTTAGTTCTATGGGTAATGAGAGTTGGTGTGACAGAGCATGTGCAGTGCTATGGAGTTTGGTTCTAGGGGTAATGAGAGTTGGTATGACAGAGCATGTGCAGTGCTGTGGAGTTTGGTTCTAGGGGTAATGAGAGTTGATGTGACAGAGCATGTGCAGTACTGTGGCGTTTAGTTCTAGGGGTAATGAGAGTTGGTGTGACAGAGCATGTGCAGTGCTGTGGAGTTTGGTTCTAGGGGTAATGAGAGTTGGTGTGACAGAGCATGTGCAGTGCTGTGGGGTTTGGTTCTAGGGGTAATGAGAGTTGGTGTGACAGAGCATGTGCAGTGCTGTGGGGTTTAGTTCTAGGGGTAATGAGAGTTGGTGTGACAGAGCATGTGCAGTGCTGTGGAGTTTGGTTCTAGGGGTAATGAGAGTTGGTGTGACAGAGCATGTGCAGTGCTGTGGAGTTTGGTTCTAGGGTAATGAGAGTTGGTGTGACAGAGCATGTGCAGTGCTGTGGAGTTTAGTTCTAGGGGTAATGAGAGTTGGTGTGACAGAGCATGTGCAGTGCTGTGGAGTTTGGTTCTAGGGGTAATGAGAGTTGGTGTGACAGAGCATGTGCAGTGCTATGGAGTTTGGTTCTAGGGGTAATGAGAGTTGGTGTGACAGAGCATGTGCAGTGCTGTGGGGTTTAGTTCTAGGGGTAATGAGAGTTGGTGTGACAGAGCATGTGCAGTGCTGTGGAGTTTAGTTCTAGTAATGAGAGTTGGTGTGACAGAGCATGTGCAGTGCTGTGGAGTTTGGTTCTAGGGGTAATGAGAGTTGGTGTGACAGAGCATGTGCAGTGCTGTGGAGTTTAGTTCTAGGGGTAATGAGAGTTGGTGTGACAGAGCATGTGCAGTGCTGTGGAGTTTGGTTCTACGGCTGAGAGTTGGTGTGACAGAGCATGTGCAGTGCTGTGGAGTTTGGTTCTAGGGGTAATGAGAGTTGGTGTGACAGAGCATGTGCAGTGCTGTGGAGTTTGGTTCTAGGGGTAATGAGAGTTGGTGTGACAGAGCATGTGCAGTGCTGTGGAGTTTAGTTCCCGGGGTAATGAGAGTTGGTGTGACAGAGCATGTGCAGTGCTGTGGAGTTTGGTTCTAGGGGTAATGAGAGTTGGTGTGACAGAGCATGTGCAGTGCTGTGAGGTTTAGTTCTAGAGGTAATGAGAGTTGGTGTGACAGAGCATGTGCAGTGCTGTGGGGTTTAGTTCTAGGGGTAATGAGAGTTGGTGTGACAGAGCATGTGCAGTGCTGTGGAGTTTGGTTCTAGGGGTAATGAGAGTTGGTGTGACAGAGCATGTGCAGTGCTGTGGAGTTTAGTTCCCGGGGTAATGAGAGTTGGTGTGACAGAGCATGTGCAGTGCTGTGGAGTTTGGTTCTAGGGGTAATGAGAGTTGGTGTGACAGAGCATGTGCAGTGCTGTGGGGTTTAGTTCTAGGGGTAATGAGAGTTGGTGTGACAGAGCATGTGCAGTGCTGTGGAGTTTGGTTCTAGGGGTAATGAGAGTTGGTGTGACAGAGCATGTGCAGTGCTGTGGGGTTTAGTTCTAGGGGTAATGAGAGTTGGTGTGACAGAGCATGTGCAGTGCTGTGGGGTTTAGTTCTAGGGGTAATGAGAGTTGGTGTGACAGAGCATGTGCAGTGCTGTGGGGTTTGGTTCTACAGGTAAGGAGAGTTGTTGTGACACAGCATGTGCAGTGCTGTGGAGTTTGGTTATAGGGGTAATGAGAGTTGTGACACAGCATGTGCAGTGCTGAGCAGTTTGGTTCTGGGAGTAATGAGAGTTGGTGTGACAGAGCATGTGCAGTGCTGTGGAGTTTAGTTCTAGGGGTAATGAGAGTTGGTGGGGGTCAGGTTGGGTTTTTTGGGGAGTTGGTGCGGCATTGGTTTTGGGGTTTGGCTGGGGAAGAAGTGGGGGGAAAGTGTCAGGGGGGTTTGGGTTTTGGGGGAAAAAGGAGGGGTGGGGGCGGGGG
>NC_056747.1:1284377995-1284495495 GCF_019279795.1 Protopterus annectens
GGTAATGAGAATTGTTGTGACAGAGCATGTGCAGTGTTATGGAGTTTGGTTCTAGGGGTAATGACAGTTGGTGTGACAGAGCATGTGCAGTGCTATGGAGTTTGGTTCTAGGGTAATGAGAGTTGCTGTGGCTTGTAAGAAGTATCTCAGGTTGTTATGAGAAGGTTTTTAAATGAAGTCTATCTACAAGGGGAGTAAAATGTGTGGAATTGGGAGTAGTTTGTAGAACTGGAATCCTAAAAGTAAGCTAGATCTTTGTTTTATGGGTTGCCATTTGGCTTGTTCTAGGGTAATACAGTGATGCTCACAGACAGGCAAGTTTGCAATGAATCAACAGATGCTGTTAAGAGATAGCCTGGAATATGGAAAATGGTTTTCTTGGAAGCAGATACAAAAATTGGGAGCTCATATTCAAGTTGTGAAAGGAGAACTCCTTTTCCAATGGCTGTTCTGGCTGGCTGGAATAGAACAGGGGATACCTTTCTGGCCCAGAAGAGGAGGGAGTTTATTATGGCTCTCACTTTGTCTATGTGGAAATGGGAGTTTAGTGACTGATCAAGCCACAGTCCTAGGTATTTGAAAATGGGGATCATCTTTATAGAATGGTTGTACAGGTCAAAGATATTTAAAGAGTCAGGTGCTTGGTGAATTTTCTGTGGAGTGCCAAAAATCATAGTTTTGGTCTTGGTGTGGTTGCAAAGTAGTTTATGGTTTATGAGCCAATGGTGGAGCTCATGTACATCTGAC
The DNA here is from genome assembly GCF_019279795.1 of Protopterus annectens. Lineage (NCBI taxonomy): Eukaryota > Metazoa > Chordata > Ceratodontiformes > Protopteridae > Protopterus > Protopterus annectens. The sequence goes on from NC_056747.1 coordinate 1,284,378,743, forward strand.
GGAAGTTTCTGGTGTGCAAGTGACCTGATCTGTAAATGACCATCTGCTCAGCATGGCAGATAAGTGGGAGATGGGGGAAGTCACAAGGAAGTTTGTTAATGAATATGGAGAAGAGAAGGGGAGGGGCGAGAATGGGTTCTTGTGGTATACCTTTGGCAAGAGGTGCAGATTCTGTTTCAGAGGATCCTATGTTAACTCTGAAGTGTCTGTTAGCAAGGAAGTTTTAAAACTAGGGAGTGGAATCTGGATGGATACCAGTTTCAATTAGTTTGCTTTACAGAAGATAGTGGTCATTGAGGTCAAATGTCTTTTGTCAGATCTATAATTAGGGCACCTGTAAGGCCACTATCAGAGTTTAGCAGGATGTCATGAGTTAGGGACCAAAGTGCTGTCACAGTACTTCATCCAGGTCAGAAGCCATGTTGTTTGGAGGACATCAGGTAGTATTGCTGGATATAGAATACAAATACTGTCTGACAGGAGGAAAAAGAAGAGTTTGATGAGGCAGGTGAGAAGGAACCCCTCAAAAAGGCAGGAGAGGCTCCCACCATCTGTAACCTAGATGAATTGATCCGAGAATGCATCTGTCTGAAACAATCTATAGCCAAAGACAGAAAAGAAGGTTCAGAATTTCTGGAAGGATTAAGGAACAGCCAGGGTGGGAAGGGAAGGAAAGTCCTTCATGCAGTCATTCAAATGTATTTAACAGTCCTTTCTACTAGGGGGTTTCTGCTTGCTCTTTGGAGCATCCTTGCCATTGTTTTTAAATGTTTGCTTACCAGCAGCTTGCTGACTGTTTATATTGATTTTTTAGATAAAGCTGCAGCAGAATGTTGAGCTCCTTGGTAAACTTGAAGAATGATGGATGGAAATCTGAGTGATCCTTGAATCAGCTTTCCTCTCTCATCATACTTTTTAACGATATCTGCAGCAAAAGGTCCAAAAATAATTCTCTATCCAATACAGAATTCAAACTTTTATTTTTGACATCCTGTGAGAAGTTTTAAGAATGCAGCCAGCAAACTTCTTAAAAGTGCCAGTGGCAGCAGTAAAACCATGTGTACATAAAGAGTGGGTAGTCACTTGAGACACAGAAGAAACCAAGGTATCCAAAGCAGATTTTTCCTCACAACAGCAAACAGATGTCAAAATATTCACCATATTCTCATAAGAGGCAAGCAAACATACAAGCTCGACAGTTGAGAATCCTAAAAACAAGTGTTGCAGAAGAACACACTTTTTTCCCAACTCTGTCAAAATCATTCCCATCCTTGTCAGAAGGAGAGGGATAAGTATTAACAGAATGTTTACAACAGCTGGGTTTACTAAAGCATTAGCTGGTGGGTCTGATCTAGGATAAGTGTATAAAACTTTTGGGGCAGCAAAGCAGTTTCTGTAAGAAAAAACATCCTCCAAAGCAGAGAGAACAGGAGGAATAGGAGTAGGTTCTAGAAATCAGTTGTAACAAATCATAATATTTCCTGAGAGACTGCAAAACATCACTATAGTCCCTCTGAAATAACTGAATAATACTGCAAATAAATTAAGAAAAAGAGAATCCTTCAAAGGCAGTGGCCGAAGCTACATTCTCCTGAGAATCTGAATCAGAAATCTGTGAATACAACCCAGACTCTGCCTCTTCACAATCATTTTGAGGTTCAAATTCTGGAAACTCTTCTGAAAATGAATACTGTAATTATTTTATTTTACAAGAAACAGCCATGCAGTAAGGGTCAATAGCCTGAATTAAGCCCTGAGCTAAGCCCAAAAAATTAGTCCTGCTCAGAGTACCTGACACAGGAGAAGACATAAGTTTAGGTTTTTGTTTCTTCTTGATGGGAATTTCTGAAGAAATAGACTCAGTTTTTTGGCTACACTGAGTGGCATTCTCTGCCCCTTCTCTAAAGACCAACAAGAGTGGCTTTCCTTTGCCCGTCAAGGATATTCCAACAGCCACAGAGGGCATGTCTAACCCCCAGTTCTTGATGGCTGTAGGACACAGGAACATGACCATGCACTTCATATGTATCAGAAGCTAGAAGACAGTCTTAAGCAGTATTCTGCCTTCATTGTGAATGATGCCAAAACACAAGCATAAGATAACTGAGTTCAAGAACTTGTGCACTAACTGGTATTAGTCAAAGGGTCCAGTATGTGTCAGCATGGACCAAGATGGTGGATAGTTCTACCTACTCCTACAACAATGGACTGCAAGTCTCTCCCTTAGTCTTGTGCACATTGGCCAAGATACTGTTTAACCCCATGGTGCTCTTTTTTTTTAAGGAAGAGTCAGCCTCCTAAGCCTTTCAGCCTGAAAAATCCAAGTCAGACTAATGCTTACATGGCACTGCTCAATGTAAAAAGCTTAAACAAAAAGCTGCTTGCTTTAGAAGCACTTGTGAACCTTGAAAACATCACATTCGTTTTGGTGCTGAAACATGGCTCCAATCCACTATTAACACTCTCTCTCTCTGCCCAGGTTCAATACCTTCCACTCATTCAGACCTTGCCCTGAGGTAGCTCTGCTCCTGGAGGGGGAGCATCTATGTTTGTAAGTAACCCCATCCCCTCACAGTTAATTGTACAAGACAATGACTAATATCTCCTGCATATTTTATAAATAAAGCAAATCTACCTACCACATCACTGCCAGCTAAAGATGGCCACCCATGACCCCCTGCAACTTATGATACCATGACCCCCTGCAACTTATGATACCTACCTGACTACATTACAGTGCCTAAATATTAATGCTAATGCATTCCTTATGGATGACATCAACTATCTGTCCACAGGTTGACAACCATACACTGCAAATAAAAAATATCCGCATTGGATACTGCAATATGTCCATACAAATACTTTTACACACATACAACCCTCCTCACCTAGAAGCACAAACCTACCTGATGTGGTTCTTACTAATACAGCCCCATTATACCCCTAGTACACTGCACACCTGCTACTGGTTACATCTTATTACCATACCATCAAAATCACCTTAAGTACCTGTCCCAGGAGTACCTTTAGGAATTTATCTAAGGCAAATCTGCTGCAACTAGCCATGAACCTGATGAATTTTAAGTGCTCATCACCACAGGAGATTCCCTTCTACTAAAGTGGAAGCTTATACCTCTAATTTCTACCGCACCAAAATTCCTGTACAGCAGTATCTGTTCTGATACCTCACAAATACAATGCTAAGTTTAAGAACAAGGCTCCTATGGTAGGTAGTCTATCAGAAAAGAAAGAAACTGCTGGGCCTAAAACATAAACTTAATTCTCTCTGCATTAAAAGCAACATCAAAAGGGTAAATAAAGAGTTAAGAAGAAGAATCAAAACCTGCAAGGCGAACTTTGTACTCAACGTTGCTACATCATCAAAGGACAACCACAAAACATTGTTTAACTACCTCAGGAATGTTAGCAAAATTACTCAGCAGTGCACTGAAATTATAGCCAACAGCATCTCTTCTTCACACCCCAGGGAAATGGCAAACGGACTAGCTAACAAGTTTACTTGAAATTTTTCCTCCAACCCTCATTTTCTTCCTCTCATCCCATCCTGCCAGCATAAGCCATCATGATTTCTCCCAAGCAGTCTTAAAAGTGCTCTCCAAAGCCAAGGATACTAGATGTTTCTGTCCAGACAACATACCCAGTTTGTTCCATGTTAAAACAGTGCCTTATAGTCCCCTTCACAAACCTAACCTCCCCACAGGATACATACCAAAGGTGTGGAGAACTGCCATCATGGTACCCCTCCACTAGGGTTGTCCCACCACTTACCCAGGGAGCTACACAGTAAGTAGCATTACTAGTATCATTTGTAAACAGCTTATAAACACTAAGGCTACTGGTTTATAAGCCTTGGACCCCCCCCAAATCAGCATGCCTATATAACCTAGTGGATTTCTTTAAGAAAATCAGGAAGGCATTGGACAATGGCACGTCTGCACACACTGCCTACCTAGAACTAGCCAAGGTCTTTGACTACTCCCCAGGCATCACATTAAACAAGAACTGTTACACCTGAAAATAAGCCCCTAAATAATTCACTGGGCAGCAAAGAGGTTCACAGGCAGAACATATACTTCAAGGCTTGCAGCAATTTCCTCAAAAAGGATCCATGCTGGGGCAAATGCTCTTTTGGCATCTACTTCACTAATGTGCAAACTCAGTGCAGTCATCAGCTCACCCAAAGACACCCATGTCCTCCAGAAGAAACTACCCCTAACTAAATCAAGGTGCCAAGACCATGGCATTAAGCTTAAAGCTGGAAAATGGTGCACCCCTGCACCTAGCATAAAAAAAATTAGGTCTATGTTAGACACTTCAATGACCAAACCATTGACATTCATAGCACTGATTCCAAATAATCAAAATGGCACAATACTGAAGTGCTACAACACTGAAACAAAATTATTACACAGTGTAAGTAGGTATTTGTGTGAGATCGCGTACAGTGGGGATTGGAGTTTACAAAACTATTACACAGTGTAAGTAGGTATTTGTGTGAGCTCGCGTACAGTGGGGATTGGAGTTTACAAAACTATTACACAGTGTAAGGTATTTGTGTGAGCTCGCGTACAGTGGGGATTGGAGTTTACAAAACTATTACACAGTGTAAGTAGGTATTTGTGTGAGATCGCGTACAGTGGGGATTGGAGTTTACAAAACTATTACACAGTGTAAGTAGGTATTTGTGTGAGCTCGCGTACAGTGGGGATTGGAGTTTACAAAACTATTACACAGTGTAAGTAGGTATTTGTGTGAGCTCGCGTACAGTGGGGATTGGAGTTTACAAAACTATTACACAGTGTAAGTAGGTATTTGTGCGAGCTCGCGTACAGTGGCGATTGGAGTTTACAAAACTATTACACAGTGTAAGTAGGTATTTGTGTGAGATCGTGTACAGTGGGGATTGGAGTTTACAAAACTATTACACAGTGTAAGTAGGTATTTGTGTGAGCTCGCATACAGTGGGGATTAGAGTTTACAAAACTATTACACAGTGTAAGTAGGTATTTGTGTGAGCTCGCGTACAGTGGGGACTGGAGTTTACAAAACTATTACACAGTGTAAGTAGGTATTTGTGTGAGATCGCGTACAATGGGGATTGGAGTTTACAAAACTATTACACAGTGTAAGTAGGTATTTGCGTGAGATCGCGTACAGTGGGGATTGGAGTTTACAAAACTATTACACAGTGTAAGTAGGTATTTGTGTGAGATCGCATACAGTGGGGATTGGAGTTTACAAAACTATTACACAGTGTAAGTAGGTATTTGTGTGAGCTCACGTACAGTGGGGATTGGAGCTTTACTCATTCTCAGCTGTATGTACAGCAGTGCTGGACTTGGTAAATATAATTATCAGCTAGTATAGTGGGTGCAATGTTGTGACACATTGATATTGTGAAGTTTCAGTCATTTGGGATTGTAGTAGTCTTGGTCATTTTATGTTACAACAATAATCCCATAAAAATAACATCCGTCTCCTTCCTCATCCCTCTCATATTATAATATAACACACACCAACACATGTGAGAGATGCAACCATATAGCCAAACTGGAGGCTAAGCTCTCTCAACTCAGTACTGGTGTAACCAGTCAGGAGGAGAAGGAAACCACACTCACTACAATTCCAGTCTCACATAGACCTACCACGACAACAAACCAAACACATAAACACACAAAAACATACTTGGAGGCTCTAAATAAAAATCTGCCTAAGCAGCAGAGACCTCCAAAGCAGACACCCAAGCAACCGCTACCCCAAAACAAAACACGTGCAACACATAGCTCACAAAGCCAGTGTGCCGAACAGTCACAGCCCTTAAGGCTAAACAACACACCTGATACACTTGTAATTGGTGACTCTATCGTCAGGCACACGGACGTCCCGCTCACCAGGCTGAACAAGGAGAAGGTCACGGTGAGCTGCCTGACGGGCGCTAGGATCCGCCACATAACACAAGCACTCAGGTCACTCCAAGGCAAGTACAAATATGACTCAGTCATTGTCCATGCTGGTGTGAATGACCTGAGACGTACCTCCCTGGACTACATGAAAAGAGACATAGAGGAGCTCTCTGAGCATGTAGCCCAGGCCGGTATGACCCTGACCTTGAGTAGCATCTTACCCTCACCAAGAATGATGCCACAATATGAAGACAAGATGATCAATTTCAACAACTGGCTTAAGTGTTGGTGTCATTCAAAGGGGATCCAATGCCTGTCAGCCTTGGATGACATGCTCGACAAGCCATGATGCTTCGCTAGGGACGGCTTGCACCTGTCACCTCTGGGCTTTCGGATATTGGCAAAGGCTCTTGCTACCCCCATAGTGCCTTTTTTAGGCAAGGCTCAAAAGACAAACCCACCTCCATAGGTATCACAAGGGATAAGAAACTAAGAGTAATGCTACTCAACGCCAGAAGTCTAAACCTCAAGATGCACACACTCAAAACTCTCCTTAGCATGGAGAACATCGATATCTGTGCAGTAACAGAAACCTGGTTCAAGGCTCCTGAGAGCACCCCAGCAGTACCAGGTTATACCTCATACCATGCTTTTCGGCCCCAAAACTTGGACCGAACCACAAAAGGAGGGGGAGTATCAATATTTGTCAAAGATAACCACACGTCCAGGTTAGTGGCACAGCACGAAGAATCAGAGACTATCCATGTGCAACTAACTGTGGGTAAAACTGCCTTCCAGTTTATAGCCTGCTACAGACCACCCTCCCAAACACAGGAACCCCACTTGGCCTTCCTGAGAATACTGGAAAATATGAAGGTCTCTCCAAACACCATTATATTGGGCGACTTTAACTACCCAAACATAGACTGGGAGCATTACTCTAGCTCCAACACCCTAGCCCAAAGTTTCCTAGAATTTATAAACTCAAATGCTATGGAACAACTTGTTACCACTCCCACAAGAGGGGAAAACATACTGGACCTGATCATCACCAACATGGGGACACTATGCTCCAGACCAGAAGTGTATCCCTCACTGGTAAGATCAGACCATAAACTAATCTCACTGGATATTCACATCCCGACCCCACCCCCTGCCCAGAAAACCACAGTGAAAAACTTCTCTAAAGCAAATTTCACACGCCTCAAAACCAAGGCGAAATCCTTCAAAGCACCCGGGCCTGTGGAAAATACGGCCCAGACCACAGAATCCATTATAAACGCATTCTATGAACACCTTCAGGAATGCATGGATCATGCAATCCCAAATAAAACCAAGACCCAATCCTCCAAAGGCAGACGTCCTGTCTGGTGGACCCCAGCCATAAACAAACTATACAATAGAAGGAGGAAGCTACTACATGATAGAGCAAAATCCCAAAAAGGGAAGGCATCTCTGATCAGTATTAGCAAAAAACTATGGGCACTCATAAAATCGTCTAAGGCCAGCTTCGAGAGAAAAATTGCACAGGACACTAAGGATAATCACAAGGCTTTCTTTAGTTATGTTAGGAACCTGGGTGGGAATTCCCAGATATGCTCAGAATTAGTCCAAAATGACAAAAAATACACCGAGCCCACAGACATTACCAACATCCTAGCTGACAGGTTCAGTGCAAACTTCTCCCCCCTCTCCCCACCAAAAGGGCAAATATCTATCCCAACAGAGTGCTGCCCCCCTGACATCTCAGATGCTCAGGTAAGAGCCGCCCTCTCCAAAGCAAAAAACACAGCATCAATGGAACCAGATGGTGTCCCAGGCTGCGTCCTACATGAACTCCAAGAACAGCTAAACCCAAACATAAAACTACTGTTCAGTCTTAGCCTTACTACAGGATATGTACCCAAAGAGTGGCGTACAGCAGCAGTGGTCCCTCTCCACAAAGGTGGTGCCTCAACGAATCCTGGAAACTATCGCCCCATAAGCCTGACTAGCTTGGTCTGCAAAGCTATGGAAAGGATCATCATGGACCTCTTAAATAAAGATATTGGGGACCTACAGACACTGGATCCTACCCAGTTTGGCTTTGTTAAGGGCAGATCCTGCCTCTTAAACCTGGTCGATTTCTTTGAAACAGTCACCAAGGCCATTGACGAGGGAAGGTGGTCCACGAGCCTACCTGGACCTCGCAAAAGCCTTCGATACAATACCCCACTCGGCATTATAGATAAGCTCACCAGCTTAAATATAAACCCCTATGTCACTAGATGGGTTGCAAACTGGCTCAAAGACAGAACCCACATGGTTAGAATTGCTGGAGCCATGTCAGACTCCAAACCAGTTACAAGTGGCGTCCCACAAGGCTCAGTCCTGGGACCTCTCTTGTTCAGTATATATTTCTCGGCGGTACAGGCCAACACGGAAGGACTGTGGCTGACCAAGTTCGCAGATGACTGCAAACTGGGCGCCATAATCAACTCTCCAGCCGACACAAGCATCCTCCAAAAGGGCCTCATAGAAACAGACAACTGGTGCCAGAGCCATGGCCTCAAGCTAAACGCCAAAAAGTGTATAGTCATCCCCTTTGGCAAAAACAAAGTGCCCACAAATTACCACATAGGTGGTAATCCATTAAGTACACAAGAAGTCATTAGGGACCTGGGGACCCAAGTTGATAGCAATTTCTCATTTGACAACCACGTGGTCAAAGTGGTTAGAAAAACATTTTATATAGCCCACCTAATCATGAAGGGATTCACATCTAGATCAGGGGAGGTCATCGCCTCTTTACTCATCCCTCATCAGGCCCATAATTGAGTACAATGCCCTTTTGGGATGTACCTTACCAGACACCTGCAGCAACTGGAAAGACCCCAAAAGTACCTCACCAAGAGGATCAAAGGGCTCAAACAGATGCCATATGCTGCCCGGTTAAAGAAACTCCAGCTCTACTCAGTGGCATACCGCCTGCTCAGAGGCGATCTGTGCCTGACGTATAAAGCCATGTCCAACCCGGAATTAATGGACATGCTGCACCTCAGAAAATCCAAATCCCATCGAGCTACGCGCTCGAGAGACTTGAACCTCAGCAATGAAATAAATAGGACATGCTGGAGGGACAGATTCATAACCCAGAGGCTCCCTTCACTCTGGAATAAAATCCCAGTCCAGGTTAGGCAGAGTCCCACATTGACCCTCTTCAAGAGGAATCTTGATGAGTGGATGGGAGATCGTAGGTTTACCCCGGCTATCACTTCTGTGTCACTGTTAGACAGAGGCACAGTATACTATCCTCAAAAAAAGGCATAGCAAAATTAATTTAAAATGGGTGGCGAAAGCCAAACACACTCTGGCTAGGCTTATAAGTGCCCTAGGGCAGATAGCCTAGTATGAACCTATGAACCTATTAGCATGTTCCAGCCAGGACATGTCATTCAAGTACAATAAAATATCTTTTTTATAAAGAAAATATTGGGTATGAACTCTTTAAGATATACAGAATGACTACAAGCTCTATTTTAATAATGCCTTTAACAAATCTCTGCAAGATAACCACTCACGGATAATAAGGCAGCAAACAACCACTTCCTGCTTGATCTCCTGCATGTTTGTAAATATGAGAGTACCATAAATACCTGCTCAACCTGAATTTGCATTAAAACATAAACAGAAGGTGTTGGTGGGATCAGTGCCTCATCCTGAGAATCCCCTGCCTATGGAATAAGCTTTCTCTCCTGGTCGTACAAAGCAGTCCCCTAGCTCTCTTCAAACATAACCTCAACAAGTAAGTGTATTGGAATGCATAAATTCACCCAATTCACCCCTGGTTTTGCCCTCCAACCCTTATTCAAGTTATGGGAATTACAGTGGCTAGCCTGCAAATGGTCGATTAACAGCTTTAAAGTCCAACACTAGTGAGGTGGAATGTACAAAAATGGGGGCTTACAAATATTAAGTGAAAGATCACTGTCTTGAAGTATCATTTTTCCAAGGTATGGTGACTTTGGAGGTGGTATATTTAAAGACTGGGGTTTGAGTGACGTGGCACAGTTTCTGTTTTAAATTCCAATGTTCATAAATGAAAATACTGACAACACACCTTTCCGCAGAGAAGGAAGCACACCTGTACCCCCCAAACTCCCTGCTAATTATAAATACCAACTCCGGGACCGTGTGTGTGTGTGTGTGTGTGTGTGTGTGTGTGTGTGTGTGTGTGTGTGTGTGTGTGTGTGTATGTATGTGTGTCTGTGTGTGTGTGTGTGTGTGTGTGTGTGTGTGTGTGTGTGTGTGTGTGTGTGTGTGTGTGTGTGTGTGCATGCGTGTGGATATATACTTATATCAGTGGTGAGGGGTGTAGAGGGCTTGTCTCCTGCAAAAAGTAATTTTGACTGTCTACAATTGCTATTTCTCCTTTAGTTATGCATTTTCCCCGTAATTCATGAACTCACAACTACAACTCTTGGAATGTAACAGGGAGACAAACGTCATCTGGGTCAAAGCTCCTAGTATCTACCTATGAAATTATGAACTTATGGCCATCAGGAACTTCCTCATCTGAAACAATAAAATTTTTACTTCTATTTAAGATTGTGACAGATGATTCCTGGAAAGATCTACTTAGGAGGAAGATTGTAGGGCAGGAATCTGAAAACATTAAAATGGAATGAAAGGAAGGAGGCTAACTGAATTAAGGACTCCCTTTAAATACGATTCATCTACAGAAATTGTTATCCAGAAAATGTAATATTAATAACTAAAGGAAAAAGAGTTGGAAGTAATACGGTAGTCAGTTTTCTCCAGGTTTAAGACTGCGAATGACAATGTTGTCATGATTAAATTGCTTTATACAGTAAAAAGGATGAACAAATTTAAAGTACAGCATAGTATTGACATCTATACAGCAAGATTATAAACTGTACAAACTAAATAACGATTACTTATAAAAAGTCCAGTTCTGCTGCTTTTGAACTGTTTAACAGATACAGATCCTACAGTGATGCTTTATATATATGTTGGTGGAACAATCAATTAAAAAAACCTCCAAAAAAAAATAATAATAAAAAAAAAAATAAAAAAATAAGGTTGCTGATGCTTTCTTTGGGGAAGAAAATTCTTACTGACAGTAGAGTCCACTATTACTCCAGAAATTATGTGCTCTGAAATGGTTACAGAGCTGGATCTTCACAGAGTTCACCGGCTGGCTAAAAGTTGGTCACATAGTACCTCACTAAACACAAATCAATAATGTAGTGTCTTATGTCAGTGTGTAACACAAATAAAAGTGTATTTCTGGGCTCTTAGAAAGACATCAATTGGGGCCAAACATATTCTCAAAACTCTTAGGGTTAGGGATAGTCCAATATTAAGAGTAGAAAACACAATTGAAAATTTCCACTTAGACTCTTAGATACTGTGATGCACTGGACAAACAGGAATATGTAAATCAGGCATCTTTTAATGTCAGGAAAGACCTTTTAAGTTTGCTCATTTGCTACAGAAAGCAAATCTTCCACTATTTGCATTTTGAATAGCATAAAGGCTGTTCCTAGCTGAACAAATGGCCTCTATTTTGGTTGCCTTTTGACACTAAAACTCTTGCAAAATCCAGTTCTCTTTTCTTGCTCTGGAGCCCACTAGACTGCTTTTTTCTGCAGACATATTCTGAGCATCATCTTCCATGCATTTTATTGTTCACAGTCATGTATACTTGAAGGTCTTAGCCTCCTGTCTCTTATTTTAAGATTATTTTCTATGTAAAATTTAAACATATATATATATATATATATATATATATATATATATATATATACATATTAATAATCATTGTTTGTATAAAACTTTATAGGTATGTAATGTTTATTAATGCTACACAGCCCTGGAAGTGGCTGAAAAGGGTATTGTACCAGACCACTAACCCTGTAGCAAACAATAAATATATAAAGAAGTAAAGCTGAATGCTATCGCCAATGCTATGTGCATCTGGGCTGCATTTATTTACTTGTTTATTTATTCATTCATTTCCAGTTTGTTTATTGGGATAGTCTGACTCAGTCCAAAAGACCCCCTTTTCAGAAGAGTTCTGGGGAGAAAAGCGTCCCTGCATAAATCACAAACAATACAATAAAGATGCACATGTATCAGATTTACAAAATATAGAACAAGCATACTGTATATACATTCATAATATAATACAGAAAACAACTTAAATAATTAAGATGAAACTTGAAAAAATCATCAGTGTTAAAGGTTTTAGGTAATACAAATTAGACTGCATACTGCTGAAACAGGGTCTGTGTAAGTAGGTCAGAAGAACAGTAGTAGTAAGAAATGCCAGAAATATATCAGACTACATTAAATAAGAAAAAGTAGTTTACTTGTATGTGTTTCGGGGTAAGAACAAATAGCTGAACACATTCTACAGCAAAAATCTTTAGAAATGAGTGGAAGAGCCCATCTGCCTGTAGTAATATGGTATTACAACGGCAAAACATGTCAGCTCCTCGCCTGACTTGACGGAATGAAGATGTAGGGCAAAATGGAAAAGCAGCACGTCGTTTCATTTTTCCTTGTCTTGCTATTTCTGCCCTTGATTTTTAGGCCATCAAAAATTGTCTGACTTTGGCATTTATCAGTTGGGACCAACCCCAGCATTCTTTTCCATCTGTTGGAGAAGTCGCTTTTGTACAGTGGAAGCATTCAAAGGCAGGTCACTGCTGACCAATGAACTGAATATGTGCTTCTTCTGGTCTCCAATCCCTTGAATCTGACACTCTAGGACCTTGGATGAATTATCTGAAGATCTTGGTTTACCCCTGTTTTCTAATTCAGAGATCTTGTAGGTACTAGGCTATTGGCCCTAGCGCCTATATAAGCCTAGCCAAAAGAATGTACCCTGGCTTTCGCCACCCAAGAAAATTATTTTCCTGTGCCCCTGTCGAGCAGAGCTATGTGAAGGAAAGGCATGTACTGCTTTTAAACTGCTAATTTTGGTAATTTTATTTTTCGGTGGGGGGGGGTCATAAATATCCACAAGCAGTGCAAGGAGACAGTCATACTAATGACATCCTCATGCAGATGATAGACAGAAGTGCACTGCCATTTGTAAGTGGTAATAGCTCTGTTAATTAATATGTACAACACAGTGAGCCACATCTGCACTACACACCAGATTCAAACAGCACACAGTGTACCTAATTTAACCATGTGATGACCATGTAAGGAATTATGTGCATTAGCTCAATGATCCCTTTTTAAATCGCACCTGGCACTAAGAGGAAGCAGATATGACGGATGTTTTTTGGTATCAGCTTTGGTCTCAAAAGGCCTCCCATGCATTGATCTCTCAACAAAAGAAAGAATAAGAACATAAGCGTATGAGTGAAAGAATAACATGGCTTCAGACAGTACAATTAGCATCAGCTATACTAGTCTTTCACTGAATGTTACCATAAAACAGCATGACATACATTTTCTAAAGCCCTGTAAAAATCCATTTGCAAACATCATGGCTGGCTTACAGTTGAGACAGCAGCAACATATACTGCACTGTTGTAATATGTTCCAATCTGCCCTTGGTACTTCATTCAGAATCTGGTTTGTGCTGCTGCTTGTGGTTGGTCCACATGCATTAGCCATTAGCTACATAACTATGTCGGATCATGTCATTTTTATTAGGCATGCTTGTGAACAGGCCTTGACTACCATCTCATCACTGAGTAAGGAAATGTGAACAACATGATGATTTCAGTAAGTTTCTTCTATAGGGCCTCATTGGTTTTGGTCTCTTCTGCAACAGCCTTCTACAGCTCTACATATCTTACATTTATAGGGAAGGCCAAGGCAAGCTGCCCTGTTAGGCTATTTTAAGCCTAGCTAATTTCCTTTCCAAAGGTGAGAATCAAACCCTTTACCTTATGTCTGTGAAGTAAACACCATAACCATCATGCCAGCCCCCAACACATCTCCTTCTTACAGGGCTTTATGCATATACTTGTAAAATGTGATATGCTTACAGGAAGAGCTCTGCATTGGCTTCTAAATTCATACTACACTCTCTGTTAATCATAGAACGCTAGGTGTGTGTGCAGCATTAGTAATTTTAATGTGTGTAGTATTACAGGAAGGCTGATAACCATAGTGCCTGTAGCTGTAGTTATAAATGGCACACATGTTATTTTGGTATCGTCCCTCTTTTAAATGCATGTCCTCCATTAAGTGTGCATTTTGTTGTGCTTTGCCCAAGTAGCTCATCAAGTAGAATATTTGGCTTTAGTTACTAAGGTTGTGGGTTTGATTCTCACATACTGTGCCACAGACACTGTAATATAATAGCTATGGTTGTTGCCTTATAGACACAAGGTACAGGGTTCAGTCCTGACTTGTAGTATCTGTCTGGACTTTTATGCTGCTCCTTGCACAAAGTTGTGAAGTCAACAGTCTAGGTAATTACAGACTCATAAGCCTGACTAGTTTCATTTGTAGGGCTATGGAAAGGATCATTATGGACTTAATAAATAATGACATAACCTACAAACCTATAAAATCATGGAAAGAATCTAAATGCCAAAAATTGCATCATATTTTATTTATTTTATTTTATTTACATATACTTTGTGTCTAGGTCTAGTGATATCATTGTCCCCCTTTATTCAGACTTCCTTAGGCTAATCATAGAGTATAACACCCCCTTTGTCACATATCTGTCTAGACACATGCAACAACTGGAATACCCGCAGAGATAACCTTACTAAAAGGATACAAGGTCTAAACAATATGTCCTACATGGACTGACTCAAAACCCTGTCACTATACTAGGTATCCTACAGACTGCTAAGAAGTGACCTGTGTCTGGAATGCAAAGTACCCTCTGACCCATTACTGATGGATTTACTGCACATCAGCAAGTCAAATGGCATCAGAACTACTCAGTCTAGGGATCTAAACCTCTTCTGCAGCATCAACAAAATGGTTTGGAGGGATAAGTATATCTTCCAGAGGGTACCACTGCTCTGGAGCAGATTCCCCATCCATGTAAAACAAAGCTCATCTCTGGCCATATTCAAACATAACTTGGGTCTATAGGTAAGCAATGGAAAATTTTCCCCAGGATTTCCCTCTGAACTGCTAATAGACAGAGGCAGCTCCAAAATACTTTACCTCATGCATGTATCCCCTCAAATTATCTATGATATGATCACAGTTATTCTCACTAGGGGCACTATACAGTTATTATCCATGAGATGGGTAAAATGGAATGGTTAATTCAAGCATCAAAAGGGAGACTGGCTAGGGTTAAAATGGCCCGCAAAGGCAGGGAAGTAAATAGTGTGGGAAGAAATAGCCAGGGAATTGTTATGGCTAGGCTTGTATAGGCCCTAGGGCTGATAGCCTAGTACCAACCTATGAACGTATGAGCTAGCTTAGTACTTATCTATGAACCTATAAACACTTGACCCAAGCCAGTTCAGACTTGGTCAACTTCTTCAACAGATTACTGAAACAATGGATGAGGGCAATCCAGTTCACACTCTATTTCTAGACCTCACAAGGGCATTCAACACTATCCCACACTCAAGTATCATAGATAAGCACTCTGAATGGAGAGATGATAAGTCAACAAGGAAAGGAGAGTAGTATTGCTGAAACTGAATTCATCCTCATGCCTTGGTGAGAACCTTCACGAGGTGGACCCTGTTTTTCGCAAACTCTTACCAAGACAACACTAATATACAGACTGTATTTATATAGCATATATCATGGACAGAAGTCGGTCAAAAATTAAAAATATAGCTGGGTGCACAAGACTCAGAATAAAAAAGTGCCCAATCCTGGTAAGCGTACTGGTGTCAGGACTGGAAAAAATGACAGTGTTGAATCCTCAAAATACGGAAACATTCCTACAATGAGGCCAGGCCAGGCCCAGGGGGAGGATGTTCCCCTTGTTGTAGGAGGAAGTAGCAGTCCACAAAAATAACAAAAACCGACAGGCCAAAGAACAGCCATAAAGACGATACAGTTCACTATTCAGGATAAGAAAGAAATTATGTATTGTTACTATTAGGCAAAAAGCCCAGAATTTACAGACACAGGATATGACAAATGATTAAGAGAGAAATTTGAAGAAAGAAAAATACTTCCACAAGAAGAACTGTCATAAGCCTTAAATAAAAATGTGTGCTCATTAATACAACAGATTTGTGAAAAACATTATATACACCAAGAAACTTTGATCTGTTTGGATAAAAAAATATGAACAACAAAACCTAGAGATTTTTAAAAAGTATAAAAAAGAAATATGGACATGGAAAGAAAGAGAGATTTGATATGGTGCAATATTTATGCAAAGTTGAAAGACAAATTAAGCAAAACAAAAAGGCAGCCCCAAAAATATTCAAAGAGAAATACAGGCAAAGGTATCCAGATATGGAAAAAGTTCACAATAAAGAAATAATATCACAAAGAGGGAATGTAGAAAAGATTAGTAAAGTAGAAATAAAAAAATAGAAGTTGAAGTTATGGAGTGCCTGGAAAGTGAAGGATATGGTGTAGAAGGTCTAACACAAGTTACATCACAGTATGATGGAACGAGTCCCCAAAGTAAGGAGAAACAGGAAGATCAAGAGACATCTGAAGGAGAAATATGGGCATAGGAAAGAAAGAGAGATTTAGTATGTTGTAATATTTATGCAAAGGAGAAAGCAAAACTAATCAATACAAAAAGAGCAACACCAAGGATATTTGAAGATACATGCAAAGGAATCCGAACATGGAAAACTTTACAATACAAAAAATAAGAAGACAAAGAGGAAAAGTAGAAAAGGAGATTAGGAATGGAGAATGTAAAGAAATAGAAACTGAGGTTATGGAGTACCTGCGAAGTGAAGGATTCAGTGTAGAAAATCTAACTTAGAAAACACCACAGCAGGATAGAGCAATGGACCTCCAAATTAAGAGGAAGCCAGTGGAATGGGAAGCAACAGGTCAGTTGCCATATGAAGATGTTTTGGAGACTTTCACAAGAAACCAGTATAAACATTCACTTGAAGCTGGACAGCAAGGGAAGGAACAGGAAACTGTGGTAACTCTTCCCAGTTAATGATGAGGAGTGATAGGCCAGTGAGTTCCCATAAGACAGAGCAACAGATGACACAGGAAGAAACTGAAGAGAATGTGCCACAGGAAGATGCTATATAACCTTCTACAGTATGTCTGCAGGAAATGGAGGACAAAAATGTAACCTCAGTTTCGAAGAAAATAAGGTAAGAGAAGAGTTACTTGGTTTGATAAGGATAGCTAGACATATTAAGATCAATGAAATAAATAGATTGCAGAAGGTCAATAAAGCCCAAAATGTTAGAAGTTTGATAAAACAAATGAACACAGTAATTAGGCATGTCCATAGAGATCCATGCGATATAACAGAAGTAAAGATGATATATTACTGTGCAGCTAAATTAATAACAGATAAAGTTCTACCACAAGAACACAGGGTAGTGAGGGAAAGGAAGGGGAAAAATCAAATACTATCATGGAAGTATCGAATAGAGAAAACTATAAAGCAATTGGGACAAGAAGTGTCACTTTTAGAAGAGTACAGAACAGGGAACAGATCAACAAAAATACTCAGAAAAATAGACATGACAAAAGCATTATGCAATATAATAACGGATCACGATTTATTGTGCACTATCGCAAATAATAAACTAAAAATATCAGCACAGGCAGAAAAACTTGAAAGATCCACAGATAAATATATAGAAAAAGTACAAAATAAGCAATTTATTGATGACCCAAAAAAGTTTTATAGAGAATTGGGAAACAAGGTAAAAGGAACTGAAAGACTACCAAAAAAGGAATAAATTGATATATTTTGGAGAAGCATTTATGAAGATCCTGTGGAACATAACAAAGATTCTTAATGGACAGAAGAAATAAAAGAATGAATAAAGAAGTTCAAAGGTACAGGATATGAAATGGGATGAAGTAACAGCCAGAGAGATTGAAACAAAGCTAAGAAAAGCCTGTAAATGGAAAACAGATGCAGTACCTAACTTCTGGTTAAAGGTGCTAACATCTTTGCATGAAGATTTAGCCAGGAGTAAAAAAGTACAGTTTTGTACCTACCATAAATGTAGATGTTCGAGGATCCACATTGCTGCGGTCCTAACTATTGGGTAGTCCGCTGTCCAGTCGGCCCGAATACCAAAGTATATGGCTGACGTCGGTCAGGGCGCATTAGACTGACGTCAGTACGTCAGGGTACTAATGCGCATGACCGACGTCATATCCTCAGTCTTTTCTTGCCCCAGATGTCAGAAGACCCTGAAAAGATAAGGCCAAAAACCAAAAAATTCCCAACATACCTGCACCAAAATATATATATGTACAATATATACAAAAACAGCAGAATATAACTTCACCTACACAACCACCCCTAAACACAGAGGGGAAGGAGGGAGGGTAAATTGGACTGCAGCAATGTGGATCCTCGAACATCTACATTTATGGTAGGTACAAAACTGTACTATGTTCTTCATTCCACATTGCTGCAGTCCTAACTATTGGGTAGAATCCCAAAGCAGAGGTAAGGGAGGCTGGCAAATCATAAGGAAGCAGGAACTGACAACATGCCTTGCAAAATAGCTGTGGCAAAACCAGCCCTAGACTTAGAGTAGAGAGGAAGGTGATAATGCTTAGAGAAAGTATGCACTGAACTCCAAGTAGCTGCCTCCAAAATATCCTTTGTTGCCACTCCCTTAGAAATGCTGTTGAAGTGGCAGTAGCCCTAGTGGAATGAGGCCTAATCCCAGCTGGAATCTCCTTGCCATGATGGGAATAACAAAATGCAATGCAACACCCAATCCACCTAGAAATAGTTTGTTTAGACACAGGCTTGCCCTTTGAACTCAAAGCAAAAGAAATAAACAACTGCTGAGACTGCCTAAAATCATTAGTCCTGCTCAAATAATAACGCAATTGCCTGTGTACATCTAAAGTGTGCAAAATCTGTTCCCCTTTATTTTGGGGATCTGCATAAAAGGTAGGCAAATGAATAGTTTGGTTTAAAGCCACACTAGAAACCACCTTAGGCATAAAGGAAGGATTAGTACGTAAAGATACCCTATCCTTATGAAAAATCAAAAAAGGCTCCACTGCCATAAGGGCCTGCAACTCAGAAACCCTTCTTGCAGAAGTAATGGCCAACAAAAAAGCAGTCTTCCATGACAAGTATTTCAATTCAGCAGTAGCCGCAGGCTCAAAAGGTTGTAGAGTAAGTTTCTCCAACACAAAATTGAGATCCCAAGCAGGAGTAGGAGCTCTACGTGGGGGTCTTATATTCTTTGCCCCTCTAAGAAATTGCTTGAACAAAGGATGCGAAAACAATGGTGGGTCACAATCATAGTGAGCGGAAATTGCTGCAGCATGAATCTTAATGGAAGAGAAAGACAAACCTTTGTCCAGTAACTCAGTAAGATATTGAAGAGCCACACTCAAATTTGGCTCAGAAATCTCCAAATTGTTTGCTGCACTCCAAAATAAAAATCTCTTCCATTTTTCTGCGTACACTTTCCTTGTACTAGGTCTCCTGGCTTCCATAATCACATTTAAAACTTGTTGAGGAAGTTGAGACCTACTGTCTTTCAAAACAGAATATGCCAGGCTGTTAGATGAAGAGAGTGAAGCTTGACATTGAGCAGGTGACCGTCTCTTTGAGACAACAGGTGTGGAATCAAGGGTAAAGGCCAAGGAGGCTTCCTTACCAAACTCCTCAGTAATGGGTACCAGTGCTGCCGAGGCCAATCTGGAGCTATTAAAATCATCCTTGGCTTGTCTTGTCTGACTTTTAGAAGCACCTTTGGAAGAAGAGGCAGAGGTGGAAAGCATACACATGAAGATTTTTCCAACTGAAAGAAAGAGCATCCACTCTCCAAGCTGTGTGATGAAACCTCTTTGTGCAAAACTTTGGCAGCTGGTGGTTTAGTGGAGAAGCGAACAGATCTATGTCTGGAGTTCCCCATGACACTGTCAACTTTTGAAATACATGAAGATCCAGTTTCCACTCGTGGGGATCCATGATTTGTCTGCTTAACACATCTGCTAAGGAGTTCTGTGCTCCTGGCAGAAACCTTGCCTGAAGAGTTAATTGCAAGCTG
The DNA here is from genome assembly GCF_019279795.1 of Protopterus annectens. NCBI lineage: Eukaryota > Metazoa > Chordata > Ceratodontiformes > Protopteridae > Protopterus > Protopterus annectens. The sequence goes on from NC_056747.1 coordinate 1,284,398,820, forward strand.
AGCGCAGTCTCCCATAAAATCATTGCTTGCCTGCACAATGGGTAAGAATGCGTTCCCCTTGTTTGTTGATGTACCACATGACAGTTGTGTTGTCTGTTAGAATCAACACCTGCCCTGGAAGAAGTAATTCCTTGAAAGCCATTAATGCAAACTGGACTGCTAACATCTCCTTCATGTTGATATGTAGATGCTGTAGTTTGGCAGGCCACTTGTCTTGTATCCACTTTCCATTTAGATGACCTCCCAAGCAATGTCTGAGGCATCTGTCGTTAGAATCTGACTCGCCTCTGGCCGGGTCACAGAGAGTCCCTTGTTTAGGTGACATTCCTGAGCCCACCACAAAAATTCCTTTTGAATGCAAGGTATTATTTGAATGACAGTGTCCAAATCCTGGCAGTGCTGTGTCCATACATTTTGAGATACCATTGTAGCTTCCTCATATGCAGTTTGGCATTGGGAAGCACCAGAATACAAGATGCCATGAACCCTAAGGCTTGAAGGACTGTCCTTGCAGTCAGCCCGGACTGAAGAGATAGTTGATGGAAGTAACTGGAAAGATTCTTTTGTTTGTCCGGGGTTAAAAAGGCCATCTGGGCTGCTGTATTCAGTCTCACACCCAGAAAGCACATGTCTTGAGAGGGTACTAGACTGGACTTTATTTCGTTCACAGAATACCCTAGGCATCTTAGCACTGCTATGACATATTCCAAATGCTGTAGAAGGTCTTCCTTTTCTTGAGCCAGAATCAGGCAGTCGTCCAAGTAAGGATAGATTTGAATTCCTTTTAGCCTGAAGTAAGCTATCACTGGAGCCAGAACCTTTGTGAATACTCTGGGCACAGTAGACAAGCCAAAGGGCAATGCAGAGAACTGATAATGAGAATTTCCAGCTCGAAAACGCAGATACTTTCTGCAACTTAGTCTTATAGGCACATGAAGGTAAGCTTCCTTGAGATCTAAAGTTACCATCCAGTGATCTTTGCCCAGCAGAGGTAAAAGCTGTTGTAACGTCAACATTTTGAACTTGGGAATGTCCAGATAAGTGTTGAGGGTAGATAAATCCAAAATTGGTCTCCACGTGTTCCCCTTCTTTGGTACTAGGAACAGGCGAGAATAAAATCCTAGGCCCCTTTCTGGCACAGGAACTGGCTGAATGGCCCCTATTTGGAGTAACAGAGAAATCTGCTTGAGAGCCTCTTGTCGTTGTAGAGGAGGAATGTCTGGCATGCCTTTGAAAGAGGCAAGGTATGGAAATAAAACCTGTAACCGTTGTGAATAATATCCAGAACCCATCTGTCTTGGGTAATTAAATCCCAATTTTCTTTGAAAAGAGACAGCCTTCCTCCCAACGGTGCTGCCAGGCGAGAATGAACTGGCAGCTGAAAAGGCAGGTCATTGGGTCTGCTTACGAAAGGACTGACCCCTGCCCTCACCAGAAGTCTGAGCAGGGGAACTCCCTGTCCTAGGCCTAAAAGAACCCTGAGCTCTGCCCCTACCACGTCTAGACCTACCCCTAGACTGGGAATCATAAGCAGGATAAGTCCATCCCTTAGTAGGCCAATTTCTACTAAACTTCGGAGGCTGCACCTGCAAAAAATCTTTAACAGTTTGCATAGACTTAGCCTTGTCCTCCATTTTCTTCAAAACTGCTTCCACAGGCGAACCAAACAACACATCAGACTGTAAAGGAGCATCCAAAATCCTTGTCTTAACATGCTCAGCTAAATTCTGATCTCTCAACCAGGCGTGCCTACGAAGAACAGAACCAGTGGCAGCCACCCTGGAGGAGGCCTGCACAGCATCAAAACCACACTGCAAAGAATGTTTCCCCACCTGTTTAGACACATGAACTAAATCCTGCAACTCTTTACACTCAATACCTTCGGCCAGAGCATCCACCTTAGATTTCAACTGTGAAAGAAGAAAATTCTGATATTTTAACATGTGAAACTGACAATTCAACGCCCTCATGGCTAAAGTGGAAGAAGTATACACTTTCTTTCCCCATCTATCCAAAGCCCTTGCCTCTTTATCAGGAGGGACAGGATTTTTAACAACTGAGGCCTTCACACCTTTAGGCCCCTGAGAGACAGTTTCGGGTCTGCCCTAGGACTCTTAAAAGATACTTATGAGCTTCAGGCACCCTATAATACCTATCCGGTTTAACTGGAGCAGGAGGTAAAGAATCAGGATTCAGGGAAGCCTCTGCAAACACATCTTCCACCACATTCAAAACAGGAGGTATAGCTAAAGGCCTATGCTGGGGTAAAAACAAGAATTCCCTAAGCCTTTTCCTGGAATCAGAGAAATCTTGACCTTCCCATTTAAAATGCTCCCTCATGGAATGCAGAGTCTCTGAAAATGAAAAATCCTCAGGAGGAGAAGCAGAAGGAGTAGAATCATCCACATCAGAATCAGAATAAGGAGGGTACTCCTGCAAGTCTTCAGTCAAGACTCAAGCCTCCGAGCATTGCTCAAAACTCTCAAACTCAGGTTCCACCCTAGGCCTCTTATCAGGAGGGGGCATAGAACCCCTTATCATAGTAATCAAATCCTTTGCCATTTTAAGCATATGTTTCTTAGGCAAGGACCCTGAAGCACTAGGAGGAACCCCCACTAAAGCTAAACTAGGCCTGCCCCTCAAAGAAGCCTTGGAATCAGAAGGGGAGGCTCTAACCACCTTAGGAAGAGAGGGAAGAACAGCCACCTGAGAAGCCCCCTCAGCCTGGCCTACTTCCTGAGAGGATACATCCTGTAACAGTAAAGTCTCTCCCTGAGACTCCAAAGAAACACCTGGCAAAACCTCCAGCTCCACTGAGCCTTCTAAAGAACCGACGTCTGGGACTGTCGGCTCCTCCATTCTAGGCTTTGCTGCTTTATCTTTGCGTTTTTTAGCCGAAGCCGGCGTCAGAGCATCCGACGGCATTTTATAATTACAACGCTTCCCAAACACTAACCTGGCACAGTCTAACCTTCTCTTAATAGTGCGTTTGTTAAATCTAGCACAAGAGCGGCATCCAACAACGTCGTGCTCAGGCCCTAAACAAGGTATACACAAAGTATGGTAATCCCTATGAGGTATCTGTTTCCCACAAGAAATACAGTTATTCACTTTTTCTGACATCCGGTTAAATACTGAGGCAAGAAAAAACCAAAATATTCCCAACGGGTACTTAGCCAACTTTGATTCGGTCTGAAACTCTGACTTCAGAAACTTTCAGAACGCCAACCTGCACTCGCAAAATTGCTTCTGCATCGGACCATGCGGCAAAAAAGACTGAGGATATGACGTCGGTCATGCGCATTAGTACCCTGACGTACTGACGTCAGTCTAATGCGCCCTGACTGACGTCAGCCATATACTTTGGTATTCGGGCCGACTGGACAGCGGACTACCCAATAGTTAGGACCGCAGCAATGTGGAATGAAGAACATCTATTTATATGCAAACCCAAACAGACATCAACTTTGCTAACAACAGGAAAAACAATGCTCCTGCTTAACAGTGAACCTGCACGCTACCCTAAAAATTATAGACCAATAACTTGCCTTCCATTGACATATAAACTATACACTAGAATTGATGCCAACAGAGTTTATAGTCATTTAGAAGAAAACTCAATTATGTCAGTAGAACAAAAGGGCAATAAAAGAAACTCATATGGAACAAAGAATCATTTGTTGTTAAATAAAATCATAGTGGAGCACTGTAAAAATGGGAAGAATTTAAGTATGGTATGGATTGGCTAAAAAAGCATTTGACAGTACCCCACATTCATGGATAAAGAGTGCTTAAAAAATGTATAAGATACACCCTACACTGATAAACTACATCAGAGTGATCATGAAATAGTGGGAAACCACTTTGCAGTTAAGCCACGATAAATGGCAAATTATTATTCCAGGGATAAAAATCCAAAGGGGATATTCCAAGGCAACTAGGTACTCCGGTTTTCTCCCACGTTACAAAAAGACATGCATCTGGAGCATTTCTCCCCTGGCCTCCGCTGAAAATTGGCTTTGTTCCAAGTTGGACTTTCCTGGTAAACAAATGTAAAATAAACTGTTTTTCACCACTACTCTTTTGCCTTGCCCTAACCCATTATGCTGTCTGCTTAACAGATTAGGTTGTGACTATAATTTGGCTCCCAGAAAGCAAGAAAGTGTAAAGACTTGTCATCTTCTTTTTGTTGATGATTTAAAACTGTATAGCTCATCAGACTGAGGAACTGAAAGCACAATTGCAAGTAGTCAAAACTTCTTCAGATGATACAAGAATGTCATTTGGTCTTGATAAATATGTAAAAGCAACCTTTAAAGCAAGAAAGCTGCAGCACCAAGAAAACATCAGTTTGGGACAAGAATGCGATATAAAAGAACTTGAGCAACACGGAGTGTATAAATATTTGGGAACTAATGAAGGATTAACAATAAAACATGAACAAATGTGAATAAAACTTGGTAAGGAATATTTTAGAAGACTTAAATTAATTCTGGAAACAGTGTTGACATCTAGGAACAAAATTCAAGCTATAAACCAATTTGCTCTTTCTGTCCTAACATACAATTTTGGAGTGAGTGACTGGCCCCAAAAGGTGTTGATGAGATTAAACAAGAAAACAAGAAGGATGCTTCACGCTCATCAAATGATTTATAAAAATAAGTGCAAACCAAAATTACATATTCCCCGTTTCAAAGGAGGTATGGGTCTCCTTGAAATTGACTACATGTGCAGATCTGAAATCATTGGACTGCATACATATCTGCTGACCTCCTAAGACCAAACACAGCAAAAGTTTTGAAACATGAGGAGAATAAATCTAAGATGACTTCCATTCTTAGTCTAGCAGAAGCATATCGGTGTTAAGCAGGAATGGAAATCAAACCAGAAGTAGATAAAAATCAAGCAACAACTGAATATGCCAAAACACAAAGGAAAGAATATAAGGAGAAGGATCGGATAAGAAGGCAAGAAATGTGTAAAATTCATAAATATGGTTGCAAGTATCTCATGTTGATCAGGATCAAACACAGGAATGGTTAAGGAGAGGCGAATTCAAAGCAAAAGATGAAAGATTAGTATTGGCGGCCCAAAGTAGTGGGCTATGTACATGTCCACAGCCATTGAACATGTGGGAGAAATAGGCAAATGTAGGTTTCATAAAACAGAATTGGAAACAGTCACACACCTTGTTGTTGGTTGTGACATCCTAATGGCAGAAGGACTATATACTGAAAGGCATAATAATGTGGCAAGACTGTTGCACTGGGGATTGTGTAAACATTATAATATTGAAGAAGTTTCAAAAAAACAGAGAGTTAGTAGAGACCAGGCTTCCAGTTTCTAAAAACAGATTTAATACTGTCAGACTGGCACACACACACAAGCGCTTTCACAATTAGCTTCTTCAGGTGAATAAAGTGCAGTTGCAAGAACACCCTTTATATAACAATTAATTATCATCACATGAGTAATAGCAATTAATCTTAAAGTAACCTTCTTGTTTCATATAAAGTTATAATACACTCCATGGATATACTATAAAAGCAAAATACCAAATTCATAAAAAGCATATTAAATGCGTAAATACAGTACATACAATATATGTCTGTAGTAAAAGTATACTTAAAACTCATTTTCTCAGGGGTCTTGCCTTGAGTAAAGGTCTGATAGGGACATGGTCATTAAGTCCATGTCCCATATCTGCCCTGAGTCTGATAATCCACTCAGCTTCGAGTGTTTCAGTTCTTGTTCTAATGTCACCACCTCTCATATTTTCAAAACATCTACCTAATGCTAAAAATTTAAAATTGTGTTGTAAGTCAGTCTCTGTTACATGTTTAGCCAGAGCATTATGTACACTCTGTTTCTTAATGTGATATAAATGCTCTCTAATCCTAAACTTAAATTGCCTATCAGTCTTCCCTACATAAAATTTACAACAGACTTGACAAATGGCTAAATACACGAAATGTAGGGTATCACAAGTGGCAGATGTCCTAAAATAAAATATTTCTCCTGTATCTGGATGCACATATCTGGTCTCTTCTAGAATACATCTACAATATTGAAAATTTCTGCAGGCCTTCATCCCTTCTATGCATTGTACTTTATTAGCATCTCTCGTAGTGCATAACCTTCTTTTTAAGGATTTCTTATTTTTGAAGGTGAACTGTGGTTTAATGTCGAAGTGTCTACTGACCTGTTCATCCATCATTAGAATGTCCCAGTATCTGTTAAATATGCCTGTATATGCTCGGATATTCCTAGAATAACTAAGGCACATCCTTAATTTCTGGGGAACACGTCTCTTGGCTTCTTGCAAACTGGTAATAGGCTAAGCATGTTCTGAGAAGAAAGGCTTAGCCCTATCTCCTCTGAGTCTAGCTACCTGACATATTAGTTTTTACAAATTCAGCTTCATATCCTCTCTGTATGAACTCTTCTTCTATTCTGCCCATCTGTCTACTAAATTCTTCATCCTGTACATTAAGTCTAGATAATCTATATGTCTGATTTTGCATGACATTTCTAAATATAAAATTAGGGTGCATGCTTTCTCTGTTCAGCATGCTATTGACATAACATTCTTTTCTATAAAGTTTGGTACATAGCCTAAGGTTCCAATCCCTAAAAATTGTGACATCCAAGAAATTAATGTCTGTGTACGACCAATTCATAGTAAACCTCAAATAAAAGGTAGTATGATCAATAAAAGTGATGAAATTCCGTCAGTAAATCAACTGACCCACTCCAAATAAGGAAGAGGTCATCCATAAATCTACGAAAGAACACAATATTACAACGTTATGGGCCTTGAACTAAATTATTGGTTTCCCATTCTGCCAAAACTGCATTTGCGTAGGTGTTAGCGCATGAGGTACCCATGGCTACCCCATTGCGTTGCCAATAAATCTGTTTGTTAAATAGAAATACATTATTCTCAAGTACTAGATTAAGTAAAGTTTGAATCAATCCCACTTTACTGACATCTAAATCCAAGGCTTCTAATTGTCTAGTGATACTTTCTATACCTGTTCCATTTGGTATCACTGTAAAAAGTGATACCACATCAAAGGTAACTACTAAATACTCTGGAGGAATATGACCTCCTTTGGTCTCTTGGTACAGTTCCCTTAGGAATTGCTCTGTATCTTTTAAAACGTATTTAGAGCTGTCTATAAGGCAGCGTAGGCTCTTTTCCATGTAGATGGATACAGATTTTGTACACCAATTCCTACCTGCAACTATAGATCTCATAGGTGGCACTACAAAACTTTTATGAAGTTTGGGAAGTCCCTGGATGATAGGTACTGTGGAATGTTTCATGTTAAAGTATTTAAATAATTCATCATCTATTTTCTGTGATCTCTTCAATTCATATAATTCATGTTCTATTTTCTTAATCATTTTGTTAACATCATACTGAGTGATACTACTGTAAAAATTACTATCATTCAACATATTGATCATACTTGTATCATAATCAAACTTATTTATAACCACAATCTGTCCTCTAAACCCAGTGACTACAGTGCCTTATGTACAGACAGACACAAAATCATAAAATATCAGGATTTTGCAGGCAGAAACGAGAGCAATGTGGAAGAAAGATACCCAGACAGTTCTAATAGTAGTAGGAGCAACGGGTCTTATAAAAAAGAATCTACAATCTTATTTAGATATGTTACCAATACATGTAAATCCATACAAATTGCAAGAGTCATTACTGGGCACATTGTGGGTACTGTGAAGAGCACTTCTGGCTGATAGCAAAGATTGAAACAATACTAATTTCATGAACTTTAATTATACTTCGACTTTGGAATGGAGTCCATTCCCGTCATGGTATTAGAAACCCAAAGGATTTGAAGAAATTAAAAAAGAAAGATTGAAGCTAAATGTAAATCTCTATGTAACTTATTAGACAGCAAACTGGCTCACAAATAGAATCTAGGCAATTATGGTGGGTGACTATACCTCCTCAAAAAAATAGAAGTTATGTCTTACCAAACGTTCCATCTGTGTTGTTCATCTTCATTCATTAATTACTGATGGGTGTGGAACCGATCCTCGGTTCTGACTCGGCCGTTGTTCCAAGCTCGCATCAGCCACAAAAACTTTCATGCTAAAATTACCCATGGTGCCTCTCTCCCCATTACCTCAGATCAAGTCTGCCCAAGGACGTAAAAGTGGAGGCCTTTTCTGCTCAGAATACCCTAAACAAGATAAAAGACCATATCCAAAAACCTCCAGGAGCCTACTGGAGGGGGATGATGGGAGGGACGTAATGAATGAATGAAGATGAACAACACAGATGGAACGTTATGGTAAGATAACTTCTTTATCTGATGTTGCTAATCTTCATTCATTCCTTACTGATGTGGCAGACTCCCTAGCTACCTAGTTTCCTTGGAGGCCCTATGGAAGAATATTACTGAGTACCACTTAGCCAACGGCAGCTCTCCCCCTGGAGACCAAATCCAATTTGTAATGATTAATAAAGGTACATGGAGAGACCCACGTTGCTACTGCACAAATATCATCCATGGTAGCTCTAGAATGAAAGGCCACCGAGGTTGCCATAGATCTGGTTGAATGCACTCTAATTTTGTTTGGCAAGGGCAATTTGCTATGGTGGTAGACAAAACATATGGAATCTCTTAACCATTTCAACAAGGTAGTCTTGGAAACTGACTTTCCTATCTTAGGCTCAGAATACAAGATAAAGAGTTAGTTGGATTTTCGAAAGGATTTTGTTCTGTCCAGGATGAGCCGCAATTGTCTGTGTGCATCCAGTAAATGGAGACAGTACTCCCTTTTATTTGAAAAATTTGTGAAGAATACAGGTAAGTCAATTGTCTGATTCATGGTTAACTCTGAAATTACTTTGGGCAGAAAGGAAGAATTAGTCCGAAGTGATACTCCGTCTTTGTGAAAAATTATATCTTCATGCTGAAGTAATAGCCCCCAGAAAAAAGAGACTTCCACGAGAGAAATTTGATGTCACAGTTGGCTGCAGGTTCAAAGGGGGCTTTAGTTAGTGCCTGCAACATGAGGGTGAGATTCCCAGGCTCAACAGGCTTACTAATGGGGGGCTTGGTGTGAGAAACCCCTTTCAGAAAGGTTTTGCAGAGGCGATGAGAAATCAAGGAGGTATCCCAGAAGACATCAGGAAAACTGGAAACAGCAGCTAAGTGAACCCGAATCGTAGAAGCTGCTACTCCGGATTGTAATAAGCCAGAGAGATAATGGAGTACATCACAAACTAAATCTCTTCCACTTGTCACAATAAAATTTTCTGGTGGAAGACTTATGAAAAGCCAGAAGAATGTCATGGACAGGGGAGGAAAGATTCTTCTGCCTGGCAATTATAGGAAGTGGAGAAACCAAGCTGTTAGCTTGAGCCTGGAAAGGTTCTGGTGTAGTAGCCCTTGAGGGTGTGACAGTAATTCCACAGCTGGATCCAGAATCCATGGTTTGCATACTAGATGAGGCCATAGGAAGGGAAACCAAACTTGTTGGGGCCAATAAGGACCAATGAGGATTACTTTGCTTCTCAACTGAACTGCTTTCTTCAAGAAACGTGAGATTAATGGTATCGGGGGGGGGAGGCGTAGAGCTGTCCCGTGGGCTAATCGTGTGTGAGCATGTCCCTCAGGGGGAACCCCTGAGGGGGGATTAGGGCAAAGTAGCTCCTGCACTTATGATTTATGGGTGAGGCAAACAAGTTGCAGCAAGGCTGGCCCCAGGGATCGAAATATCATCGATGACACTGAAGGACTGAGGGACCACTCATGAGGTAGGAGAATACACCTGCTTAATTTGTCTGCAATCATGTTGGAATCCCTGGGAATGTGCATTGCTATCAGAAAGTAGTTGGAGGCTATCACTCATTGCCAAATTCTCATGGCTTCCCGGCACAGAGGATAGGATTTGGTTCCCCCTTGTTTGTTGATGTACCAGACCACTGACATGTTGTCTGTCTGAATAGCTATAGTCCCTGACATAAGGGCGAGGTGGAATGCTTGCAACGCTAGAAGCACCGCCCTTAGTTCCAGGACATTGATATGCAAATTGGCCTCTACAGATGACCAAGTGCCTTGGACTATCTGTCCCTGAAAAGCCCCCCCACCTGGTCAGGGAGGAGTCTATGGTCACTGTGGCCTTGGGCTGTGGGGGTAAAAATGGTCGACTCCATAGAGATATGTCTGGCTGCACCCACCAAAGTAAGTCCTTCTTGCATAGATTCGTTAAATGAATTTGGAAAGATAATGGGTGAGTTAACATTGACCACTGTGTTAATAGAAGCCACTGAAGTACTCTCATATGTAGTCTTGCTATCAGGACAGTTGTTATTGTTGAAGCCACTGACCCTAAGATTTGAAGGACTGCCCGAGCAGGCACCTTGTCTCGGGGGAGTATCGCTCGGATCTTGGAAACAAGTCTTTCCAATCTGTGATGAGGTAGGAAGACTGTGCAAGAAAGTATGTTCAGTGTTGCCCCTATGAATTCCAAGAACTGGGCCGGGGTCAGCTGACTCTTCTCCATATTTATAGAAATCCCTAAATGATGCGCCTGTAGTAGAGTGTGCTGTCATGCCATTATCAGCAGATGCTTGGTGGGAGCGGTGAGGAGCTAATCGTCCAGGTATGGAAACACTCGGAATCCCTGCCGTCTCAGGTGAGCTGCTACCACTGCCATGCATTTGATAAACACTCTGGGGGCTGCAGAGACACCAGAGGGCAGTGCACAAAACTGGTAGTGATTGGCTCCCAGTCAGAAACGGAGGAATCTCCTGGATTGCTTGTCCATCTTTATGTAGGAATACGCATCCCGAAGATCTATAGAGCACATCCAATCATCTTTTTCCAGGAAAGAAAGGATAGACTGAACCGTGACCATCTGGAACTTTGTCTGCTTGACAAACCTGTTTAAGATACTGGGGTCCAAAATGGGTTTCCAGTCCCCTGTTTTTTTCTTTTTTGGCACTAAAAATAACCTTAATTAGAACCCGGATCCTATCTGGTCTGGTGGGACTAGTTGGATGACTCTTTTCTGTAGCAGCTTTAGAACCTCTTGAGCTGCAGATTCCCTTTGACCGGGTGGAACGTCGGGAATATGTTTTAGAGTTTTGGGTGAAGATTGAAGGGGATGTGATAACCTCTGGTAATGATCTGCTGCACCCAAGATTCTGAGGTGATATTTTGCCAGTCATGTTGGTGCAGCGAGAAAATTCCCCTGACTGCTTCCAGAGGAAAGCAATCGGGCCGCTCTTCAGGAGCGCTGGTAGGGCTGGCGAGAGAAAGAATCTCTGGATCCCTGATTGCGCGGACCCCCCGCCCCGAAAGGGGGATCTTCCGGAAGAGGTACCCCCTCTGCCCCGTGGGGTATACTCGCCACGTGTCACAGAAAGGACCCTGGGACTTCTTGTGCCATATTTTTCCACTCCTCTAATTCCTAGAGAAGTATCATTGGGGATTGGAAAAACAGACACCTATGGCAGACAGGGTCTTAGACCATCCTACTCACACCTGGTTAGCATGTCTTTCACTTTGGATCCAAAAAGGGAGGAAGGTTTGACTGAAGCATTGAGGAAGGAAGCCTTGAAAGGATCCGTGAACTCGCAGAGGTAATTCAGGCATGATGTCTAATGACAACGCCTGCACCCGACAATGTAGGTTGCATGGGAGATCAACTTCATGGATGAGTTAGAGATGGATTCTAGGGTTGTGAGCTGTGAGGCCACCTTATCCTGGACCTCGTCAGATACAGCTCCTGCTAGAGTTCCAGAGAGCTCCGTAATGAGATCTCTCTGGAGCCTACTGAAATGTGCCAGATAATTCAACGACCGAATGGTAAAGGTCGAAGAGGTGAACATCCACTTCCCTAGCCTGCCCAATGCATGGGACTCCTTGTTCGGGGGATGAACAGTGTGGTTCTCCTCTGCGAGCTCTTTCTTTGTTGCCACTGTCACCACCATAGCATCTTCAGGCAATCTTTTAGACCAATGAGGATTATCTTCGGGGGGGGGGGGCATAAGAATTTATCTGGTCTCCGGGGGACGAGCTCATCGGCAGGCAGGGTCACCCAGGCAGTAGAGGGCCAGGTATGGAAGGCCTGCAAGAACACGGACTCCTTGGAGGATGGGTTTGTGGACTTCCAATCCCCTCACTGTTTCACAATTTCAAGGATGTCCTTGAAGGAGACATCTTCAGGAGGAGATTTTGGGGACCCTTCCCCTTCATCATAGTCCATGTCTTTCATATGAGACTCTTCAGGGGAGTCTATGTTGCTTCCCCTTGCAAGCTCTCTTCCTCAGAACCTCCTCGGTGAGGGGTTCCAAAGAGGACTCAGGAGAGAGGATGCCCTGTTCAAGGGTATCTTGTGGCTCCAGTACCCAGTGTCCGGGAGTGGCAGACTGTGTCAGCTGAGGTCTAGGAGGGATATACATATGGTGTTCCTATGCCTGTGGAGCCAGCTGAGTGCCTGCAAAGACCAGTGCCCTTTCCATCGCTTGGAAAGCAGGCCCATCTGAAGAGGGCTGGGAGCCTAGAACCAAGAAACTGGGGTCACATCCCGCTCCGACAGACCTGCCACCAGGAGAGGAACCTCTAGGGGACTCGGTGCCACCACGGTCACTGGGGCCATAGCACACGGTGCAGTAGAAAAAATCGGCACCCGGCTAGGACCCCCGATGCTGACAGGCCAGTCACAACCCCAAGGATGGTTCAGCTCCGAGGGAGTTGATGTCCATAGGGTGATCATCCGCGCCACAGACGAGGCTGCCGTTGGAACTGTGACAGCTGGAACTGAGAAAGGCATTAGTGCAGAGGGCTTCTGACCCATACAGGTCGAAGGAGGAGTATAAGATGGAGTCTGTGTTGAGAACTCCTCTGTTCCAAATGGGATAGAGGGTTTACTAAGTGCAGACAGCCCCCTAGCCATCAAGAGTTGATCCACAAGTCTGACCACATCTAGTTCTGTTAGGCTCCTGGAGGATCTGGTAGATATCCCCAATGGGGAGTCTGGACGTTCCAAGAAGGGACCATACGGGTGTTCCAAGAATGGATACCTTGACGGGGAGTATCTGGTCCGAGGTATGGGCTCTCCCGTCGACACTGAGGTCGATGAACCTGTAGAAAATGCAGTAGGGAGGGGGGAAGTAACTGGAATTGGAGAGACTATTGTTTGGGTCGAAGGGAGAATCTGGACAGGTGTAGTCATGGTTGGTACCATGGTAATCGGAGCTGAGGTCGTCGGTACTGATATAGTCTTATCAGACTTCGGTTCAGTAGTCGGCATTGAAGTAGATGGCTCAAGTCCCAGAGCCGATGGAGTTGAAGGTAACTTCGTAGTCATAATCAGAGTCGCTTCCATAGTCAGCACTGAGGAAGGGGTTTAGAGCCCTGGAGCCGAGGGAACTGAAGACAATTTTGGCAATTTAGGTCTAGGTGCTACAGACTTTGATTCTGGATCTTTAGGAGAAGAGGGAACCAAATGCCCACACCTCTTTTGATCTTTTCTAGGAGGGGGAGAACCCTCCAAAGCAGAAAGAGCCTCCGAAAAAGGAGATTTGAGTAGTCCTTTAAGAATAAGTTTATTGTGTCTCTCATTCAGTGTATGGATACTAAAGCCCGTACAAATATTACATGGTGGTTGAACATTTAGGAAATGTATACACAAGAAGAATGTGAGTCTGAATTCGGCATTTTACGGGCACACTGGTCTCAAGCTTTAAACCCAGTGGTCCCTTTCTTGTCTGTCATAACCTCAAAGTCAAGGCCACTACACCTGTAAACACTACAATATCAGCAACAAACCTACTACAACACTATAACAATATAACAACCAAAGACAGTTTATATATATGTGTGGATCTAGGACTTTTGATCAAAAGATCAAAAGTCCGAATCCATTATCAATGAACATACTTTACCGAAAGCGCTTTCACCGAAAAAGCACTTATGGTAAAGTATGTTTAAAAAAAAAAAACATTAAACCTACTTCTATGCAGGGGGTCAAGCCCCCCTGCACCCCCCCACAACCCCCCTACTTTAATATTCTCACTCTGTGGTCGCACTACAGTGGGTAAAAGGGAATTTTCCATTATCCACACCATAGTACGACCGGCACAACGAGCATACTTATCCAAAAGTGCTGCTTCAGTGAACAGCACTTTCAGTTAAGTATGCTCTGTGATTTCTGCTTCAGTGGAAAGTGCAATCAGGGATTTGTATGGATCCCATATATACATATATATATATATATATATATATATATATATATAAAGAGAGAGAAGAAAGGAAAAGGGTTACCAACAATGGTATCCCGAGAATACCACAGAGGGTAAGGGCAGGAGCTACCAGTGATGGTAGGGAAGAATACCAGAAAAACAGTAAAGCGGAGGAAGAACGAGGCACTCTACCAGACAGAGGATAGCGAGAAGGTATTTATCAACAAACGATAAAGGTTCAACAACAAGAAATAAGTTTTATCAACAAGCAAAGACCACTTAGCTCTTCATTGCACAGCTTATTAGTAAGGGTATGACATCCAGGTCCAAGGATGCAGTTATTCCTATGAGCTTGGCTGTCATCAGGCTGATCAGTGAATATAATGCCCGATTTCATATGTACTTGTCCAAACACTTGTCACAACTGGAGCAACCACAGTGCTTTTTCACTACAAAAAGCTTAAAACGCATAAACTATACAGACCATTTCAAAGCCTTATTCCTCTTCTCTATATCATACAGGCTACTGAGAGGCAACCTCTACCTTGTGTTTATAGTCTCAGCAGACCCTATCCTGTTGGACCTATTGCATATCTGCAAGTCCAATGGTACAATGAGCAGCCTCCTTTTCAGAGGATCTCAATCTCTTTTGCAACATAAAAAGAACATACTGGAGGCATAGATATGTATCACAAAGGATATTTTTTCTAGGGAATCGTCTTCCACTCCCCATAAACTGAAGTACTTCTCTTACTCTCTTCAAACATAATTTGCATAAATGGATGGAAAACTGCAAATTCACCCCCAGTTTGGTATTCATGTTCTTTGTGGATAGGACAACAAGTAAATGTCCCATCATATCCTTGTTCTGGCCATCTCTGGGTTATTCACATGCAAAACATACGGGCTAAAAACTATGATGGCAAAGTAAGGCCAGGCTTCTTAAGATCCTCACAAATCAGTAGCGTAGTTAGTGCCTATGAACCTATAATGAGCAGGTGTCCTGTGAACTGCGGTGCTCTGTCTCTTTAATCTGCATACTGCTTTGATGCGTTTATGAACCTATAAGGAGAATATGTCCTGTGAACTGCGGTGCTCTGTCTCTTTAATCTGCATACTGCTTTGATGCGTTTATGAACCTATAAGGAGAATATGTCCTGTGAACTGAGGTGCTTTGTGTCTTTAAACAGCATACTGGTTTGACATGTCTTCTGCACAATGCACTAGCCTATCACAATGCAGACTAAGTTTAACTCATCTCAGCCTTTTACAGTGCATCTAGCTATTAATTTTATGAGAGGGTCCTGAAGTACAAAAAGCAGTCAAAATGAAAATCTTTACATGTAATTTCTTCAGTACATAAATACTTGCTATTAGAATTATGCAGGGTAGCAATCACAGTATAGTTTGTTAGCACATTTGTTAGGAATCACAGTATAGTTTGTTAGCACATTTGCTAGGAATCGCAGTATAGTTTGTTAGCACATTTGCTAGGAATCACAGTATAATTTATTAGCACATCTACTTTCACCACAATCACTGAGGAAACAATACTGCATACATTTTCTATACTTGGTCACTGAAGAAGACGAAGCCATGACTGACAGATGTCCTTCTTCAGAGTGGAAATGTGTTTTTCAAGCAACAAGCAGCTTCCCAAAGAGAGAAGTGAACTAAACATATGCCAGTGTGACAATACAAAGAGTGTGGCCATTGTCACGAGACACCTGCACTGACTCATATGTAGGAATATCCCTGCTGAAGAAAACATCTGCAGCCAAACATGCCTAACAGGTAAGCTCAAAAGTTAGATTACTGCCTAATTAATTATCCTAAAGTAACACACACTACTGCATTGTTTTTAGCATAATTAGTAAGATGTTGTGGTCAGGAAGGAATCTACAGAATGAAACAAAGTCTGACAAAGCAAGCTCTCTGCTTACCTGTCTAAAATGTACTTTCACTAGTGCCAAGGCTGAGTTTAAGTCACATATATTACAGTATGAATTTTGGCATTTTCCCATCAGATGATGCAAACATTAAAAGGTATAAGCAAGTAGTAAACAATTCATGACTTCAGAACACCTAAGAGAACCCTGCTTTCATGATCCCCACTAAGAAACAACAGCTGATGTATCCCAACGATGACTTACCATGGCAAATCCAGAAAGCAGTGCAGATGTGCGGCTGGAAGCCTTCAGCTTGGCCCTACTCAGGTACAATTTCCTCCAGGAAAGAGCTTGTACTGAGTGGTGGTTCGAAGTGACCAGTTCAAGATAACTGCGTCGGACCCAGTCACGGTAATCCATGCCTCTGCTGCCAGGATCAGAACACGGAGGGGGTGGAGCTGGGGACCCCATTGGGACATTCAACTCACTACTCATGTTAATTCTGAAATCCTCCTGAGAAGTAATTAAACAACAATTAGGCATGTTCCAAAGGGAACAAATAATAATAATAAAATCTGTAAAACAAAAACAATACTTCAAATCACCCACCCAGCCACACATACTCCCACCATGGAATATTTAACATTTGTTTACTGGGAAAGTCTGAATTGGAACGAGCCAATTTTCAGCGGATGCCTGGGGAGAAACTTTCCAGATGCATGTCTTTGTAAAGCTCAATACATATTAAGCATATATTAATGCTTAATGCAGCTCAGACCATCTGTCTTTATAAAAATAATGCAGTTTCTTATCATACATTGGTACAGGCAAGCCAGGTTCTACCAAAAAAGAAAGTTTTGTTGTTTTAACAAAAACATGAGAGCAGGAGCTCTTGTTCAGTCTGACACAGCTGCCAAATATTTACTATTAGTAGTTCTCTCTGGATTCCTTATAAGAGGAATATTCTCCAGGTTCTTCTTCACTTGGATAGGTTCTTTCTCCTACTGTCTGGACTTTCATCACCCCTCTTTATATATGCATAATTACTTCATCCAGCAACTCTGCTCTGTCTAACATGATTGCCTTCTACCTTAAAAACAATAGCTACATCAAGAAAAGAAAAGACACTGCATATCTATCTATCTATACACACACACACACACACACACACACACACACACACACACACACACACACACACACACACACACACACACACACATACACACACACACACATACACACACACATACACACACGCATGTATACATACTCTAACAGCAAATTTACAACCTGACAGCTGTTTTGTGTACAAGACTGCTGCTTAGGGGTGTCTGGTAATCTGTCCTTTTCCTGCTGCTGTGTGATTTCAGAGTTGGTATATATATATATATATATATATATATATATATATATATATATATATATATATATAGTTAGCATGGATACAGGAGGGCTTGCCTCCCCCAAAACAATCCCCTGGAGAAGCGCCCATGTAGGGGGAGGACGGCAGCGCGCCATGCATATTAATGAAGGCACGCTGGCTGAGCTCCTAGGCTTACATGGAGTGTGTACAACTGCAGCGGGCGTGTCTGAGAGCAGAGCTCTAAGAATATACATGCCCCTGCAATGAAAGACTACAGAAAGGTAGTAAACAATGAGTGAGACCGCCCATAGATGTACGCATACCCCCAGCAACATCCCCTACATGTATAAGAGCAATAGTGAATAAATAAAACAAAAAGAAATATTTATTTGTAATGAAACGAATGAAGTGTAACCGTAGGTGTGTGGGTTTTCCCATCGCTTAGTTACGGTTAATGTAGCTTAAATAGCAAAAAGAGGATAAAAAGCAAGCTATATGCAAATGAAGCAGTACAGCAATAATGTAGTGGGTAGGGCGTTTGCCTCACGAGCAGTCAATCCCAGTTCGCATCCCACTGCAGCACAGTCTATTTTACATGGCAAAACACATTATAACCAACAGTTTTGTTGCAAAACCCACTAAATAACACATATGTATGAACTAGAGTACTGCAGGAAATGCACATGTGAAGTAGCAGTGTCATAATGAATAAGGCACTAGTAACCAGGTGTAAGCATAACTAAACAGTAGACGATGCACACCATACAAAAAATTATTTACCAGTAAGCCATGCCAGATATACGGGTCTATATTACAAGACCAAAGACGCATTCTTTCAAATGTGTCTTGATCAAACATAAAAGGCTGAAAACGCAAAATATCGAAGCGGCTGTTAAGTGAATTCTTTCCCTGGGAAAGAATTTGCTTCGCCGCTTCTGTACTTTGCCGTTTTCGGCACTGTAGTGCGGTCTCAGAGTTGGTATATTTAAGTAGGGGGGGTATGAAGCCCCCCACTTAATGTAATGTTTGAAATTGTTTTTATTTATTTTTTTTTGTTGGAACAGCGATTTTTTTCCCTTGGAAAAAAATCGCTGCTCTGACACTTTGACATTGTAAGCTTTTGCTTACATAGGGTTGATTAATCACCATTTGCTTTTTTAAGCATTTGGTGATCTAATATAGACCCCAGATATACATAAATCTGATGTTTTCAAAACAGCCCAGTCATGCAACAGTGCAGAGAATGTATACCTACATCTACACGTATATGTGTGTGTGTGTAAATATATTACTATCTAAACAGATACAACATATCTATATATGTATATATATATATATATATATATATATATATATATATATATATATATAGTCTAAAATATATACATAGATATAGATATATATATATATATATGAACATATATACATGCAAATCTACACACACATATAAATATATATATGTATGACAACACCTATATGTCCACATATACACAGCAGGTTACATGTATGTACGCAGATGTATATCTCCGTAGGTATATACGGACATAGTTAGAAATATGTAAGCAAATATATATACCTATATAGGTATATATGGGCATACATCCGTAGATAGCAATGGCAGATTAACAGAAACACATATGTCCACATGCACTGTCAATGGGGTTGGGAGGCCCCAAACAATATACGTATTGTAGTAATTGGCAACCCCCCAGCCAAATACGTCCGCCCTGCAATACACTACCACTAACACTATCAAGTGTTGCAGATCCCATAACCAGGACCTGACATGACATGGGCACAAGATGTTGACAGTACTACATCCCACTTGTATGATGTCAGGCCGGTATTGGTAATGTATCATGCAGTATAGTCTGGCTCCCATAGGAAATGTAATATGTGGAAGCCATCAACACCCCCAGGATATAGATACACAGACACAGATATACAGATACAGATACACACACACACACACATATATATGTATATATATATATATATATATATATATATATATATATATATATGTACATATATATATATATATATATATATTTATTTATACACACATATATACATATATATAGTTATACATATGACTACACATACACATGCAAATATATGCACAATAAGATACATATGTAGAAGGTGCATACAATATGGAACAGCCACTATGCCTACAGTTAACACCTGAATAACTAGACACTATATAGGCCACCCATACAAATGACAATCGTTGCCTGCAACATATACCCACAGAGAAGTCATAGGAAATACACTGCACACAGGTTTGTAGAAATGGAAAGCCTTTAATTGTGTACTATTACAGTTCTATATGCCATGTCATATAGCTGTTCAGACACTGACAACCATATAAACAGAGTAATGCAACTGTGAAACAGTTACACTAATAGAGTAGACTGGAAAGGTTCACAACTGTTGCTGTCCAGGCCAAGCCCTTCAAATTGTATAATAGTGAAGACAGACTGGGCCACAGGATACCACACAATCAACAGAATGTAATGCAGGTGTATAGTTCAGCAGCCTCTATCTACACTCTGTTAAAGACGTCATGTGACCAAATGGGTTGTAACTGTTACATAACAAGACATAACTGACACCATCAGGAGTACACTGATAAACAGAACAGTCTGTATGGCAGGAAGCAGCAGGCTTGCATTAACCCAATTCATGTAAGTAATGTAAATATAGGTGAAGTATATGGTACTGTACATTCAGATACCTTAAGGCAGCTTACCCCTGATACCCCCACATTTTGTAACAGCCTAGGTCATTTATAGTGTTCCCCCCTAGACTCAATAATACAGGCCCATATACCACTGTTACATACAGTGGCCTTTGGAGTGCATAATGGCACACATGTATTGTGTAGGTGATGCCCACACATATATAGCTCCAGCCCCATCGTATGTGAGGGGGATACAACAGCAGTGGACTGATGGCAGCAATGGCAGTGTGATATACTCACAGCCCACTACAGAACAACCCCCAACAGCATGACATATGTACAAAGCTTGGTATGTAAGAGGAGGACACAGGCTGGAACACAGGCACATATGTGGACAACTGTTGCCATACACTAAGCAAGTTGCTGGTGTTACAGGATGGTCTGCAACATACCTTTAGTCAGGGAATTGAGGTTAGAAACACAAATGGATGTAGCCATATACTGACAGTACTCAACACATACACTGCCAGTGTAATATGACACAGGACCTGTGTGGTGGACAGACAAAACATGATAGGCATACCTCTGGCCAGCACAAGGATAGGCCCATAGTTGTGAGCTATGCAGACAGACTGCATTCCCAGGTAAACTAGTATGTACACACAAACCCTGTAACACCAGTACTATACAAAGCATAACACAACTCTATTCACAGTCTGTCTGTAGTTCCTGATCCTCCTACAAATTTGTGGCTGTCCTGAGTGTGCCAGTTCTCCTGTAAGAGGTATTGCTACCTGCTGTCTGTAACACTGATGCCCACACCCAGAAAGGATGTCCATCACACAGGAAATGTAAAGGGACCACACCCACATGAAGTAGGGATGTATAGTGGGTGGTTGCCATGACAGTGGTAATTGGATGTACTGCACGTGTAATTATATATATATATATATATATATATATATATATATATATATATATATATATATATATAGCTATCTGGATAAGTATATGTACATATATATATATATAGCCACCATATGTCCTGGACATGGAGTGTAGCCCTACCCCAGCCCCTATAGTCCCAAAGTCGTAGTGCAAGGCGATGTCAAGTATGTATAGCAGGTATATTAGTAGACTATTGCTACTACCATTGGGATTGTCATCACAGACATGGTGTGTGTGGGAGGTCACATCTGCTTATAACATGTGCCACTGGGTACTGACAGACATCCTACGGACATCATTGTAAAGTGCCGCTGCTAGCACGCAATGCCCCTGTGGACTGCAGCAGAGATATTGGCCAATATATGTGGAAATTCTGACACACTCTGTACAGTCCAGAGGTAAACACATAAGCCCTTAGTGCAAAACATGTGTACCATGCCTGACAATATGGATGTAGAAAGCGATGTAGATGGATATAACACATAATGACTGGTATACATTTGCCACCATAGGTTATGCATTCACACACCCCTGTCTGGCCTGACACATAATGACCACTGGTACAGGGGTGCCATGGCCACATACTACCCACTAGATATTGACATACATTAGTACAGCATCCCACTGCTCTGTCTGACATACATTACTTTAAGGGAGGCTCGGCAGCAGTACATCTGGCAAGTATCTGCACATGACATCTCACTGGGTAAGTACACTAAGCTGCTAGGCATGTAACAATGCACTGTGCAGGCTACAGGCAGACTGGCTCAATACTGGCCTACATCTCATATATAGCATGCTCAACAGGCATGTCACAGCACAGGGTAAGATACACCTGTGTGAATGTGCATAACCACAACCAATGTGAACACAGCCACATGTTAATCTTGCATAATATTACAGTATATGGACTATCTGTTTGACATAATCCTTATATGTGCCACTCACAGACTGATCCTACATATACTGGGCTGCTACACAGTGTGGTCTGATGGCTGTCTGTGGTATGGGACATGTGTATGTATGGCCCTACAAACATGTAAGCCAATACAGTACCATACAGTAGAGCAATATGTAACATCAGATAGGACGGGAACTAGAACAATGACATCTACCACAGTCTGTTCACAGGCTAAAGTACATATTAACAATACACACACTGCTGACATTCACCATAAGTACACAGACCTCAGTACTGTACAAACATCCACAGAATGTCCAGGTTATGTCATGAAATATAAGCCCTACTGTACATAACATGTGTAGCAGTCTGATATATCTCTGGCTTGTTATCAGATATGATGACACTAATTATGGTGTACAGCACATATGCATCACTTCATGCATGACATATGTACAAAAGTTGACAGAGGTGTGGCTGGAAGAACATACACAGGGCCAGTAATGACATGTTGTGATAACCTCATACATTTACTGTTATAATGGGGTTTGTTGTAACATATGTCCTATGAGGGATATGAAGTCAGTAACTGTCACAGCTTTCACCATCTACAGACTGCAATCCTCACACTACCTTCTGCAGTCCACAGACAGATGCTCCATGGGTAACACATGAAACCAAAGGCACAACACTATCCAGTCTGCAGATGACCCTGCAGATGGGGATTCCTCATAAACATGGAACTGACATGGCAGGTATTGAGACGTGTAGGACAGCTATATCCACACACACACTGCTAAACCAACATTACTCCAAATGCAGTATAGCAGCACTTACAGTCTGCAGTCAGGTCAGGCACGGCACATCCCCCTCCTGTTTGTTGCCCTGTTTCTGCAGTGTATGTTGTTAGAGGTAAATCCCCAATCCATCTGAGATGCTGTTTGCCAAACAACGTATCTAGTTCCTGCTCACAGTGAATGAAAGGCCCAACAGCAACATGATGCTCCTAGATATTGGAGTGTGTTTCCATGCAATTGGCTATGGGAATGTTACCACAGCAGTTCCACATGCAATCAACTAGGGGAGGGCTGCAATTCGTGCAGAGGCCATCAGCTGATCATGAGCATCACTTAAAATACACAAGCTGCTGCCTAAGCAAAGCAGGTGTAGGTCTCCACATCCACCAGAGAGGGAGTGGGAGAGGCAGACAGAGGCAAAGACATGTCAGGGAGGGGTGGGAGAGTAAAACTGAAGCAGGTTTGTGTCACATACCTACCAGTACAGGGTATCAAACCCCTGACGACTATGTAGTGCTATCACAGTTCTATGCAGTTACTGAATGCGCCACATGGGTTACCTGTTGTGGAGCACTCAGAACATATATGTGATGGTGAGTGACACCTGCAACAGGGATACGGTAGCTATACGGTAGGTGACGTACATGTGGCTGTCCGCATGAACAGGTGCCAGCGTCAACATAGCCACACTCTCACAGGGACGCACACACACTGACTCATTTGGCAGGGCCTGGAGTACAATTCATCAGTAGTGGGATTGCCACAACACATCACTGTGCAGTTATCACATGCACCACAAGGGTCATACGGAGGTTGTATGGGCAGAGGGTATGAGGAGTTGTCTGACATCAGACAGCATGCTTCAGTATGCCCATGGGGGTTGTAGTGAGTGTGGATTTGAACATACGCACCATACAACACACACACAAACACACAGGGTGCCAGTACTGACATGCATGGGTGCATGTCTGCAAAGGTGTGTAGTGGTCGACCGTGCCAGCAGGCTATACAAGGGTAGGCGATGGGTATACCTTGGCATCAGACCACATGACAATGGTCTGCATTGTGGCTCAGGGCTGTAGTTTCTGCATTTGCCCATACAGGTGGGTATTGTACCCCCCATCCAGTCACCTGGGTGACTACTGTGTGTGGCCAATGCTGTGCATTGCTTGCCATGTATGTGTTCCTTAGTCCATGATATGGACGGTGTCTGGGATGTGCACACCTCCCACATGCATGTACAGTGACATGTGGAACTGTACCTGGGGTGTCTGGCCCATGTTGTGAACACAGATTATCATCAGATGTGCCAGTCTTGCCCACCTGTGGCAGGAACTGGTAATAGACAGCAGGCTTACCCTGCACCTACTTTGATAGCATGCTAACAGCATTCCCTGGTGTCAGTGGCATCTGTCCATACAGGGCATGTCAGGCATGGTATGTCCATTGTGAGTCACATGTGATGGCACTACAGGTGGTGCAGGTGTCCATTGGGGAACATGGGGGAGGTGCATTTTACGTGCATATTGGACAGATGGACAGGGTGAGATGCCCTCTGTAGCCGACTGCTATCACTCCATAGTTACTATCAGTGGCCAATATGCAGTGTACTACCCACATATTGGCTGTTGCCTAGGTATGTGTGTGTATGAGACATGGGTTGAGAGCTGTAGGTAATACTGGGATTGCTAACTGTGATTGTCTGGCTTTGATGTCACATGTATGGGTATGGCTTTGCACCCCAGCCTTTCAGCTATTTCACATCTGTTATCCCTGTATGGTGGACATTGTGATATATAGAAGGGCCACCATATAAGAAATACGCAAAACCCGCTCCACATTGGCCACAGGTGTCACACACTCACAGCCACCTGTACACAGGATACGGGTTACAAACACACACACACACACACACACACACACACACACACACACACACACACACACACACACACATGCACGCACACCTTCATGTCTGGGAGTAGAACCCCTACCTAAGTAGTTTATTACACTACAGCACTACACAGTTATAGTACGTGCCATGCACATTACTGGAGTAATCCTTTCCCAAATGTATATTTCACAATGAATGACATCAGCAGGATTGCCAAAGTAGGGCAAGTGAAATGTACTGCGAGAGACTAGCCTAAAATGCATTGCTCCCTACACAGACAGTGACACACAAACACACTCAAAACATCCACAACTGACATGTGTGGGTATAGAACCCCTAACAGAGGTCTTATATCACACCACAGCATGGAGCTGTTATAGGATGCATCACGGACATTACTATAAAACTCCTTCCCCAAAGGTGTATTACACAATGAATGACATCAGCAGGACTGCCAAAGTAGGGCATTTGAAATATACGGCGAGTGACTAGCCTAAATTGCATTGCTCCCTACACAGACAGTGACACACACAAAAAACATCCACAACCGGCATGTGTAGGTATAGAACCCCTAACAGAGGTCTATATCACACTATAGCATGGAACTGTTATAGGACGCACCGCGGGGATTACTAGAGAACTTCTTCCCCAAAGGTGTATTACACAATGAATGACATCAGCAGGATTGCCAAAGTAGGCCATTTGAAATGTACTGTGAGTGACTAGCCTAAAATGCATTGCTCTGTACACAGATATTGAAACACACACAAAACATCCAGAACTGCCATGGGTGGGGATGGAACCCTACCACAGTTCTAAATCATATTACAGCAGTACACAGTTACAGGGCGTGCTACAGAGATCACTGAGTAACAACCTTCCCAGAGGCGTATTTCTAAGTGGGTGACATCAGCAGCCTTGTGAAAATTTAGTATATGAATTGTAAGGAGTGTGAGTACCCTAAAAAGCATTGGTCTCTACACAGACAGAGTCAGACAGACACACAAACTTGCCATGTCTAGGATTAGAACACCTACCTAACTACCTTATCACACTACAGCAGTACACAGTTATAGGGCGCACTACAGAGATCACTGGGTGACAACCTTCCCAGAAGTGTATTTCTAGGTGGGTGACATCAGCAGCCTTGCCAAAGTTGAGTATATGAGTTGTAAGGAGTGTGAGTACCCTAAAAAGCATTGCTCTCTACACAGTCAGTCAGAGACAGACAGACACACACTCACACACATAGTTGCCAAGTCTGGGGTTAGACCTCCTACCTAACTAGTTTATCACACTACAGCAGTACGCAGTTATGGGACGCACCACGGAAATTACTGGGCTACAACTCTCCCAAAAGTGTATTTCACATTGGATGACCTCAGCAGGCTTGTCATAGTAGGGCTATGGAGAGGGTGGTGTGTGCATGGGCCATAACCCATTCATCTAGGGGTTGACACGCCATATGCGGGCACACACACGGGTCTAATGTCACAGGTACGTGTATACAGCTGCTAGATTACTACTTCCTTGTACAGTCATGTTGCACAGCTGGCAAGTACACCACATAGACTGTAATGCTAACAGATACTGGTGGCTAGTATCTGCAGTGAGTGACATCTGCACCTCATGTGTTTGGGGCCCTTTGGCTGTGTGCTGGGTGGGACAGGCCTGGGTGGCTCCTTGTCACAGTCACCCTCTTCCACACATCTATGTACGTCTACCTTTGGCTTATTATAGTGTGTTGTCCTGACATACATGTCTGTATTCCTATCCACTGTGTGTGCAAGCCATGAGTGGTGCATACTGACGAGTGTCTTCACTAACAACTGCAACTGCCAGATATGTCTGGTCCACTGGTGTTTGCAGTTATGGCCTTCATGTGTTTAAGTGTGTGAGCTTGCCCAGTATGACCTTTCAGTATGTTGTTGACTGACATTGCCTTCATTTCTCTAAGTGTGTGAGCATGCCCCGCATGGCTGTCTGTAATGAATGTGTGGAACGTGTCCAGGTAGTTTGTGCTGCAGTGCTGACCTTTGTGTTGTACACCGACAGGTAGCATGCTGTCTCTGCAGGGTATCCATCGATCATTTGCTTTGACTGCTACTATATTTCTGCATAGCAGTGGGGGACACACCTGACTGTTTCTACATTTCTACATAGGAGTGGGGGGGGGGCACACCTGACTGCTATTACCTTACTATGTCGGATGGGGGGGCACACCTGACTATTTCTACACAGGGTTGTGGGGGCACACCTGACTGTTATTACATTACTATGTAGGATGTGGGGGGCACACGTGACACTTGTACACATTTGCTACAACTGTACTGGTATGTGAGGTACTCCATTTCATTCTGTATTGCTAACTATCATGCTGCCTAGCGGCATACCAGTGTACTACAGATCGTGGCTTTGGTTGCCCTACATATTATTGTCTGACTTCCTACCCTTCAGAACTAACATCCCACTGCCTGCCCTGCTGTGGTCTGTGCATGTAGGCCTGGTGGGGGAGGTTAACCATAGCCATCATTCTTTGGCCATGGAACAGGCTCTGATTGGGTTTGTCTACACCTGTACTGCTGGCTGAGACTGTTGTTGGGTATGTCAGCCATCCTGACTGGCATGTGTGGGTCATATGGACACACATGTCGCTCAGTACAGTTCCTGCAGTGGGTTTGTCACCCTGTGTAGTACTGGCTACTATGGTGACTCCAGTATGTGTTACAGATGTCATGGTGTGACTATGGGTCTACTGTCTGCTGCCATAACATTCAGCCACCCAATTACCTTGCATGCTTACATCCATACCATAGCTACAGGTAACAACACATTCTACTCCATTTGGCAATTGGTAGGTTGATTGACTTACCTTGAGGGTGTGCCAGACTTGTGGGATGGTGCTGGAGGGCTGCCTATGTCGGATGCACATAGTACACTCCCTATACATGGTTGAGCACAGGTAGTGTCATGTTTGGCATCCCTTTTACTGTATGTGCGAGTCAGAGAGAGGTGTCATTCCCTGGGTCCCTACTGTGTCAGTGCATGTGCTATGCGTTGCCTCTTTGCCAAGGCCAGGGCATACTGGGCATGCTTCCTTCTGCTTACTGGGGAAGGCTCAGGTTGTTCTTCCTCTGGGTCACTCTGTGCCTGTGCAGGCCTTGGCATTGGCATCCCTTTTACTCTATGTGCGAGTCAGAGAGAGGTGTCATTCCCTGGGTCCCTACTGTGTCAGTGCATGTGCTATGCGTTGCCTCTTTGCCAAGGCCAGGGCATACTGGGCATGCCTCCTTTTGCTTACTGGGGCAGGCTCAGGTTGTTCTTCCTCTGGGTCACTCTGTGCCTGTGCAGGCTTTGGCATTGGTGGTGGTGGGGGGGGGGCTGTGTGGCCCTACCCCATGCTTTTCCTGCTACAGCTGTTTCCGCAAGATCATACTGTGTAGCATAGCACATACCATAACAATTTGGGTACATGTAGCTGGTGAATACTGCAAGGCTCCACCGGATGTTTCCAGACACTGGAGCCGTGACCTGAGCATCCCAAACACATGCTCTATTATATGTCTGGCCTGTGCTTGTGCCTCATTATGGTGTTGTTGTTCAGGTGTGTGTGCATTTCTGATGAGTGTCATCAGCCACGGGTCCAGTGTGTACCCAGCATCCCTCACTAGGTGATCGTACAGGATGTCCCCAGGAGCAAATCTCTGGTACAGCTGTGTCTGGTGCCATATGTGGGAATCGTCATAGCTTCCAGGGCAGCCAGCACACACATTCATTATAATGCCCTGGGCATCACATATGACCTGGCAGTTGATGTAGGGGATGCCCCTGTCGTTGATGTAGGCCCTACCCTGCTCACTGGGTGGGGCTTTGATGTGTATGTGCATGCAGTCCATAGCACCCACTACCCCAGGGTATTCTGCTATTTGGTGGAAGAAATGCATATTGCTGGTCAACACCTCAAGGGTGTTGAGGAAATATACATGGTCACTGGCATGTGCTGACATGGCATCCAGGAACTGGTGGAATACTCTGGATGCTGATGCCTGTGAGATCCCCATGATATCCCCAGTTGTGCTTTGAGAGGTACATGTGGCTAATATACCTAGGCCTACACATACCTTGGTATCCATTGAGATGGGTTCCTCTCGGTCAGTTTGGTGTGTCAGGTGTGGCCAGCAGAGCTCAACAATTTGCTGTAGGAGGTCTCTGTCCACCCTATAGTGCTCCACTATCTCCACCTCATGTAGCCCCTGGCAGGTTACCCTGGATCTGTACACTATTCTCTGTCTCCTCATTGTGGGTTGTTTGGCAGCATTCACATCCTCACCACCCTCAGCCTCTTGCATGTGTTGTTCTATGTTGCCTGCTGCAGTCCTTCTCATTTTGTAGGTTTGTTTGTTTCCCTGCTTGTATACACCGGTGGTGTAGAGTGTGGGAAAAAACAGAGGGGAAGGTGTTTGCTTAGTTTATATTAGTGTTCTGGGCTGGGCTAGTCTGTTGCCTGTGTAATTGGCTGATTCTGATACATTTCACCTGCCAGCTACACTAGTTCTCCTTGAATACCTTCCTACTGCTGTTTTCCCTTCCCATTGCCTCTCTGTTTAAGCCCGTGTGCGTGCCGCGCAGAGTGCTCAAATGTGCACACTGCTGCTATTTCCAGGTTTAACTTCCTTTTTCATGCTGTAAAACCCGTTGCGCAGCCCGCACATCCGCTTACGCTTTGTAACGAGTGCTAGGCAGGTTTGTGCTAAGCTAGGAGCAAACCCAAGCATCAGGGCTCCAATCCGCTTACGGTATGCCTGACCCCCCCCCCCATGATGTCACCTACCTCCTAGGCTTGCACACAGCTATTCATACTCTTACACTGTTGGGACCTGACTCACATGCTGGGGAAAACTGGGATTCACTAACCTTCCCCTCATTTGCATAGGATTGCCTACTAATGCATAGTTACATGTCACACTGAGCCTCTCCCCTTAGCAACCACTACTCACTGGCCATGTTGTCTTCTGCCTGCCATTGACTTGCATGGCAGAATACTGATTTTAGTTAGAATGCTTATTTTAGGTTGATTTTGTTACCCCCTCCCCGATCCTGTTTGCGCGGCACTGCCCTATGCTTAAACAGCTGAGATCAGAAAAAAAAAATAAAGTTGATTTTTTTTATTTTTTGTATTGTTTGCAATGCCAGTGGCCTTATACTTGGCCATTGGCATGCTTCCTCAATGATATGCAGCCTTTATTTGGAGCAGTCATAGCTCCGTTTTGGATTTTGCAGAAATGTACTCGGTTACTAACCGAGTACATTTTTGCAGATAGCACTAGTCTTGCACGGACTGTTGCAAGCTTCCTGGATTGCAAAATTACCTCATTTGCATGGATTTCACCTGCAAATGGGTGATTTGCATACCAGGGCTTAGCCCGTGCAAGATTGGTGCAGGAGCGCTCGTGCACTCCCCTGCAGGCTGTTCATGGCTCGCACGGCAGACATATTGCCTGCGCGGGCTCCTGCACCTATCTTGCACTCCATGCAAGCTTTTGAGAATCCGGGGATAGTATTTTTTCTTTTTTTCTGTGATCTTTTTAGCTTCACAATACAAAGGTCTCTGTTTTGGTGCCCACTTTTTAAGCGATCTACACACACACACACACACACACACACACACACACACACACACACACACACACACACACACACACACACACAAACAGCTCTTACTGAATACAATTTGGGTTGTAAAACTAATTATGTTTATTACATCAGAACTGAATGCAGTCTTTGAGGCATCTAGAATTTGTTTAGAAATTTTAGATGCAAAATTTCTTGGTGAATATGACACAAACATAGCTTTCAACTGTCCAGATTTTCGGAGAATCTCCAGACTTTGACTCATATTTTTGGTACATTTCTTATACAATTATAGTTTTCTGGCAAATCACTGAGAACTGAATTCAGAAAATAATGGCAGACATTAAATTTTCAGATGTAATATCCTTCAGAAAATTCATGCTAATGAACCTGCTATTCTATCAACTTTCTAAGAGCAATACTTAAAACTTGTCCCTATTTTTGGGCCTGTGCCCCCCCACTTTATTTGTGACTTTATCCATATTTCCTGCTCTAAGAGATTGAGATGTATGGAGACAGACAATGGAACGAGTTTACTGACCACTTTGGTTCTATCAATGTAGAATATGAGTTACATGTGTACATCCGTGTAGTGTTTGAAAAATAAAAATATAACACTGATGCATGAAACAAGCACAGTTTATTAAAGTTAAATTTAGCGCTTTTGATCCAATTAACCAGAACTTCTTCAGAATGTTCAACATAACAATCAAGTAACATTTAAATAACTTCTTTGCAGTCAGATAATCTTAAAACACTAATCAAAATGAAATAACTAAATTTCATTTTAATAAATTGTTCTTGGTTCATGCATCAATGTTATTTTTTACATTTCAGTTGGTAGTTGTACTTTGAGTGGGACAGATCAAAGTAATTCATTCCTGTTAAATAATTTGGGAAAAAATGGAAAATTTGTAGACTGATTCAGATTTGTTTCTGTTGCAAGATTAGGCATAAATGAAAATGTTGTTCCCATGGATATCCTTACTTTGCAAATTAACGGATGAGGAGGATGGACTGATGGTACTTGTAACTCTGTAATCCTTCCAGCTGATATGACATCAACAAGGGCAAAGTGTTTTCCAAATACAAATCTCAGCTATTTGTTCAAACAGAGGGTTGGTCAGACATTCAGGTACAAAACAGAAATCCATAAGAGGGACCTGGATATTTCAAGTGAGGATGAAGAAAGAAGCCTTTATTGAAAAAGGCTTTAGAGACTTTAACAGAAGCAAGAAATAATGAATTTGACCCTCGCCATCCCAAAGAAATTTAGAAATGGCTAATAAGTGTACTCTAACAAAGGCATAACTCAGACCTAAATCAAAAATGTGAGCATGATAATCTAGGATTGCAGGGACTGGGGCAGTGGAAGGATCTAAACTGCAGATTGTATAGGTAGTCTAGGACTGCAGGGACTGGAGCAGTGGAAAGATCTAAACTGTAGACTGTATAGGTAATCTAGGATTGCAGGGACTGGGGCAGTGGAAGGATCTAAACTGCAGACTGTATAGGTAATCTAGGATTGCAGGGACTGGGGCAGCAGAAGGATCTAAACTGCGGACTGTATAGGTAATTTAGGACTGCAGGGACTGGGGCAGCAGAAGGATCTAAACTGCGGACTGTATAGGTAATTTAGGATTGCAGGGACTGGCGCAGCAGAAGGATCTAAACTGCAGACTGTATAGGTAATCTAGGACTGCAGGGACTGGGGCAATGGAAGGATCTAAGCAGTAGACTGTACAGGTAATTTAGGATTGCAGGGACTGGGGCAGCAAAAGGCTCTAAACTGTAGACTGCAGCCCAAATAGACAAATGAGCCGATTTACATTTATTCATTTTTATTATACTGAGCCTATGGGCTAAAGTAAGGATCTGGACCACTCCACTGTGGTAAGTGAGATCTCTGGCTATGAATAGAACTGAAAAATCATAACAGCAGTTTGAGAAAGAATGGGAATGGGTGAGGTCTGACTGATAGATGACGGGGAAAAGACTTGCTCATTTTTAGACAAAAAGGTCTGTCTAACAGATGAAGCCATATCGGGAGCGCCAGACCTGAGAGGGCCAAAATAAGTCTATGAGAATTACTTTGGCCTTACTCGCAGAAATTTCAGAATAAATGGAAATTAGAAAAAGCGTAAGGGCACTGTGTGGACTTTGTAAATTAGAAAAAGCATAAAGGAGTCCCAGAGGGCCCTCCTGCATGAATGCATCTCTGGGGTCTTCTCCATAGGAAGGAATAAGGGGGAAAGAAGTAATTGCATTTGGCAATGGTTGGGGAAGCAAACAGACCACAGTGATGCTTCCTCCATCACATGAGCAGAGTCCCGGCTACCATCTAACTGAAGGACTACTCCAGACACATCAGGGCTACCATCTAACTGAAGGACTACTCCAGACACATCAGTAGACATTGTCAGAATCTGTCCACTATGCAGGCCAAGCAGCTGTGTGCAACAGTTCATTCCCAAACTCTCATGACCTAACAACAAACGAGTACAGGAATGAGTTGCCTCTTGCTTATTCTGATGCTATATATCTCTGTCATTTTGTCAGACTGGATGGCAAAAATCATAGAGAGAAAGGAAGTCTTACAATGCCTATATGGCTAAGCGGACCGTCATTTCCATTATGTGACTGCTAAGTGCCCCCCAACTTACAGCATAAGTATCTGTGGTAACTGTCACAATGGGAAGAGGGGCTAAAAGGGTTTGCAAAATGATCCTGACATTTTTGGAAATTTTGACAGGACAGTTAACAGCCAATTCCATTACAATCCAAGGGTCCATTGTAATACTATCAGAGAAAACTTGGCACTGGGGCCATAAATTGATGATGCCACGATCCCCAATTGTTAGAGACATGGAGCTGCTTTTACTTACAAACTGTTCTGCAGAATGTGTTCAACATTGTATTGGATAGTTTGTCTTATGCATTTCTTCCTTAGAATAGAAGGCTGTGTCCATCACACATCAGATGAATGTAATGGACTATGTGGGCATCAGTCTGGACTTCTCAATGTAGACCATTACCCCTAATCACGGAAAAAAAACTGAAACCCACTCCATGGAAATATTACGACTTTCCATCACTGGAGCTACAAGAAGCCAGTTGTCCGAGTCTTGAAAGGCCCTGACTCCTGCAGACAGAGATGCACTGTAGCCACTGCCATACATTTTGTGAAAACCCTTGGGACTGAGGCTACAAATGGCTGGGACCAAAACTGCCAATGAGTGGCTCAAGCCAGAAGTATACAAATCTCCTCAAGCTTTTTTGCAATTCTGATGAGCAGATAAAACCCTAGAGATCCAAATACCATACCTATTTTCGGCTTTGCAGACATGACAGGATGACTTGTACTGTGGCCATTCAAAAGGACTCTTTTGGAATGAACTGATTTAGACCACTCGGGGAAAATGAGTCAGAGGTACTGAGTTTTCTTTGGTACGAAAAAGAATTTGGAGAAAAAGCCTTACCCTTGCTGGTCTACTGTGACCTCCTTTTTCTAACACACATAAAACTTTTTTTTTTTAAGGTTTTTACCTTTTCTGCAGTATTCTGATAGTGTGGGATGTCTGGAAGGAGCAGGGGCTGTGGACTCAGATGGGATAAAAATAGGATCTGATATCCTCTGGCACTTATGGTCCTCATTCACTTATCCTGCATGATGTCCTCTCATGCCAACAACTGGAAGGACAGACAACCCCTGACTGTCTCTAAACGTTGGCAATTAGGTAAGTCCTCAAGAAGCAGACTGAAGACCTCCACCAAAGTCACCACAGTATCCATGCTTTGCTGATGATGCCCTTCTCTGGGTTTGTGGCCATTTTGGAAGATGCTGCAGCCTCTGTGACCACTTGTAGAATTTCTGTTATCCTGTTGCTGCTGTCCATGCCTCAGTCCCATTTGGCACTGGCTCCTCCGTCTCCTAGAAAAGGTAAGCTGGGGAAGTTGGAATGCAACACCAACAAGCAAGAGGGTCTTTCTCTCTTCTTCCTGCTTCTGCAGCTCAGCTTTTTCTTCCTTCCCAAATAAAAGAGCTCCATCAAAAGGAGTGCTCTGGAAGTCAGTCATCTTATCCCCAACCAAATTAGTTAGATGCAGCCAGGTATGGCATCTCAGAGTTACACAAGTACCCCTGCCTTGACTGAACCATGCACTACTTTGTGTGTCAGGTGCATTGGAAGCCCATATATGCAGGTCATGGCACACTGTTGAGACACTGTTTCTTGAAGTCCTCTGATAGCATACCTTCCTGAGTCTAAGAAGCTTCTTTAGACAATTCCCTCTGGGTCATGTGGTTTATGACATTCAGTGAAAATTTAGGAGAGGCATAAACTCACTTTTACAGATGGTCCATCACACAAGGCCATTTATTAAAAAAACTGTTCTGCCAGGCTCTGGGGAATAGCTGTCTTCTTAGCAGCTGCAACAACAAAATCAACCTAATGAGTACCTACTAGAGTTTTCTAATCACTAGAGGCCTGGAGGGTCAACTACCAACTTAACCGTCCTATTTGGCGCGTATGCACCTGAGAGGATAATTACTTGGCTGACTAAAAAGCCTCTCTGGGTATGCTTGGATTTGGAGTGGTTATCCTTGGCCTATCTCACTTCTACCCTAATCATTTCAAGGATTTACCCAAACTTGGGGTCACAGGGGTATCTCTAGATTCTCATCCACATCTGGGGTGCAAGACACTACAAAGGAGTTTATATGCTTCCCCTTGCATCTAGATTTTCTTGGAAAAGGCAGAGGGGAAGAATAAGGCAGTATAGAATCATCTCTGGGACTGGACTGGGTAACAGTAACTGGAGTTAGCCCACCAGTCAAAGGTACATGCAAATGGGAGTGGGTAGTCATCAGAGATGGTAAACATGAATTCCCGGAAGACACATCAGTCAAGATCCATGTAAGAGGGGGCCCACATAAGGATGTCTGCACTAAATACACTTGCACTAATGTCAATCCCTGTCTAACTGAAGGGGCTGATATTAAAGAATCAAAGCTTGAGATGATCGCTGCCAAAACCATTAAGCTACTTAGTGTAGTAAGTATCAATGCTTAGGGCGCTGACATGGAACATCAAAAGACCAAGCCTGGGGATGTAATTTCCAGTCTCTAAGGGAAAGGGAACCTGCCTCAACATTCATAGGTTCATAGGTTCATACTAGGCTATCTGCCCTAGGACATTTATAAGCCTAGCCAGAGTGTGTTTGGCTTTCGCCACCCATTTTAATTTTGCTATGCCCTTTTCCGAGGTTAGTATACTGTGCTTCTGTCTAACAGTGACACATAAGTGATACCCGGGGTAAACCTACGATCTCCCATCCACTCATCAAGATTCCTCTTGAAGAGAGTCAATGAGGGACTCTGCCTAACCTGGACTGGGATTTTATTCCAGAGTGAAGGGAGCCTCTGGGTTATGAATCTGTCCCTCCAGCATGTCCTATTTATTTCAGTGCTGAGGTTCAAGTCTCTCGAGCGCATAGCTCGATGGGATTTGGATTTTCTGAGGTGCAGCATGTCTATTAATTCCTGGTTGGACATGGCTTTATACGTCAGGCACAGATCGCCTCTGAGCAGGCGGTATGCCACTGAGTAGAGCTGGAGTTTCTTTAACCGGGCAGCATATGGCATCTGTTTGAACCCTTTGATCCTCTTGGTGAGGTACTTTTGGGGTCTTTCTATTTGCTGCAGGTGTCTGGTAAGGTACATCCCAAAAGGGGCATTGTACTCAATTATGGGCCTGATGAGGGATGAGTAAAGAGGCATGATGACCTCCCCTGATCTAGATGTGAATCCCTTCATGATTAGGTGGGCTATATAAAATGTTTTTCTAACCACTTTGGCCACGTGGTTGTCAAATGAGAGATTGCTATCAACTTGGGTCCCCAGGTCCCTAATAACTCCTTCTGTACTTAATGGATTACCACCTATGTGGTAATTTGTGGGCACTTTGTTTTTGCCAAAGGGGGTGACTATACACTTTTTGGCGTTTAGCTTGAGGCCATGGCTCTGGCACCAGTTGTCTGTTTCTATGAGGCCCTTTTGGAGGATGCTTGTGTCGGCTGGAGTGTCGATTATGGCGCCTAGTTTGAAGTCATCTGCAAACTTGGTCAGCCACAGTCCTTCCGTGTTGGCCTGTACCTCCAAGAAATATATACCGAACAAGAGAGGTCCCAGGACTGAGCCTTGTGGGACGCCACTTGTAACTGGTTTGGAGTCTGACATGGCTCCAGCAATTCTAACCATGTGGGTTCTGTCCTTGAGCCAGTTTGCAACCCATCTAGTGACATAGGGGTTTATATTTAAGCTGGTGAGCTTATCTATAATGCCTGAGTGGGGTATTGTATCGAAGGCTTTTGCAAGGTCCAGGTAGGCTGTGTGGACCACCTTCCCCTCGTCAATGGCCTTGGTGACTGTTTCAAAGAAATCAACCAGGTTTAAGAGGCAGGATCTGCCCTTAACAAAGCCGAACTGGGTAGGATCCAATGTCTGTAGGTCCCCAATATCTTTATTTATGAGGTCCACGATGATCCTTTCCATAGCCTTGCAGACCAAGCTAGCCAGGCTTATGGGGCGATAGTTTCCAGGATCCGTTGAGGCACCACCTTTGTGGAGAGGGACCACTGTTGCTGTACGCCACTCTTTGGGTACATATCCTGTAGTAAGGCTGAGACTGAACAGTAGTTTTATGTTTGGGTTTAGCTCTTCTTGGAGTTCATGTAGGATGCAGCCCGGGACACCGTCTGGTCCCATTGATGCTGTGTTTTTTGCTTTGGAGAGGGTGGCTCTTACCTAAGCATCTGAGATGTCAGTGGGGGCAGCACTCTGCTGGGATAGATATTTGCCCTTTTGGTGCGGGGGGGGGAGTTTGCGCTGAACCTGTCAGCTAGGATGTTGGCAATGTCTGTGGGTTTGGTGTATTTTTTGTCATTTTGGACTAATTTTGAGCATATCTGAGAATCCCCACCCAGGTTCCTAACATAACTAAAGAAAGCCTTGTGATTATCCTTAGTGTCCTGTGCAATTTTTCTCTCGAAGCTGGCCTTAGATGATTTTATGAGTGCCCATAGTTTTTTGCTAATACTGATTCCTCCTTTCACCCCCTATGCTTGTTTTCTTTTTTTTTCTGAGTCTTTTTTTCTGCCTCCTCGTCCCATCAACCATCAAGTCTCCTCAATTGTATATGAACTCTTTTGTACTCTGGTGGTGTGGGATCACCC
This sequence comes from Protopterus annectens, assembly GCF_019279795.1. Taxonomy (NCBI): domain Eukaryota; kingdom Metazoa; phylum Chordata; order Ceratodontiformes; family Protopteridae; genus Protopterus; species Protopterus annectens. Next base: position 1,284,436,401 of record NC_056747.1, read on the forward strand.
TATAGATCTGCCAGGGCAACAGCCTGCATGAGTAGCCCTCATCCACGTAGAAATCAAGGGCATTTGCATTATCCCCAGCATCCTGGCAATCAAGAACCTTTTGCATTTATGCCCTAACCTGAACCCGATGATGATATACTTATCTGTCTCAATGCAGGGGCTGCCTAATGCTCCCTATTTTTATGCATGGATGCTCCCTCACGTGCAAGGCAATGGAGCTACTATCACCCATTTGAGCGGCCACAGTACATGACCTTCCCATATTGACTCCTACTCTCAGTGGCTGTGAGACCTTCTCCTCACACCACTGGAGCAGCAGGCAAAGCCTTCAGGGAAAACAGTCTACTCCCTTCCCAGCATAAGCACCACCCGTCCACCTATTATCCCTGCCAGCACCCTCAGTTGCCTGCTAATCGAACCTTGGTCACCTGGGTCATAGTCTGGACTTTATCCCTCTGTGCCACTGGGTTAGTTTTCCCTAACTGCAAAGTTTTCAGCTTCATCTTTGACTCTGAAAGGGTCCCCAGCACTGACGACGGCGAAAGGCTCGGTGCCTACTGCTATGTTGACATCTTGGCCAAAAAGGGGGAAAACTGTCTACAAATTTAGAAAGTATTCTAAGAAACTGAAGTAAAAGGGATTGTAGGATTGTAAAATGAAGGAAAGAAAGCTGAAGCATAAAAATTATTTTACTTACAAAACTGTGAAAACTCACCACAAACTAACAAACTGCATTCTTGAGACTATTGTAATTAAGTGTGGAAATGAAGAGCTGCGAGACTCACCACGAAAGTGCACTATGGAAAAGAAGAAGGGGAATTAGCAAACTGAAAAGTTTTATTTGCTGAGTGGTCCTAATGCCTGGAGCCCAAGTCCTGCTGCTACAAATTTTAAGTGTATCCATTTTGGCATGGTATCCTATCCTTTGCATTTTTTAATCAGTGGGTCACTTCATCAGAAGAGTAACAAAAATGAAAAATAAAAGCCCTTGGTGAAGTGGTGGCAACCTCCCCCATCTAAAGTTGTCTGTATCCAATTATTTAAATTGACTTGGATAATTTTATAGGTTCATAGGTTGGTACTAGGCTATCGGCCCTAGGGCCTATACAAGCCTAGCCATAACAATTCCCTGTCTATTTCTTCCCACACTATTTACTTCCCTGGACCCCTGTCTAGCAGGGCGACTGACGTGATCCCCAGGGTGAATTTCCTTTCTCCCATCCAATCGTCAAGGTTCCTTTTGAAGAGGGCCAAGGAGGTGCTCTGCTTCACATGTATGGGCAGTCTATTCCAGAGTCTGGGGAGTCTCTGGGTCAGAGTTATAGTCATAACAATCTCTCTAACATTCTCTTTGTGGAAGAGCTAGAAATTTCCCAAAGTGCCACGCTAAATTCCATATTTCAATGCTAACACAACTACTGAGGTCACACTTAACTAAATGGCCCAGTGGCTCTATCCAGTCAACAAAGTGTAACTGAATGACTAATGTATTTTGTTCTCTTTGTCTTTGTCAGAACATACATTTTATGAACTTTTGTTAAAAGTTCCATGTGTTATACAGTGATGCTTTTCCAATGCATGGGCCAGTCACCCATCATTTCACAAGTCAGAAAAAGGCAGTGCAAAGCCATATTGCAACCATTCCAGTGTCATGCCCAGTTACTCAGTATGTTTTTAATCAGTGTCAGTGTCTCAACAGATAGCACCACTTGCCTTTGGTGCACAAAGCTATGGGTTCTTTTCCTACACCAGGATGATCTATCGCTGACACTGCACTGCAGCATAAAGGGGTGCTGTTCTCCTGAGTGTGTCGCCCTTCAGATGAGAAGTTAAACTGAGGTCCCATCTGCTTGAGTTTGTGGTAGCCCAGATGGAAGAAAAACATCCCACAGCACCTATTTAAAACAGTAGGTGTCCTTTATTTAACACAATATAAAGAAACATTATTTATATATTTCCAAAATGTACATATATGGATGTACTTTAAAATACAGAAATGCCACAATGTCAACTTGCAGAGCATGGAGATGAAAACCACAAAACTTCATATCACTGAATGTTCACAGCACTGTAATTTTTCACCACGTAAGTAAACACTTGGCTAACAGTACATAAAAAAACAAATCAAAGAAATAAAACCCACCCAAGTGGGGGGCTGGGACCTCCACACTCCCTCCTAACTAAAAATACCAACTCCGAGATGGCACTACAGTGGAGAAAAGGGCAAAGTTCGATATGTTGGTCAACTGCTTCCTTTTGTGGAGAAGAATTTCGGTGATGAGAACATTCGGTAATGTACGGTTTCATGGTTTTCGTCTCAATGTTCAGCAAGTTGATGTTATGGCATTTTGGTATTTTAAAGCAGACCTATATATACATTTGTATTTCTTACTATTTATCATTTTGCTTATAACATCCTCATTACTATTTTTCCATAATGGACCCCCACTCCTTCTTCCATAACCAAAATTTGATTTTTTTGCAGTATATCTGCCAAAATCTATTTCTCATTAAACAAAACTTCATTCAGTCTTCCATTCCAAATAGCCCATATTACATAAATCAATTCTTAATTTATTTCTTAAGTAAATTCTTAATTTATTTCTTTATTTACGATATTTATATATTATATATTTAATATACTATTATTTATTTAATATATTATATATTTAATTTATTTCTTCCTTTAATTCTTACAGGAAGATGGCGGCACTAAGTATGGCAGTGGCCTCTCAGGCTCCCGATATGCACTTTCTGTTTTTGTGTCTCACCTTGTGAAGTTTTCATCAGCTGAGTCCACTTCTTCTTGTCTTGTGAGCAGACTTTGCCATGAGAATGTTGGTAGTGTCGAAATGTGCTGTAGTTTCGGTTTTTGCCAGTTTTTCCTAACATTTAACATAGAGTGGTGGAAGTTGGGGCCTGCAACAGTGATTGAGCCAATATAGAGTGCAAGAAAAGGAATTTTCATTTGATGTTTTTTTTTGGAAATGTACTCCTTGAATGCGGGGGTGGTTAGAGTGATGGAATATGGAGAAGGAGATGGTCTGGATGTTGGTCTGTAGTGTTGGCAGAGAGGAAGACTTGGTGGTTGCTGGTGATGGTATGGCCAGTGAGGCCAGCTGGTCCTGCAGGTAGAGGTGATTGATAGACTGTGGTTGGAGAGGGTTGGAAGGTGGATTTTTGGGAAGTTGCTATGGATGGTCGGGACTGTAGTGGCGATTAACTGCAGGCAGCGGCGGTTGCACTGATGGGGGAAAAAAAAAGACTATTTAGATAATGTTGCTCTTTGGTTGGCTCTTTGACTGCTGTTGTGTTATTGGCTTTTACTGTTTGTTACATGTAGCTGTGTTGTGATGTTATGTTATTGTGCATGGACTTGGGAGGCCCATAATTTCATTCAGCTGTACTCTGTACTGTTAAATGACAATAAAGTTTGCTTTACTTTGCTTTATCTACCTTTCTCACATTTTTTATTCTTATTCTTATAATATCCATTCATAATCATATTCATATCTATATTGTTTGTGTCATTTCCATTCTTAAAAGTTCTTTCTTCACACAACTTTTTCAAGAGTTTCACCAGTTTTTTACATTTCGAAAAAAAAACATGTTCAGTTGTCTCTTCCTCCTCACAAAATATTTTAACTTTCTTTTTAGATGGCATATTCTCCTTTACTGGTAACTTATTTATTACCAATCTCGAAATCCTGACACTATTATCTTGGTACACAACCTTTTCCTTACTTTAATGGCTTTAATTTACTTCTGTAAATTTTCCCATTTACATAATAATATTGTTGCATCACACTATTATACCATATCCTTCTATCTTTTTCTATATCATCAATTTTTATTTTCCAGTTTAGCATTTTTCTTGATATTTTTTTTAATTTCTTCATTCACATATTCTTTTTCTGTTTTTCTTATTCTGATCATCTTCCATATTTTGTACTTGTATATAAACATTCTCACTTTTAAATTCTAATTCTTTTCCTTTACCCACTTTATACACATTTAAAGCAGCAGACTAAAGAACTGGATTTAGTAACTCCAGTCCTCCTTCACCATCACCCAAATACAATTTTACCACTTTTCACTGGGTTTAATCTTGAACCCCCATTCGAAAGAAAACACCAGTTGTGCAATTTTCTTTGCAGATTTTACTGGGATCATATAATCATTTGACATTAATACAGATTTTACCAGATAAATCTTTTTCCTGAACGCCAATCTATGGGTCCTACACAGAAGACATATTTCTTTCATTTCATTTTCTTTTATCAATTATTCCCACTGCATCATGACTACATTACTTTTCCTAAAGTTTATTCCTAGCAAAGGCACTTCATTCATTAAAAAATACTCACCTGTCTCCCAGTTTTCACCAAATCACTGAAACCCTTACTTTTCTCTAAATTTAAAGTCATTCCCAATCCCTTTAAACATCCATTCGCACAAAAAGAACCCTTCCCTCATCCATATTTTGCTCTTATCAGCTACAACTATATAGCTGGTATATGTCAAACCACCCAGAATCACCACCTCCTTTTGCATCACATATCAAGCACCTGTCATTTTATAAGCTATTTCACTCACTATTGCATTCATTACCAATACAAACAACATCCCACTCTTGGGACACCCATGTCTTATAGCACACTTCATGCATATTCTTTACTCAGTCACCCATTCACTACCACTCTCCCTCTACCAGCTTTTCATTCCTCCTTCCTGCTGCTCCTTCCCTTAGGCCTCTTTCTTGCTGCTGTTGGAGCCTTCTGCCACCATCTAGCAGCTCCAAAGAGTAGAAGTTCCTCAATGCCCTGGCCAAATTTCTCCTAGTAGTATAAATACCACCTCGGTCTCCCCTGAAAAGAGGCTACTAGTCTAGTGGGACTAACCTGGTCAACAAAGAATAAATAAATACATACAATTAAGCTAAGCTTATGAAGTATCTCCAGTTCCATTTGAATGACATCTATCCATTTTCTATACATACTTTCATTCAATTCATGGTAGCAGGAGGCAATAGCTTACTCTGGCAAGCAATGTGCACAAGGCAGAGACCACAGTGGATAGATTCAAGTGCACAAAAACAAATGCACGCAAGCACACACACAGACACACACACACACACAGACACACACACACACACACACACACACACACACACACACACACATACACACACACAATACTACAGAAAAATAACCACTCCTTTTTGACCATTGCTTGCCAGACAGACAGTAACATTTGGACAACATCTTGTCACAAAAATCTTTTATTCTATGTAAGACAATGGGAGACAAACAGCTTTAATGCTATCATTTCTGTCGATCAAAGCGACAACAAAGGTAAAAGCAAAGGACTCTCAAGATGGCTGCACATTGAGTAACAGCTTAATTCTAGATCTCCCAGTGTGAAAACAGAAACTTAGCAGAAAAAGCCAGTGGACTTGGATTTCAGATTAAATTTCAGTAACTAGCTGTGCACTTCCTGGATGCCAGGAAGAAAGAAATAGAGGATCTGAAGGAAAATCAGCTACAAAATGCAATAAAACAAGACTGACTGGGAAGAGTACTGTAGCTGTTCAGCAAAAAGAAGTGCATGCTCCAGACATGACTTCCAGTAACCTTGAGGAAAGTATAAAGCAACTGCACACAGACCTCACTAAAATAAATAAAAAACTGATGGACTATATTAACTCAAATAATAAAAGGCTGGAAAAATGGAAGAAACATTATACAGATACTCAGATAAGGTGACAAAACTGCAAAACTCAGAGATCAAAATGAACAAAAGGCTGGCTGAATATCAGAATGCACAAGAAGACATGTTTCAAAAAATAGAATAAGAGGACAGACTACATAGGAAAAAAACAGATTTTCTACTGTACCTGAGAAGCTGGAAGGAACAGACTGTATTAATTTCATGAAAGCACAAATAAGCAACTGGACTGATATTCCACAACAGGAATTGTTAATTGAAAGGGCACATAGTGTGTATCCTCTAAACCTGACTATGAGAAAACAACCTAGATCTTTAATAGTAAATAGGCAACCTTACCAGCAGAAGGAGTTGATTCTGACAAAACTGTCGGAGAAGGACAAAGTACTAAAAGTGAGAGACAGCAGAGTGTTTGTGGAGAATGACTACTCATTGTACACCAGGAACAAGAGAAATAAATGTATTCCATTATTTAGGGAATGTCAAGAAGCAGGCATGAGATTCAAACTGTTGTCCCAACTATCTTCAAAATATTTTCCCTGGAGGAACAAAAACATTTTTTTGACGAATTACATACTAAGTAAGAAATCCAAAAGTTTTTCCAACAAAAAGTGAGCTGTGAAACAGAAGAAGATTCTGCTGCTTCTTCTTCTGGTAATAAAGACTACAGAGAGACTGTACCAGTGAAACCTTTCCCAGTGTTTCAATGAAAATTGCTTGAGAGGGGGGAAAAAGCACAGGTGTTCACTAGAAGAACCAAGAGAGCACTGGAGATGGAAATAAACAGGAACAGAACTAGAAAATCTGGAAATATTGGACTTTTTTGGACTTTAATAAAACTGTAGGGGGCTGTAAAGCATATGACCTTCTTTGTGTCATTAATTTTCAGAAAAATACTCAGGGGGACAAGAGGAGGGAGAAGATTAACTGTAAGTAAAGCAAGTTGATTTAATAGTATTATTAAAGTAGTACATGATTTCTTTGCATGTTATAAGGTAAAGTTTTTTTAGTTATTTTTAAGTGTAATGGGGATACTAATGTAAATAGGTGCTCCTGATTTTTCTTTTTGCTTCTTTCTCCCTTCTTCTCTCTTTCTCCTTGCTCAGTTTTCAGAAATGTAGGCACTGCAATATAAAAAAGGATCTGGTTAAAACAGCACAACAAAAGAAATTAGAAGTTATGTACTCACCATAATGTTCCATCTGAGTAGGTGTATTCATTTGTCTGCAACCTGTGGGTTATGGATCCGATATCGGATCCGAACCGGCATGGTTTTCCAGCTATGGATCCGAGCTCTCAGCTCCTCCCCTCACCCATAATGCCCTGCTCTCCCTACATGACCTCAGATCGAGTTTGCCAACAGCATGAATACCCTGAAAAGGGTAACATAATATGCAGGAAACTGAAAAAGGCCAGGGGGATAGGAGGGCGGGATGGTTGCAGACAAATGAATACACCTACTCAAATGGAACGTTATGGTGAGTACATAACTTCTAAATCTGAAGTAGGAGATTCATTTGTCTGCAACCTGTGGGACAGAGTCCCCAGCTACCTGAATCTTGGGCGGCCATCATGGAAGGATATTCCGAGCACCTGAGCCAAAGGATGCTCTACCCTAGATGTAATATCCAACTTGTAGTGGGAAATAAAGGTATGAGATGAAGCCCAAGTGGCTGCTGAACAAATATCATCTAGAGGAATCCTAGCCTTAAAGGCCGCCGAGGTAGAGACTGACCGGGTTGAATGGGCATGTACACCCTCCGGTGCAGGCCTTCCAGAAGCTTGATAAGCCAATAAGATGCACTGTGAAATCCAGCGAGATAATGAGACTTTAGAAATTGGCTTGCCCAAATTAAATTTAGCAAAGGAAATAAACAACTGGTCAGATTGCCTATGACCAGCTGTCCTGTTTAGATAAAATCTAAGTTGCCTGTGAACATCTAAGGAATGAAGCTGTATTCACCCTTGTTTTGATATTTAGGAAAGAAAACAGGGAGGTTAATGGATTAATGTTTGCTTCAGAAGCTACCTTAGGAAGAAAGGACAGGTTGGTCCTGAGGTATACACGGTCCGGATGAAAGACCAAGTAAGAAGGCTTGGCTGATAAGGCTTGAAGTTCTGAGACTCTCTTGGCCGAGGTAATGGCTACTAAAAAGGCCATCTTGAAAGATAAAAATTTCAGATCTACCGTAGCCGCCGGTTCGAAGGGGGGAGCGGTCAAGACCTGGAGGACCAAAGAAAGGTCCCAAGGAGGAACCACTTGCTTTACAGGGGGCCTGAGAAGGAAAGTACCTTTTAGAAAAATCTTACACAATTTGGCAGACATCAGTGGACTGGAGTCATGTCCAATATGATAATGAGAAATTGCCGCAAGTTGTACTTTGACCGTGGAACTGCTGGCACCATCATTAAAAAGAGTGGTTAAGAAGTCAAGCACCAGAGGAAGGGGAACTGTGAAGGGGTTTAGGCCTTGCCGCTCCACCCACAAGGAGAACCGTTTCCACTTACTGCAGTAAACTTTCCTAGTGGATGGTTTATGAGCCGCCACCAGGATGGCCTTAACAGGGGACGAAATACGGGAGTCCTGATCAGGAGTGGAACTGGAGCAGCCAAGCGGTCAGCTTCAGGTTGTCCAGATTCGGGGGTGATAAGCGGGATGGATGAGATATCAGATCCGGAATGGGATCTAGAATCCAAGGAGGATTCACTGAGTGAGACCTTAGGAAAGGGAACCAGATCTGTCGAGGCCAAAATGGGGCAATGAGAATCATTCTGCACCCCAACCGAGAGGCTTTCTGAAGAACTTGGAGCATCAGAGGCAAGGGGGGGTAAGCATAAAGAAGACCGGGTGGCCAAGCATGCACCAGAGCGTCTCTTGGGGTACCTCCGGGAGGAGGTATTAGAGCGAAAAAACTGTCGCACTTGGTGTTTGAGGGAGACGCAAAAAGATCGCAACAAGGAGTTCCCCACCGTGCGAAGATGCGTTCCGCTACCTGAGTATTGAGAGACCACTCGTAAGGGGTGAGAATGGTGCGACTGAGTTTGTCCGCAAGGATGTTGGACCGACCCGGAATATGCGTTGCTATGAGAAAGCGGTTGGTGGAGATTGCCCATTCCCACACTCTCATGGCTTCTCGACAAAGAGGGTAAGACCTGGTTCCTCCTTGCTTGTTGATATACCAGACAACAGACATGTTGTCCGATTGAATCGCAATTGTTCCCAAGGGAAGAAAGGTCTGAAGTGCTAGCAACGCTAAGAGCACTGCTCTCATCTCTAGAACGTTGATATGCAGTAAGGTCTCTGAATCGTTCCACGTGCCTTGGACCGTCCGGCCTGCAAAATGCCCCCCCACCCGAGGCGGGAGGCGTCCGTGGTCACTGTGGCGAGAGGGGGAGAAGCACAAAAGGGGCGGCCTCCGTGGAGATCTGGAGAGTGTAGCCACCACAGGAGGGACCGCTTGCAAGCCTTGCTGATCGCAATGGGATGATGCATAGGAAGAGCAAGATACGACCACTGAACTAGGAGTGTCCATTGAAGGATGCGCATATTGAACCTGGCGAGAGGAAGAAGCGCTATTGCTGCCGCCATGGACCCTAGGGCCCTCAGGACCAACTCCGCCGGAACTGAGCTTGAGTGGAGAATGGCCCGCACCTGGAGCTGCAGATTTTGAATTCTGTCCGCAGTGAGGAAGGCTCTTAATCACCTCGTGTCTAACCTGGCACCTATAAAATCTATGAACTGCGTGGGTGCTAGGTTGTATTTTTCTGTGTTTATTGTGAAGCCCAGACTGGGAGTAAGATGGAGAAAGGAGTCTCGCGCCAATAGTAGTAGATGCCTTGTTGGGGCGGTGATAAGCCAGTCGTCCAGGTAGGGAAAGACCTGCACCCCCTGAAGCCTCAGGTGGGCCGCTACCACTGCTAATACTTTGGTGAACACCCTGGGGGCTGTGGTGAGACCAAAGGGAAGGACCCGGAATTGGTAGTGACTGGCTCCCAGCCGGAAGTGGAGAAACCTCCTGGAGCGCCTGTCCATTAGTATATGGTAGTACGCATCCTTGAGGTCTATGGAGCACATCCAGTGATTTTCTCCCAGAAGGGGGAGAATAGACTGCAACGTAACCATTCGGAATTTCTCTTTGGGAACTGTCAGGTTCAAGAGTGAAAGGTCTAAGATTGGTCTTAGATCCCCCGTCTTTTTTGGCACTAAAAAGAACCTGGAGTAGAACCCTGATCCGATCTGGTCTGGGGGGATGGGCTGGATGGCTCTTTTCTTTAGCAGACGGCCAATTTCTGCCAAAGCGGCCTCCCACTGACCGGGTGGAACGTTGGGGAGGGACTTCAATTTTGGCAAGTGACGAAATGGGATACGGTATCCTCTGGATATGATTTGGAGGACCCAGCGGTCTGTTGTTATGGACTCCCATGCCGCTAGGTGCTCCAAAAAACGTCCCCCGACTGCCTCCAGAGTGGAGCAGCCGGGCAACCCTTCAGGGCTGCTGCGCGGGCCGTTCAGAGAAGGGTTCTCTGGACCCAAAGTTCCTGGGAGCCCCTCTGCCCCTGGGGCGGCGTCCTCCCTGTCCTCCTCTGCCACGGAAGGACTGGTTGTCCGGAGCGGGCTGGGATTGCTGCGACTTCCGGAACCACATCTTCTTCTGGCCCTTTTGGTTCCTAGAATAGGGCCTCTGGGGCACAGAGAAGCGGATTCCGACGGCAGACAGCGTCTTCCCGTCCTTTTCGCTCTGGGTCAAGGTATCGCGAACAGTTTTGCCAAAGAGGGCAGAACCATCGAAGGGGGCGTTCGCAAATGATGCCTTGAAGGGCTCCGTGAAATCGCAATGACGGAGCCAGGCCTGACATCTAGTAACTAGGCCTGCCCCTGCGGCTCTAGCGGCACCTTCCGTAGCGTGGGACAGTAACCGCATAGAGGTATTAGTGACGGACCTGAGAGTGGCCATACGGGTGGAGTGCAATACTTTGTCCTCCTCCGACATGGACTCTGGGGGGGATGCAGCGTATTCTTTAATAAGATCGTGCTGCATCCTAATCACATGTGCCAGGTAGTTCAGTGCCCTTACTAAAAAGGTCGCTGAACTAAACATCCGCTTCCCCAAGCAGTCCATCATCCGAGACTCCTTGCTCGGGGGGATGGACTGAGGGACTCTCCTGAGCAAGTTCCCTCTTGGTGGCAGCCGCCGTCAACATGGCATCTACCGGAGGCCCCTTACTCCAATGGGCACGGTCAGCCGGGGGACTGAGTATACGGTCGGGCCTTTTTGGGATTGGCTCCATGGTGTCCGGTTCCTTCCACGCCCTGGTGGTAATGAGGTCCACCAGGGGGTCGGCAGGAGGGGACACCCAAGAGGTAGATGGGCCCGCTTCAAATGCCTCCAAGAACACGGACTCGTCCGAGGAAGACTTGGGGGCAGACCACCCCCCCCTTATGCGGAGCATTTCCATGATGTCTCCAAATGAGACATCCTCAGGGGGTGATCTTGGGGAGCCTTCCCCTTCCTCCAAGTCCGTGTCTTCTGTGAGAGACTTAGGGGAGTCAATGTGCCTCCTTTTGCACGTATGTTTGCGGGGGGCATCCTCCGGGGGGCTGTCAGAGGACTCCTCGCAAACAGTGACCTGTTCCAAAGGAACAACTTGGGGCAAAGGAGCGGGCTGTCCCAATGGCCGGATGGTGGAAGCCTGGCCCAGTGCAGATGGAGCGCGGGACGGAGCCGAAGCAAGTGCCGGGGGTCCGGAGACCCTCAACAGGGCCCTCTCCACTACATCAAAAGCTGAAGGGGAGCCGACCTTGACCAAAGGATCCGACAATCGGCTCCCCCTCGGATCCGAGGAGTGGATCGGAGCCGGCGCCGAAGCGCTCGGATCCGAGGGGACAGTGCGCTCCGACACAGACGGTGCCGAAGGAGCACTGATCCCCCCGGAACCGAAGCTCGGATCCGAAGTACCGAGTACTATCGGCGCCGACCCACCCCCGGCTCCAAAGCTGCTCGGCTCCAACTGCTCTGAACCCGGGTAGTGGGTCGGAGAAGGAGCTATAGGTTTAAAGAAAGGGGTCGAGCTCCCCCCCAGAGGGGGGGGGAGGCAAGAGCACTCCCATCTGCATCTGGGCCTGGATGAACCTTCTCATCATCCGGTCCAGATCAGCGTCTGATAGACTATAGGTCGATCTCGACGAGGCTACCGAGGTAGGCCTTGAGTGCCTCCTGGATAGCCTCGATGGAGATCGGGTCTCCTCCTCCTCAGGTTCCGGTGAAAAGCACACGGGTGACCGGAGCCGAGGAGGGGGAGAACTAGCAGACATGGAGGCCGGAGGAGAAGCCCGCTTGGCAGGCGGGGCCGAAACAGAGGTCTCGGCCCGCCGCTTATGGTGCTTCTCCCTCCGGTCCTTCTTTCTAGCTTCCCTCTCCTCCGAACCACTACAGGGAGGTTGAGTCCCAGGAGGAGGAGGGGGAGCCGGAGAGGAGGGAACCGTAGACACGGTTCCCCCCGAAGGAGCGGAGGTCGGAGCTGAGTCCGGGGGCAAAAGTCCCGCCAGGACCAGCTTAGACCTCCGCTCCTTCAATGCCCTGGGGTTGAACCCTGCACAAATGGAACATCCAGAAGTGAGGTGTTCAACCCCAAGATCGAGCCACAGTGTGGCCATCAGCAGGGGAAAGCTTATGGCCACACTCGAGCACTGAAAAATAGCCTTAGGTTGTTCTGACATCCTAAGAGCCTAGATATTACTTAAACTAAGGTAAAAAGTAAAAGTAAACTAGACACACAACAGGCCCAAACACACACTACACTACCAGCGAGGGGAGGGAAACTAAGTATAAAAGATTAATATAACTAAACAAGTTTAACTACCAAAAAGGGAAACCTAAACTTTCACTCAAACTGTCAAAAAAATTTAAATTTTAGCACTAGAAAAGTTTAAGAAAATCACTTAGCTGTAGAGCTCAAGAAAACCAATCTGGTCACCAGCGCGGCAAACTAGATCTGGGGTCATATAGGGAGAGCAGGGCATTATGGGTGAGGGGAGGAGCTGAGAGCTCGGATCCATAGCTGGAAAACCATGCCAGTTCGGATCCGATATCGGATCCATAACCCACAGGTTGCAGACAAATGAATCTCCTACTTCAGATCAATAGCGTACTTTTCCTCATTCTTGCACAGGGAAATGACTGGATTAAAGCCATTAGCTTTATACAGCAACAAGTTTTAACAGAAAGCAAGTAAATTTAAAAGAATACTGAATATTATAAGCTTTTTTTTCTAGTAAACAGTTTTGTTTCTGGTTCTCATGTCACTAGTACACAGTCTGATAAAGAGAAATGGCTAGGAGAAAATGTTTTCTGAAAACATTCAAGTGAATTCCCTACTGAGAGAGCTAAAAAGATAAGGCAAAACCAGAAAGCACTCAATAGAATCACAGGCTTTGCCATGCGTTTTAGCATGGATAATCTTACTTTCTGTTTAGCTGAAGTCTGTGAGTGTGGTTGTCAGTTTGGAACTTTTGTTCCCATTAGGAGGGTAAAACTTCAATATTTGAGATGTACACGTTTTTGTGTGGTATTAAGTTAATCAGTTTTAGGGGGCATTGGGGTTGTGTGTGTATTTTTGTTTGTGGGTTTTCAATAAAACAAAAAGTTCTGCGAGATGCAATATAGGCTCAAATGGAGATGACAAGAAACAACTGTATAAAAGATTAACCTGCCAAACATTGCATACATGTAACACAAATGCTAGAACTGGCCATTTAACAAAAAAGCTGTTATACATAAAAGGTGGGAATCATAATCCCTCAAGAATATGATTCTTTCTATAATGTTGTTAATCGTTAATGGTCTCAAAGATAAATACAAAAATAAAAAATCAGTGAACTATATTTAAAAATGTAGAGTGCAAATAGCTATGCTACATGAGGCACAACTGGAAAGAACTGAACATGTGAATTTGATAAAGAAAGGTTTTCAGGATGGTTATTCAGCAGAACACCTGGGGCAAAGGAAAAAAGTAGTACTTATATTAATTGCAAGAGGACCACTAATAGAAAAAGAAGAGGAAAAAAAGACAATGATGGTAGATTTGTAGTGCTAAGGGGCTACTGGCAAGGGAGGAGGATAACACTGACATGTATTTATATTCCACCTAAAACTGCTATAATGTAGCTTAAGAAAATTCTAGGAGAAATAATCAGCTTTCAACAAGGAATATTACTTATAGGTGGTGACTGTAATTTGATTTGCAACAGTGAAAATGTGTCTGGGGGGCCCAGAAAGGAAACTATAGCAAAGGAGGTAGAGTTTTAAAGAAATTTATGAAAATATTTGGCATGAAAGATGTGAATTCAGTACTAGGGGTTTGGAGTGAATGTACAGATTATTCCCCAAAATACAACAAGTGGGCTAGGCTAGACAGAATTTACATTTCATGGGAACATGTGCATTTCATTGAAAGTCTTGATATACACTCAATAACTATTTCAGATCATAAACTGATAATAGTTAAAATAAAAACACAGGGTAATTAAGTAAAAATGAGACACTGGCACTTTCCCACCTATCTGTTGAAAAGAGTGGAATCTAAGGAATGGGTAGTAGAAATTATTCAGGAACTACTAGAGAAGATAGATACTTCTGAAAATATAGCTAGGCAGTAGGATAAAATTAAAGTGGAATTTAAAAATAGGGCAGAAATAAAAGAAAGGGAGATATGGTTAAGAAGTAACAAGTATTATTTAGAGGGACTGACAAAAGTATTGCAAAATAGAGACAATCCCACAGAACAAGAAGAGGAGCAACTGCAGAATGCTAAACAGAAAATAAGGGATTACCACGATAATGTGCATGAGTTTAGAAAGATTGCTGTTAAGCAACTGTTTGATAATAACTCCAGAGCACAAAACCTTTTAGCACTACTCAGGAACAGAAAGTAGAAAGGGTTGTCACCAAGAATAGGGAGCCTATAATAATGAAAATACACTCCAACAGTCCCCCAAAGGGAACACAGGAGCACAGGAGTTCTCAAACAAACTGGAAGCACCGCTGTGGCTGCAATTTCTTTATTTCATCTCATTCTGGTACCTCGGCTCCATCACCCTTCTAAGGAATAACTTCATACAATTTTAGTAGCCTTATGTCCCCTTAATTACTGTGCTAATTAATTCAAATACATTCAATTAATTCCAAATTTCAACAGCTGCTATCCAAACCTTAAAGGTGTACTCCCAATAAATACCAATGCTTACAATATAAAACATACACAATTCAATATAATATACGATTCCACTATACATTGTTTTTTATACATTATTTTTTATATATTATTTTCATAATAATTCCTACCTATGATAAATCTTTATAAATAATGATCACTGTACTTGATATTTTTGCATTCATTACACCATAAATTTCATCAACAATTTCATTCAATGCTTTTTCATATAATTTCCTCTTTTGTACATACTTCTACTCACAACTTTATTTTTCTGTTACATTTAATTTCATTTTCATAATTTTCTGATCTCCTTTGCCGTGACGTAGACAATAAATTATTAATAAATTCATTAAATAAACAGACGTGGATATTGCACATCCCAATTAATGTCTAAATTTAACCACCTTGGGTATAAAGTACCTAAATTAATTATAATTTTTGTTTCTAACTTTACCAATTTTCGTTTGAATTCATCTCCTCCCATATTCTTCCAACCATAGGGTTGCGCCAATATATTAAAGAAAAAACTATCAGAGTTTCCCCTGTGAGCCATGCAAAAATGCTCAGCCACTGGGCTCTCCATTCTCCTATTTCTTATATCACCTAAATGTTCTAAACATCTCAGTTTCACCATTCTTTTGGTTTGCCCCACATACCACTTCCTGGGTATATATCCACATCCAATAATGTAGACTATACCACAGGACTCGCACCTGAATTCATCTTTAATCCAAAATCTTTTCCCATTTATTTTCCAACCATCCACACTTCTTATTTTACTACATATTTTGCATGCTCCACATGGGAAAAGACCCTTTCTACTTCCCTTTGTGTCTTCAATCCTTAATTTTAACAACTCCTTTAAATTTCTGAAACGGCCATAAGAGAAACTTACTTTTCCTGGAAATAAGTTCCCCACTGTTTCATCCATACTGATTACTGGCCACAAACTATCCACAAGATTTTTCAATATTTTCAACAGAGGAGATAATTTGATCACAAAAAATACTGGATCTGCTTCTACTCTACTCTCTTTGTTTTTTTCCTAAATTCTCCTGAAAGCTTCTAGGGTACCTTGTCCTATCTCTCTTTTTTGTGTTTCCCCTTAGTTTCTCTACAGCTGCCTGTATGTCAGTCTCTCTATACCCCCTCTTAAGCAATCTGTTCTTTACCAAAACATATTCTTTTCCAAGTCCTTCTTTTCAGAAGTGGTGGTTAAAGTTCTCTTAAATTCTCCATAAGGTAATGATCTTATTAAATGTAAGGGATATGCACTACTTGCCCCCCAAAAATTCTCTGCAGCAGTTACCTTATGAAAAGGTCTAAACTGTAAATTTCCCCTGACATCCACATAGAACTCTACATCCAAAAATTGTATGCTCTTCCTGTTCACTCTATATGTGAACTCCAACCCAAATGCATTCTGGCTCAGTGTGTTCATAAAACTCTCAAACTCACACAGTTCCCCTTTGCATACAAAAATCAAATCATCTATGAAGTGTTTAAACATAACCACTCTGTTCCTCATAAATTGTGTTGGATAAATATACAGATTTTCAAAATATGACATGAAAGGTATTGCATATGAGGGGGCAAATGCTGCCCCATCGCTGTCCCTTCCAACTGCAAATATACTTCTCCTTCAAATACAAAGTAGCTATGCATTAAAGCATATTTCAAAAGTTGACAAATATAAGAGACTCTAGGTCCCTCCCCCATGATTCTTATATCCGTTTCCAAACCTTTTTCGATTCTAATATTTGTATACAAAGATTTTATGTCAACACATGCAAAATAATACTCAGATTTCCATTGTATTTGATTCATACATTCTAACACGTGATGTATTCTTAATGTATGACTGGATTTTTGGAAGGTATGTCTTTAACTGGGAATCCCAAAAAAATGCCTAGGTTTTGCAGAAACCCCCCTACCCCCGACACTATTGGTCTACCTGGGGGGTTTCATCATAGATTTATGAAGTTTGGGGATTGCAAAAAAACGTGGCATCCTTTGGATTCTTTAAATACAATTTTTTACTATCCCTACAATCAAAAAATCTAAGTCTTTCACCTCTCTCAAGCATTTCCACCAAGCCTTCATTAAATTCCTTCAATGGACTGCAGGGTAGCTTTTTTATAGGTCTTCTTATCAGATAACAGTTCTAAGACCATGTCATCTTACTCTTTTTTATTTAAAATAACCTAATTCCCTCCCTTGTCTGCTTGTGTGAACACATACTTATGAGCAATACTGTGTAGCTGTCTAAGTCTTTTCCATTGTTCCCTACTTAAATTCCACATTTCAAAGTTTTTTTACACACTGATCATATACTTCTTCAATTCGTTTACACAATGCATTTTCAAATGTTAAAATAACATTCAGGCTTTTCGGTGGCACAAATGAGTTACAGTCAGGCACTTTTGGTACCTCTAACCTCCCATATCCAGTAGAGAAACAGGTACTTTGGGATCCACACACATTAACATCATCATCTACCTCATCTATATCAATAAATGGATTGTCATAGGTAGATAAGTTGAGCAGTAAATCGTCCATATCATCCTCTGGCACACAGTTCATTGTCCTCTCTAGGTAATTGTTTTTTAAGACTAAAAAATACCCTCAGATTTAGCTTTCTACAAAATTGCTTGACTTCGCCCAAAAGATCCGTCAGCGAGGGCATATAAGTAGGAACATACTTAGTGCCTTTTAATAATACATTTCTTGCTGTCACGCTTAACAACTTCTACTATAGAAAAAATAAATAATAAAAAATAAAAATAAAGTTTTTATGTTGGCATGACGACCAGGAGTCTAAGGAAATTGGTATTTGAGCACTTGTATGCTATAAAAACAAAAAATAGTAATAATGCCCTTTTTAAGCATTCTTTGACATGCTCTAACTGGAGAAAATATATTTTTTCTATAGTAAAAGTTGTTAAGCATGACCTTAGGGGAGGGGATTTTAAAATTATTTTGAACAAAGAGAGGCAGAATGGCAGATTAAACTTGCTTCTTATTTACCCCCTGATTTGAATGATACGGTGAACATAAAATGTTTCTTAAAAAATAGGAAAATTACTAAAGCGAATATACAAGATGCCGCGGTGGTACGGCAGTAGCATTGTTACCTCACAGCAAGATGTTCTCCCGTTCGATTCTCGGCTGGGCTTGGGAGTGTCTTCTGTGTGGAGTCTGCATGTCCTCCATGCGGTTGGGTAGCGTTTGAAAGACATGCGTGCGTAAATGGGCATGCCTTCGTTGAAGGTTGAGCGTCAAGCTGGCACCTCGGTGTTTCGTAAAAAATTACTGCCAATCATTAGCGGACCAGAGTTCCGCTGTGGCGACCCCTTACCGAGAAAAGCCAAAAGACAAACAACTAAAGTGAATATACAGGGGTGAACGCCCTTGTGTTTTAAACTGTGTTAATTGTGTGGACACTGAGTTGTATAACTATTGTAGTATGCTTTTAAATGTTCTTATGTATTTAATTGACTTGTTAATGAGATGATCTGATTGGTCAAATGTTTTTTGAATGGTTTAAAAGTGATTTGGGAGTGTATTTCATCATTTCTGATGAACTCTTTGGGCCGAATAGTGAACATTAAATTTTAACTATGCTAAAAAAGAACTTTCTTAGTTTCTCCAGTGCTTTTCTTGGTGGATTTTGTGATTATTTTATACCTGACAAAAGCAGAAAGGGACACTACAGTGCTGTGGAAAATTTAGACAGTTTCAAACCTTTTCAGGATATAAAATTAATAAAGCTAAAATAAAAGCAATAGCATCAAATTATGTACTCACATACTGCATGAATTGGTTCAGCAATATCCATACTTATGGGGACATGATAAAATGAAGTATTTAGGAGTGTGGATTAAAAATGATACTGGCATGGCAGCTAAGGATATGTAGGAAGAAACTAAAAAGATAATACAAAAATTGAGAAAATGGAAGTTCTGTTATATGGATATCTATAGTAAGATACAGTTAAAATGTTTCAGTCCTTTTAGTCTTACACACAGGTCAGGCATATTTTTATCAGCCAGAGGAGAAGTTGTGGATAGCAATTAATAAAGAGCTGAAGGATTTTATCTGAGAGGGGAAGACAGCAAGAGTCAGGTGGGATAAGCTTATTCTTCCAAATACTGGGTAAAACGGCAACTGAACGGCTTAAAGTCCACTTAATCCACCACAACAAATTATATGCTAAACCAAAACAAGATTTAATGTAAGTGCTTTCGCTGGAAACATGTTCCAGCTTCTTCAGACTACAAACAGTAAAATACTTAGAAAAAAACACCTTTTAAAACAATTCAAAAAACGAAAAGCCAATAGAGTTCGTTACCCCTCCTGATGTCATACACAAGCATTTAAGAATTAAAGCTACAGGGGGTTACTCAAACTTAAAACACACTAGGATGCTTAAGCAACCTCACAGCACCATCATTAAAGAAAATAAAGATTTTTTTTTAAAAATAATTTTTTTAAAAATAATAACGACAATACTGAATTTGTGTACTATAAATAACACCTTAAAATTATATCCTTTACATGGTCGAGATACGGCTATGTTAAGTCGCTCACAGATCTAATATACTATATTTTTATGAAGTAAACTATGATATGTGAGACCAACAGCTTGGTCTTTAAAATAATTTTTTGAAGAACTACTAGAACAATAACAAAGGCTTTGCCAATGTATACAAACCATACCCACTTAAAGACCTCATTACAACCCAGTTTAAATCACCAACATTTAGGCACATATGAGATACTGCACATTGTTGATACTGTGGACTAAGCAGGTAATATTAACAGACTATAAACCTACATGATGGATCATGTATGCCTTAAGTCCACCTATTCTCCTAACACTAAACTAATCACCTAGCCAAAGCCTTCTTTTTAAGCAGGCACTTAATGGACAGGGCTTCATTTAACCCCAGTAGGGTGTGCGCACCTGTCCGAATTTGCCAGGTAAGTTTAGCTTCTTCTAATGCCAACTCCCAGGGACCCCCTCTTAAATTTCTTTCAATTTTTTCTAACACTACAAACAAAAACCTATGTGTTGGGCAATCCACGATATGTTTAGCTAGGGCATTCGTGATGACAGAATTACTGATACTATTTACATGTTCATAGATTCTTTGTTTAATTTTCCTTTCGGTTTTCCCTATATAGAAAGCCTCACAATGGTCACAGACAGCTGCGTAGACCACCCCTTGAGAATCACAATTGAATTTAGCATCCAATATATATTCTCTATCTCTAATAATTATCTTTCTTGTAACTTTAACATAGTTACATTGATGGCATCTACCACATTTAAACATGCCTGTGTGTACTTCACTGTTTTTTTGTGATTCTCTACTAAATTTTTCAGGTTTAAACATCTTCTATAAGTAAACTGGGGCACTTGACCAAAAGCTCTTCTTAATGCATGGTCATCTAAAATAAACCCCCAGTTTTTAATTATGATTTCCTTGATAAAATGAGAATCCAAAGAGAAGGTTGTCAAGAATCTAATGACCTGCCTATCAGTCGGAACTTGGGAAGAATTAATCTCCATCTCCAATTGTGGCTCATCAAAACGGACATCATAACCTTTTGAAACCAAAGGGGAAAAGTAGCCTGTGCGTCTTTTGTTAATAACTTCATTAAAAATGAGTTTAGTGAACGTTTGAGGGTAACCTCTTTTGTTAAACATAGATTTTAACAAATCACATTCCTTAATGAAATCATCAAAATTAGAAATCATTCTTGCTGCCCTTGCTGCTTGCCCCTTGACTACTGCTTTCTTTTGATGCAAGGGGTGGCAGATTGAAAAATGTAGGAATGCATTAGTATAGGTGGGCTTACGGAAAATGGTGGCCCTAAATCTGTTATTCAGGGTATCTTCGGAAAGGTGGATGTCGAGATAATCTATCTCATCATAACCTATTTTGTAGGTGAATTCAAGAAAATTTGTAAACTTCTTGATCTCATCTATAAATACTTGAATTAAAACTACTTCACCTTTCCAAATGAGGAACATGTCATCTGGTAACATGTATACCAAATTACATGTTCTCTAAATTTTAAATTGTTAAACAAGAATACCCTTTCCCAGTAAGCCATCACACTATTTGCAAAACTGCTACCACAGGGGGCTCCCATGGCTACCCCACTTTTCTGCAAGAAAAACTGGTTCTCAAAAAATAAAAAGTTGCTATTCAAAACGAACTCTAACAAACTCTCTATGACATTGACGTCTTTGTTGTCAAGCCCCCTGAGATGGAGAAAAACACTAACCCATTCTACATCAAGTTTTTGGGGAATAACGGTGTACAGATCTTTAACATCCACTGTGACAAATAACACACTGTCATCAAAAACTATCTTGTTTATATTCTCAAGAAAATGCCAAGAATCATGGCATATTTGGGGCTCAGATCTAACAATAGGTTTTAACTTAGCATCCATAAATTTCACACATGCATAGGTGATAGACCCTCTACCATCCACTATAGGTCTAAAAGGTGGATTGGTGAGGTCTTTGTGGATCTTTGGAGTCCCAAAGAATTTTTGAATAATGGGTGCTGGCATAGTTAAGTAGTGTAGACTATCAATATCAATACTCCCTTCCAAACATAAATCATTGAGGGTGTTATTGATTGAACTGTATTAAGTAGTGTAGACTATCAATATCAATACTCCCTTCCAAACATAAATCATTGAGGGTGTTACTGATAGACCTGTACTAAGTAGTGTAGACTATCAATATCAATACTCCCTTCCAAACATAAATCATTGTGGGTGTTATTGATTGACCTGTATTAAGTAGTGTAGACTATCAATATCAATACTCCCTTCCAAACATAAATCATTGAGGGTGTTATTGATTGACCTGTATTAAGTAGTGTAGACTATCAATATCAATACTCCCTTCCAAACATAAATCATTGAGGGTGTTATTGATAGACCTGTATTAAGTAGTGTAGACTATCAATATCAATACTCCCTTCCAAACATAAATCATTGAGGGTGTTATTGATTGACCTGTATTAAGTAGTGTAGACTATCAATATCAATACTCCCTTCCAAACATAAATCATTAAGGGTGTTATTGATTGACCTGTACCATCAATATCAATACTCCCTTCCAAATATAAATCATTGAGGATGTTATTGATTGACCTGTATTAAGTAGTGTAGACTATCAATATCAATACTCCCTTCCAAACATAAATCATTGAGGGTGCTATTGATTGACCTGTATTAAGTAGTGTAGACTATCAATACTCCCTTCCAAACGTAAATCATTGAGGGTGTTATTGATAGACCTGTATTAAGTAGTATAGACTATCAATATCAATACTCCCTTCCAAATATAAGTCATTGAGGGTGTTATTGATAGACCTGTATTAAGTAGTGTAGACTATCAATATCAATACTCCCTTCCAAACATAAATCATTGAGGGTGTTATTGATAGACCTATATTAAGTAGACTATCAATATCAATACTCCCTTCCAAACATAAATCATTGAGGGTGTTATTGATTGACCTGTATTAAGTAGTGTAGACTATCAATATCAATACTCCCTTCCAAACATAAATCATTAAGGGTGTTATTGATTGACCTGTACCATCAATATCAATACTCCCTTCCAAATATAAATCATTGAGGATGTTATTGATTGACCTGTATTAA
The DNA here is from genome assembly GCF_019279795.1 of Protopterus annectens. NCBI lineage: Eukaryota > Metazoa > Chordata > Ceratodontiformes > Protopteridae > Protopterus > Protopterus annectens. The sequence continues at coordinate 1,284,459,039 of NC_056747.1, forward strand.
GTAGTGTAGACCATCAATATCAATACTCCCTTCCAAACATAAATCATTGAGGGTGTTATTGACCTGTATTAAGTAGTGTAGACTATCAATATCAATATTCCCTTCCAAACATAAATCATTGAGGGTGTTATTGATTTACCTGTATTAAGTAGTGTAGACTATCAATACTCCCTTCCAAACATAAATCATTGAGGGTGTTATTGATAGACCTGTATTAAGTAGTATAGACTATCAATATCAATACTCCCTTCCAAATATAAATCATTGAGGGTGTTATTGATAGACCTGTATTAAGTAGTGTAGACTATCATTATCAATACTCCCTTCCAAACATAAATCATTAAGGGTGTTATTGATTGACCTGTACCATCAATATCAATACCCCTTCCAAATATAAATCATTGAGGATGTTATTGATTGACCTGTATTAAGTAGTGTAGACAATCAATATCAATACTCCCTTCCAAACATAAATCATTGAGGGTGTTATTGACCTGTATTAAGTAGTGTAGACTATCAATATCAATACTCCCTTCCAAACATAAATCATTGAGGGTGTTATTGATTGACCTGTATTAAGTAGTGTAGACTATCAATAGCAATACTCCCTTCCAAACATAAATCATTGAGGGTGTTATTGATAGACCTGTATAGACTATCAATATCAATACTCCCTTCCAAATATAAATCATTGAGGGTGTTATTGATAGACCTGTATTAAGTAGTGTAGACTATCAATATCAATACTCCCAAATATAAATCATTGAGGCTGCTATTGATTGACCTGTATTAAGTAGTGTAGACTATCAATATCAATACTCCCTTCCAAACATAAATCATTGAGGGTGTTATTGATAGACCTGTATTAAGTAGTGTAGAATATCAATATCAATACTCCCTTCCAAACATAAATCATTGAGGGTGTTATTGATTGACCTGTATTAAGTAGTGTAGACTATCAATATCAATACTCCCATCCAAACATAAACCATTGAGGGTGTTACTGATTGACCTGTATTAAGTAGTGTAGTCTATCAATATCAATACTCCCTTCCAAACATAAACCATTAAGGGTGTTAATGATTGACCTGTACCATCAATATCAATACTCCCTTCCAAATATAAATCATTGAGGATGTTATTGATTGACCTGTATTAAGTAGTGTAGACCATCAATATCAATACTCTCTTCCAAACATAAATCATTGAGGGTGTTATTGATTGACCTGTATTACGTAGTGTAGACTATCAATATCAATACTCCCTTCCAAACATAAATCATTGAGGGTGTTACTGATTGACCTGTATTAAGTAGTGTAGACTATCAATATCAATACTCCCTTCCAAACATAAATCATTGAGAGTGTTATTGATAGACCTGTATTAAGTAGTATAGTCTATCAATATCAATACTCCCTTCCAAATATAAATCATTGAGGGTGTTATTGATAGACCTGTATTAAGTAGTGTAGACTATCAATATCAATACTCCCTTCCAAATATAAATCATTGAGGCTGTTATTGATTGACCTGTATGAAGTAGTGTAAACTATCAATATCAATACTCCCTTCCAAACATAAATCATTGAGGCTGTTATTGATTGACCTGTATGAAGTAGTGTAGACTATCAATATCAATACTCCCTTCCAAACATAAATCATTGAGGGTGTTATTGATAGACCTGTATTAAGTAGTGTAGACTATCAATATCAATACTCCCTTCCAAACACAAATCATTGAGGGTGTTATTGATTGACCTGTATTAAGTAGTGTAGACTATCAATATCAATACTCCCTTCCAAACATAAATCATTGAGGGTGTTATTGATTGAACTGTATTAAGTAGTGTAGACTATCAATATAAATACTCCCTTCCAAACATAAATCATTGAGGGTGTTATTGATAGACCTGTATTAAGTAGAGTAGACGATCACTATCAATACTCCCTTCCAAACATAAATCATTGAGGGTGTTATTGATTGACCTGTATTAAGTAGTGTAGATTATCAATATCAATACTCCCTTCCAAACACAAATCATTGAGGGTGTTATTGATAGACCTGTATTAAGTAGTGTAGACTATCAATATCAATACTCCCTTCCAAACATAAATCATTGAGGGTGTTATTGATTGACCTGTATTAAGTAGTGTAGACTATCAATATCAATACTCCCTTCCAAACATAAATCATTGAGGGTGTTATTGATTGAACTGTATTAAGTAGTGTAGATTATCAATATCAATACTCCCTTCCAAACATAAATCATTGAGGGTGTTATTGATAGACCTGTATTAAGTACTGTAGACTATCAATATCAATACTCCCTTCCAAACACAAATCATTGAGAGTGTTATTGATTGACCTGTATTAAGTAGTGTAGACTATCAATATCAATACTCCCTTCCAAACATAAATCATTGAGGGTGTTATTGATTGAACTGTATTAAGTAGTGTAGACTATCAATATCAATACTCCCTTCCAAACATAAATCATTGAGGGTGTTATTGATTGACCTGTATTAAGTAGTGTAGACTATCAATATCAGTACTCCATTCCAAACATAAATCATTGAGGGTGTTATTGATTGACCTGTATTAAGCAGTGTAGACTATCAATATCAATACTCCCTTCCAAACATAAATCATTGAGGGTGTTATTGATAGACCTGTATTAAGTAGTGTAGACTATCAATATCAATACTCCCTTCCAAACATAAATCATTGAGGGTGTTATTGATAGTCTACACTACTTAATACAGGTCTATCATTATCAATACTCCCTTCCAAATATAAATCATTGAGGGTGTTATTGATTGACCTGTATTATGTAGTGTAGACTATCAATATCAATACTCCCTTCCAAACATAAATCATTGAGGGTGTTATTGATTGACCTGTAGGCTCCATTCACTTGGTTAAGACTAACCTGTTCATACACTACACAGTCTAAGACAACTTGCATTCTGCTTACATAATCATGCTGATCCATGAATATTAAACCAACACCCTTATTGGGTTTCATAACTCACCCTTTACATGTATTTAACATATCAATAACTGCCAGTTCTTCACTGTTGATGTTCTTACACTTATTGGCATACCATGTATTGTTCACCAGCAACCTTCTGAAATCAATTTCGCAAGCTTTTTCAAACAAAGCTTGAGTGTTTTGTAGTTGTAGGTTAAACAGGCTGGAAACCTTTAAGTTATTAGTCAGTATGAAATTGGAACCCGTAAGGTGTGACAGATTGAGCTCACAAATGAAAATTTTAAGGTCTATGATGGTTTTGACCAAATTGGCCCTTTTTTTAGGAACAAAAGTCAGGCCTTTAGAAAAGAAGTTGACCATATTTTTATCCACCCGGAGTGAACTAAAGTTGAAAATTTTAAAGTCCCCCTCGGTGCTTACCAGGACATGTGGCGAAATCCCTCTTATCTCCTCCTCCGATTCTGCCACTTCCTGTTCTGGCCCTGCCTCCTGATGTTGGTGTGCCGGTTCTAAAATTGTTGTTGTTGCACTTCGCTGTTCAACCAAAAACCCTGATTGGGGTTATTATTGTGATTAGAGTTATTACTATGACCAGCAGGAGTACTGCCTTCCGTTTGGTGAACATATTGAGGCACCTGTCATTGCTGATTATTCCTGATTCGTTCACTACGGCGAACCCATGGGCTACCATCATTGAACCGTACCATTCATGGGCTCATTATGATTACTTTCATCAACATTAGTCTGCCCAATATGACTCAAACCAACCCCATTGAGACTGGTGTTAGTGCTAGATGGAGGGGCTGGATAGGCAGAACCTTTCAAATACTCATTCATGTCTCTAATTATTTTCTTCTTTTTAGTTTCAACATTCTTACAAAGACTAGCTTCAATGCTGCTGAATATGCGTGCATATTCAAATCTGTATCTATCATATTCATCTGCAGCAACGATATTTTGTTCTAGTGTTATTAAATCATTTCTAAGCATAGCAATCTGTTCCACATAGTTCTTGATTAAAATACAACACTGAATCTGTGTACTATAAATAACACCTTAAAATTAAGTATGTAAAGGATATAATTTTAAGGTGTTATTTATAGTACACAAATTCAGTACTGTCGTTATTATTTTTAAAAAAAATTCTTTATTTTCTTTAATGATGGTGCTGTGAGGTTGCTTAAGCATCCTAGTGTGTTTTAAGTTTGAATAACCCCCTGTAGCTTTAATTCTTAAATGCTTGTGTATGACATCAGGAGGGGTAACAAACTCTATTGGCAGTTTGTTTTTTGAATTGTTTTAAAAGTTGTTTTTTTCTAAGTATTTTACTGTTTGTAGTCTGAAGAAGCTGGAACATTTTTCCAGCAAAAGCGCTTATATTAAATCTTGTTTTGGTTTATCATATAATCTGTTGTGGTGGATTAAGTGGACTTTAAGCCGTTCAGTTGCCGTTTTACCCAGTTTGTTCTTTGCTGTTAGTTTTCTGTGTTTATTCTTCCAATACAACAGGGCAGATTGGAGTTACCTGAGATGAAGGGGTATTTCAGAGCAACACAGTTAATACTCCTAAAATTATAATTCAAAGTGGAAAGAGATGATGATGATGAAACAGAGGAAATCTCAAGTAACAGGAAGAGACTGGGATTTTGGATGCAGGCCTTTAAGAAGAACAACAATAATCAGACAGAATATTATATTCATAAAGTAGAAAAAAGGTCTTGTAAGAAGTAAGACAACATGGGAATGCAGAAAGGATTAAGGATACAGACAATAGGCAAGAGAAGGTAGGAATATACTGGAGAAAATTGGCAAAGGAATCAAGGTATTGGGAGCAAATAACTAGAGAGGGAAAGGTAATCGAATGGGAAGACAACAAGAATTTATCTGGACTGCAGGTTAGAGATCACCTTCCCTATCAAGGATTGATATCAGAGTAGAGGCAAACAGAAAGAAATAGATGGGTCCTAAACGAAAGACTAGCACTGGTAGAGTTTTAGTAGAGTCTAGGACAGAAGTTGCCATTAAGAAAGGAATAATTAATACAGCATATAAAATATTGCATGATAATTATAAGAATCAATCAGAGGAGATTAAGAAGGATTGGAAAGAGAGCCTGGATAAGCATTTTACAAAGAAACAATAAGGGGATATACGTCTCTCAAATATGCAACAAAATCTAGAAAATTTAGGATCCTTGCCTGGAAGAGTTGACATGGGTATTTTTATACCCTAAGAAGACTCCAAAATAATTTTTCCTCAGGTAGACAACAAATATTAGAGGTGTGATGAGAAAGAAAGAGGTAACTGGGAACATATTTTCTGGGAGTGCAATGAGTTGGCAGTCTTTAAAGATTCCCTGCAGACTGCTCTGTCAGAGATGCCGGGTGAGCAAACTGGAATAACTAGGGAAATTATTTTTTGAGCTGTGATACAGAATTGGAATTACCTAGACATAGTAAGGCCTTGCTGAGTCTAATTACGATGGCTGCCCAAAAAACAATTACTAGAAAATGGAAATCAACATCTAAAGCAACTTTAGTAAAAGTAGTAAAGATGGTAACAGAGATAAAACAACTGGAACTGGGATCTTTAGAAAAGGGTAGGAGCAAATTACATAGGAAAAATGGGAAATGTAGGCTCAATACATGCAAAAGAGGAACAGGGTTTAAAAGAAGGCATGACTTGAATGAGCTATGTAATGGCTGACTGACAATAACTAGATATACTATAAGTCATGTATAATGTCTGCAGCTACAGTTGTGTCGCACGGTTTGTAATGTATAATGTTTGCAACTGAGATTGTGTCACTATGTTTTTTTTTCTTTTATATAAATGCAAGTTTGCCTGTGTCATACATGATAATATAATACAGCTGTTTCTTGTTAAAAAAATAGTAACAAAAAATGTGTTTTCCTCACAGATAATGAGACTTACATATGTGATTGCCAAAAGCATGGAGAATTTCTGCTGTGATTTCTAAGCACTTCCTTGCTATCCATACATGCAGTCCGGAGGAACATCACAATCTGTTTCTTTTATTACCATCAAATGTAGTCATACTAAAACAGAAAACAATACTGTGACCCTTTCAACTTAATTTTTAAAAATATTTATAGAAAAATATATGTTTACATAAACAGGACAACATACAGTGACAGAAATGTATGCGTGAACATAGAAGCTTTGTTATTAAGACTAAAGTGTATACAAAAGTAAAACAACAAGATGAATCACAAAACATTGTTACACTTCTGCTGTTTTCTACATAGAAAGCATTCTGTCCAACAACAAGAACTTAAATCCACTAACATATTGTAGACAAGAAAAGGCTAACATGAATGCTGGCAGCTGCTCTACATGCTTTCACTATGAGTGGACGAAAGTGAATACACTGAAGATCAGACTATATTAACTCAATCTGCCAAAAATAACTTGTGGAAAAACACTTTTGAAAGTGTTTTTGTAGGGGAAGGTGAAGCCCCCCTGCACCCCCTAAATTTATATATACCAACTCCATGGTCGCACCAACTTGACAAAGTGGGAACTTTCCCCCAAAAGAGAATCACTTCTGGCACAACTCACTAACAGTTATCTCCTATGGAGGATCTCTTGATCATCAGCGAGTTGAAGCTTGAGCGTTCAGTCTTCGTCCACCAGTAGGTTCCTATTCTACATGCCTACGCTAGGTAATTCTGAGTGCTACACTACAGGTGCATTTATACAAACACAGTAAAAGGAAGGCTATAAATTTATAAATCCTGAGGCATAGGAAGGCACAGCAAGTTTTGGAAATCGCATCAAGTCAGCATTTCTTTAAGTAAATTTCCTCCCTTTGTTTCACATATGAAGCACAGTTTTTTTGAAGTATGGGAATAACAAACTGAAAGGTTGTACCCTAGGTGAGCAAAGTCACTTCAGCCCCAGAAAGGCCTCTGACACAATCAATAGAAAAAAAAACTAGGGAATGGTAGCTCTATGAAGTGCAAAGTAAATTGGTCCATGAACAAAAGAGTGCTGAGAGGAAAAGCCAGTGGCATCCATAGAGAAAGCCATGGCAACGTGTAATATGTTGGTGAGCTCCAAGTAACTGAGTACAGTAAAAGTAAGATAGGGTTATTAAGCTCCTCCTGCTCACTCAGTTACTGAAGTCCTTACTACTATTTATGCAGTAAAAGTAAAACAGGGTTATCAAGCTCCTCCTGCTCACTCAGTTACTGAAGCCGTTAGTACTATTTATGCAGTAAAAGTAAAACAGGGTTATCAAGCTCCTCCTGCTCACTCAGTTACTGAAGCCGTTAGTACTATTTATACAGTAAAAGTAAAACAAGGTTATCAAGCTCCTCCTGCTCACTCAGTTACTGAAGCCGTTAGTACTATTTATACAGTAAAAGTAAAACAAGGTTATCAAGCTCCTCCTGCTCACTCAGTTACTGAAGCCGTTAGTACTATTTATACAGTAAAAGTAAAACAGGGATATCAAGCACCTCCTGCTCACTCAGTTACTGAAGCCGTTAGTACTATTTATACAGTAAAAGTAAAACAGGGTTATCAAGCTCCTCCTGCTCACTCAGTTACTTTAGCCGTTAGTACTATTTATACAGTAAAAGTAAAACAGGGCTATCAAGCTCCTCCTGCTCACTCAGTTACTGAAGCCGTTAGTACTATTTATACAGTAAAAGTAAAACAGGGTTATCAAGCTCCTCCTGCTCACTCAGTTACTGAAGCCGTTAGTACTATTTATACAGTAAAAGTAAAACAGGGATATCAAGCTCCTCCTGCTCACTCAGTTACTGAAGCCGTTAGTACTGTTTATGCAGTAAAAGTAAAACAAGGTTATCAAGCTCCTCCTGCTCACTCAGTTACTGAAGCCATTAGTACTATTTATGCTGGCTATGACATCTGACCTTAGCATTCTGATAAAATTATATATTGTTGCACTGCTGTGTTTTGTGATTTCTTAAGTTATCATTCTTATTTTGCATATTTTAGATTTATTTTCATTGACGTGAAATGCAGTGCAATAACTGCTATTTTATTTGTAAGGGGTTTGCTCTTCCTTCATGACTGTGCAACCATGAACCCAGTATATAGTTAAGCAAAGGGAATGTAGGGGCAAAGCCCATTCACATGGAAGGTGCACAAGGTTTGCCCCCTGCAAAAACACGTTTTTCCCCCTCATTCTCTTTGTGGCTTTTAATATTTTTCATTCAGCAATTATAGATTCTTTGCTTGTGAATCAGAAAAGAGGACCATCACGGTGTCTGGTCAGTCTTAGTCCCAGACTCATGATTTGAGGGAGTCGTGTCAAATAATCAACAATCAGCTAGGTGAAAGTAAAAACTTCAAAGGCAATTTGCCAATTATACACACTGGCAATAGACTACTTCAGACAGGTGGATTTTGCAGATAATTTTTGTGGTTTATACAACAGAATGCTGTCAAAAGCATACCCCATGACTTGTATATCGTACCCTCAACAGTCAGGTGAAGCCCTGCAGGTGGCATTGAAGATGAAGTACAGAAGAGCAGGCTGGCACGTACGGTTGATGCACAGATAAACCAACCTTGAATACTGCAAACAAAATCCAGCACCCTGAGTGTGTATAGCAAAAGAACTGATTTATTGTTAACCAAACCGGTTTCAGCAGTTAGCTTTCTTCAGTGGTATGGTCAGAATGATTAGACAGTCCTTATTTATACATTATTCAAATGAAGCATATGACATCATTTCCTGTTTAGATTAATATTTAACTAAGACATTAATCTAATACATGACCAGAAAATATACATAAAAATAAAATAAAACAGTGGAAAAAGTGTAATCCACAATAAACCATCATAATGAGAAACCCACAAATATTCCAAAATTATACTATTGATAGCATATTAAATGATAATGATAAGTATATCAGACCAGTGAAAATTATTATAAAATGGAATTTGAAACTAGAAATGTTTATAACCATAGTAGAAAATGGTAACAAGTAATTTATAACTTATCATTGAGGCCCGGTGGAAACAAACCACCCAATTTGATTATCCATTTAGTTTCTTTGCTGTTTAACAGTTTATGCCATCCAGTTTTGAATGCTCTGTGACCAACAATCTTATCAATACAAATGAAAGAGAACTGAGCTGTCTTGTGTACAACAGTATGTTTGCACAAAGCGTTGGTAGTCCTGGCATTTCTAATGTCACCTAAATGCTCAGAAATACGAATATGCAGCTGTCTAGAAGTTTGACGAATATAGAATGCCCAACATGTACATGTGGCCAAATAGATCACCCAGTCCGTGCTGCAATTGGCAAAATGATTAATGTTAAATATCCTGCCTGTATTCTTGCTAATAAATTCCTTTGTTGTAAATATATATTTACAAAAAGAACAGTGACCACAAGGATGACAACGAATTAATCTATCCCATGACATAGTCATCTGGGTCATGCAGACATCCTGAGATGTGATTCTTTTGTAATGTGAGAAATGTGATCCTAAAGTTTTGCCTTTACGATAAGAGTGAAGACATCTCTCGTCTAACCACTTGCCAAGATGTGTATTTGTTTGCAGTATATTCCAATGTTGACTGATAATGTCTTGTAATTGGTAGGTGTTCCTGCCAAAAGTGGTTACTAATCTAAGTAGCTGACCTGAGGACTGAGCCGTCCTATCTTTATAGCCCAATAAGCTATCCCTCGATAAATTGTTGGTCATACTAGCTGCAGACTGGACATCCATTTTGTTATACCCTTGCTGTATGAATCTGTTCGAAAAGTCATTCTGACAATGCTGAAGGTCTACATGAGATGAACATATTCTCTTAATTCTGATAAATTGAGATTTTGGAATATTTCTTATAATGTGTTTAGGGTGGAGGCTAGAGGCATGTAGAAGGCTGTTATATTGTGGATATTTTCTATGCACAGTGGTACGAAGAGTATTATCCACTTCCTTGCTCAGGTGGACATCCAAAAAATCAATTTGGTGTGTGTCATAGCTTACTGTAAAACTAACACCCCATTTATTGCTATTCAAATATTCCACAAATTCCATAAGATACTCAACTCCCCCTTTCCAAACCAACCAACAGTCGTCCAGGTGCCATCTCCAAATATCCATTTCAGGCAAATATAGATTGTGTGTTTCATTATATATGATCTGGTCTTCCACATATCCCATGAAGAGATCTGCATAGATAGGTGCAAAAGAGGCACCCATCGCCGTGCCCTGAATTTGCCAGTAGCATTGATCTTGAAAATAGAACACATTCTTGGTTAGAACGTGTTCAGCCATACAGATGAGTAAAGTATTAAATCCTGGACTGTAGAGGTTGGTCTTAAGTAGCCAATATTCCAATGCCAATAGACCTACCCAATGTGGTATGCTAGTATATAATGATGTTACATCTAGTGTACACATAATCCAATCGGCTTCCAGTTGTGATTCAGAGACAGTCTGCAGAAATTCAGTAGTGTCCTGTAGTCTAGCCCGTACATGTGACAACAGGGGCTTTAGATATTGAATCAGGAAAACTGATAAAGGTTCTGTCAATGATCCAATGCCTGAAACAATAGGTCTACCAGGAGGTGTAGAGAGGGATTTATGGATTTTGGGCAAAAGATACAAGTATTGTTTAACTGGATCCTGAACACTGAGATGAAATTTCGTTTTAGCACTGATAATGCCCTACTCAACAGCAAGCTGTAAAAAGTTGTCTATCTCCTGTTTGAATTTAGGTGTTGGGTCAATGGACATATGTAGATAATGCTGGGTATTTGACACTTGTTTTTACCTTCAGCCCAGTAATAACTGGAATTCATAACCACAATGGCCCCACCCTTATCAGCAGGAAGAATAGTGATATCTGTATTTTTTCTAAGATTGGTAAGTGCCTGTTGTTCCTGAGCATTTAAATTATTTCTGATAATGTTTCCTGTACCCAACTGGTGGTGTAGATCTTTGAGAACAGCATTCTGGAATATGGCTACATGTTTGTCCATTGGAGGACAAAACGTGGAAGGTAGGAATCGAAATTCAGTGGATCTTTGAGTTAAATCCTGTTGATCAAAAAATATTTTCAAATTCAGTCTTCTACAAAAATCCATAACATCTGATGCAAATGTGCTTTCATCAACAAAGAAACCAGGAATAAAACCTAGACCTTTATTCAGCAAAAGCTCTTCCATGGGTGTTAATACATATTCAGAAATGTTATGCACATTAGAACAGTCTATGTTCATTTCACTATTGACAGAAACAATTCCTCTAGCGTTCTTATGCTTCCGTTCCCCCCCCCCCGTGTCTGTGCCTAAAGGGTGATCAGCATTGCGTACCCTTTTTGGAGTGGGAGAATCCGACATATTAGTGGATTCAGTATCCGTAGTAGATGATTCTTCTCCCGAACTCCTGTTGGGTGATGTACCCCTTTTAAGTATTGATCTGGGCCGCTTTTGTCGTGTGTGTGTATAGTTTTTGGTGCCCTCTACAAATCTTACCCCTTTGTATAATTCAAAGGGTTTCCCCCTTCTATAATCTTCTATATCTCTAGTAAATTTCTTTAATTTCTTTTCTTTGAGAGTTTTTTCAGAGGCTGAAAGATCCTTAGATAACTTACTAAGTGATTCTTGAAAGCTCGGTTGATTTTCATATAACTTTAATTTTTTACACATTTCTTGCACATCACAAATATTGGTTTGAATAGTCCTATCATAAAATGAGGACAAAATGTTGACAAACATCATGGCTGAATCCTGTTGTGCAACATTCCACTCCTTGATTAATAGGTCATCCGGTTGACCAACCAAAGGCTGTAATTTAGTTCTAAGACCCCTCGGGGCTATATTCTGATGTTGGTATGCCTTAAATAATCTGAAGTGCCAGATGTTAGAATGTAATGTTTTAATTTTTTTACCAAATTGAGTGAATAACATACTACAATCGTCAACTGGATCAGACGTACCACTTGCAGCAGATATATTATTCGAATCACTCCCAAATATATGAATGTCATCTTTATCTGCGTATAGTCCATGTACCATATCATTAAGATCCATGACAATAGATTGTACGTATGTGAAGACCAAATGTGATGTGTTAATGTCAGATTAGTATTGGTACAAAAATAATCAATTGTTATACAACCGAAGCAACCTCCAAAAAAAAAGACTCAAAGAAAATAGTCTTGATTAATCCAATATTAATACTGGGTAATGAGATGCAGACAGACCAAATAATGATATATAACCAAGTGGTGAAATCCAAATGGTTACACACTGTGATCAATACTGGAGCAGAAAATACTTGATCAATATGTAAATGCCTCTATGATAAAGCAGCAAGGACTAGAATGTGACACCTAACCATGGTTTTATGCAAAAAATATTAGAAAAACCTGATCTACTGAAAATGTGCTTCAAATAGACATATGCCTGATGAAAATCAAACCGTAATCTATCCTGCAATTATATGATAGAAATCAACAAGCAAATGCTGTTATTTTGATGTACTCAACTAACTTTCAAAAGATGTTAAACATGTAACCAGAAATAAGGGTTAGATATCTCCTATGCCTGATGAGTATTAAACAGTAATCTGTCTTGCAATAATGTGATAAAAATCACCAAGCAAACACTACTATTTTGATATACTCAACTAACTTTTCAAAAGAAGCTGAACATGTAACCAAAGATATGGGCTAAATATCACCAAATTATATGGTGTTACATAATGTATATATATATATCTTATCCAAAAAGAAAGGTTTAACATTGTTATACAGGCATTTGCTATAGTTGTACTGTGTCCGTCTGAACACTAGCAGATAATTTGAGAAGACTTATCCAAACAATGGCCTGCAATGGTTAATCAACCTGACCCTTAGCTATAACATGTTAACAAAGCCGATATAAATATATTGATTCAAAATACCAAAGGCTTACACAGTGAACTCTGAGTATTAATGTAGAAATAAAGCAGGATACACAAAGACTTATAAATTATTCATTGAATGCATCTCATAAGTTGGTCTTAATATCAAGCCAAAGCACATGTAGATAATGGTTAAATACCAAATGAAAATGCTTGTATCCTAGGAATAAAGTTTCAAGTTCAAACTAGGACCAATTATAATAAATGATAGTATTTCCTAGACATAAAAGACAAAAGGTAATATCCTGCTGACTTAATTTACATAGATGCTTACATATGTTATGCTTAATGTCTAAAGAATAAGCTGGAAACAATAACTTGTTTGACAAAAGATGGTCAAAGTTACACAAATAGTGCACCACCAATGTTCAAATATAAAGCGCTATCTGTAACTGCCCAGTCTGGTCAAACAGTGGCCCAAGCTGTAATATTCCCTATATAGCACATACATAGATGTTACCATCAGTATACACAATTCTGGTTCAACGATTACAGACAATATGATGAATCACATTCCCTCCATACAATAGGATGTAATGAAATTGGTCACACAAAATATTTAAAAAAAAAATATAAGATAAATAAAGTCAAAAGACAGTACTTGTATCCTTCGAAATAATGTTGACATCTAATAGATAATATTGCAACAAGTATGTCCCAAACAAATCACAAAAGAGTAATCCAAAGGGTATTATTGAATGCGCGTTATAAAATAATAGTCACATTCCCTCCAGATGATAAAATGTCATGTAAATTGTCCTGCCAGATGTTGCATTAACAAAGAATGTGAAATAAACACCAAAAAACAGTACTTGTATCCTTCGAGGCGATGTAGACATCAATTAGACGATGTTGCGACCAATATATCCAAAACAAATCCCAACCAAGTGATCCTGAAGGTCTTTTTAGTTAGTCTTTTTAGTTTAGTTAGAAAAACAGGATAAACATTGTAAAATAATGATAATCCAAGCGATAGATTGAAGCGACGACCAAGATGAATCCGAAATGGCGCCCGACTACTGTGTATGCATTAAAAACGCTATACCAAAGCACAACATAGCAAAAAAATGTTAAATAAGCAAAATAATGATAATCCAAGTGGTAGGTTGAAGCGATGACCAAAATGAACCCAAAATGGCGCCCGACTACTGTGTATGCGTTGAAAACGCTATACCAAAGCACAACATGGCAAAAAAATTGTTAAATAAGCAAAAAAATAAAAATTCCTACAATATAAAACGATTGAATAAACTCCACTGGTCTAAAGAATCACAGATGGTTATACTCGTGTAGCTCCACAAGACTGGGGGAAAGAATCCTCACCAAAAATACTGAATCCACTGTCTCAGCGCTTCACCCTCAGGTACCAACAGCCAGCAACAAGGAACAAGTACAGAAGAGCAGGCTAGCACGTACGGTTGATGCACAGATAAACCAACCTTGAATACTGCAAACAAAATCCAGCACCCTGAGTGTGTATAGCAAAAGAACTGATTTATTGTTAACCAAACCGGTTTCAGCAGTTAGCTTTCTTCAGTGGTATGGTCAGAATGATTAGACAGTCCTTATTTATACATTATTCAAATTAAGCATATGACATCATTTCCTGTTTAGATTAATATTTAACTAAGACATTAATCTAATACATGACCAGAAAATATACATAAAAATAAAATAAAACAGACTACCAACGCTTTGTACAGACATACTGTTGTACACAAGACAGCTCAGTTCTCTTTCATTTGTATTGATAAGATTGTTGGTCACAGAGCATTCAAAACTGGATGGCATAAACTGTTAAACAGCAAAGAAACTAAATGGATAATCAAATTGGGTGGTTTGTTTCCACTGGGCCTCAATGATAAGTTATAATTCACTTGTTACCATTTTCTACTATAGTTATAAACATTTCTAGTTTCAAATTCCATTTTATAATAATTTTCACTGGTCTGATATATTTATCATTATCATTTAATATGCTATCAATAGTATAATTTTGGAATATTTGTGGGTTTCTCATTATGATGGTTTATTGTGGATTACACTTTTTCCACTGTTTTATTTTATTTTTATGTATATTTTCTGGTCATGTATTAGATTAATGTCTTAGTTAAATATTAATCTAAACAGGAAATGATGTCATATGCTTCATTTGAATAATGTATAAATAAGGACTGTCTAATCATTCTGACCATACCACTGAAGAAAGCTAACTACTGAAACCGGTTTGGTTAACAATAAATCAGTTCTTTTGCTATACACACTCAGGGTGTTGGATTTTGTTTGCAGTAGTCATTGAAGATGAACAGTTAAGAAGGCTGTGCTCAAGATATTATATCACTGGTGAGAAAATCACAGCTACTTTCTAGCTGCATGCAAATGTATTTTAGGAGAAGGACCGTCCCCAATTTTGAGGTGCACAGAATCTACATCCAATTATATTAATGAAGGGAATGTATGGAATCCTTGTGGAAACCTTGAGTTTAATTTATTTTGAAAATGTTTTACTATAGCAATAACCCACGCCTGGGTGTGGGTAATGCTAAATTTACCCACGGTTGGCGTGGTTTGGTCCCGAGGCGAGCCCGAGGACCAAACAAAGCCAACCGTGGGTAAATTTAGCATTACCCACACCCAGAAGTGGGTTATTGCTATTATACCATGACATTATTTAAGAAAAGAAATTATTACTTTTCTTAAATAATGGCATGGTATAATGCCTGTTTGCTGCCCTTCCGCAGATGTCTGGCATCCGCGGCAGTTCTGATGTACTGCGCGCCTGCGCTGTACATCAGAGCTGTGGGCAAAAGCAACGGAGAAAGCAAGATCTCCATTGCTTTTTTTAGTGTTTCGCTATGTTAAATGAGTTTAACATAGCGAGACAGTTTTAAAATAAGCAACAGAGATGTCCGTTGCTTATTTTAAAACTGTCTCGCTATGTTAAACTCATTTAACATAGCGAAACACTAAAAAAAAAGCAACGGAGATCTTGATTTCTCCGTTGCTTTTTTTTAAAACACTGTCTCGCTATGTTAAATGGGTTTAACATAGCGAGACAGCTTTAAAATAAGCAACGGAGATCTCCGTTGCTTATTTTAAAGCTGTCTCGCTATGTTAAACCCATTTAACATAGCGAGACAGTGTTTTAAAAAAACGAGTTATACTAATAGAAAAAAGTCCGGGCGACCCGACCTTTTTCCATTAGTATAACTCGATTTACAACAGGCACGCTGGCCAATCAGCGTGCACGTTTTGGGGGGGTCATGGTATAATATTTATTTACTCTTTTGCTAATTAATTTGTTTATTTATTTCTGAGGGGAATTCAAATTGCTGACATTCAACTAACAGACGTGGAGCTGAGCAACTTGTGTGCCAAGTCACCAACAAGGTTAAATATTTTATTCTGTGCAGGTCCCATAAAATAACAAGGAATGGAAGACAGTGTTGGGCCGGTCTAGTATGAGCAAGATTATTTTAATACAGAAATTCCAAAATTACAAATGCTGACCCTATGGAATCTGCTTCTCTTTTCATGTATGGCAACATGATATGAAGTATTGTAAGTATTATGATATTATTTGTAGCCATAACTGTCTGACATATGTCATTATCACTGGCTATTTTGAAGCACAGTCTTCAGCTCTGCTATTTAGTCTAAAGTGTCTACAAAATGCTTGTTCCCATTGTCTGCATTCCTGGATATTCTGTGCACTGAAATGGTTCCATAACTATTCAAATGTTTCATAATGTTTCATCCCAACTCAGTTCCTTATCCAAGTGGACTACCTTCTCTTAGCCACAAAATATATTTTTACTGTTCCTAGCAATTACAATGCAGTACACAACTGGAAGGAAAATGGCTGTTAAAAACCAAAATGGATACCACAAATCATATCTTCTTTTACCCTCTTCTTCTCTACCTTCCTTCGACCTTCTTAGCCTATAATATTCTTCTTACTGTCAAGTTTTTGTTCCTCCTTTAGCTTACTGTTTCTTCTTTCTCCATAATATTCAAATATACTTATTGTGCCTAATGGAACTAGAAAAGGACATCTCAGTGTTGTGGAACATTCTGAGACAGTTCGGAGTTTTTTGGGATATAACATTTATGAAGATAAAACAAAGGATATGGCTGTAAACTATATATCCACATATGAATTGGTTCAGCAATACCCATATTTATGGGGACATAATAAAATTAAGTATATACATAAGTATGGATTAAAAGGGATTCGGTTATGGCAGCTAATGATATTTGGGAAGAGATTAAACAAAGGATAATACAAAAACTGAGAAAATGGAAGCTCTTGCCTATGGATATGGATAGTAAGAAACACACAGTGCAACTGTTTTTAGTCCCTTTAGTTTTATACACAGATCAGGCATATTTTTATCAACTGGAGGAGAAGCTGTGGATAATAATCAATAAAGAGTTGAAGGATTTTATCTGTGAGGGGATGATAGCAAGAGTCAAGTGGGATAAGTTTACCCTCCCAATAGAACAACGAGGTTTAGGATTGCCTGATCTGAAGGGATTCTTTAGAGCTACATGGTTAAGGCTCTTACACATAACACAAGCCGTAAGCAAGAATTCAAACTGAAAAGGGATGATGATGATGAAGCAGGGAAGAAATTCAAGAAATAAGGAGAGACTGGGATGTTGGACACAGATCTCTAAGGAGAATAGTAATAGTCATACAGAATATTATATTCTTAAAGTAACAGAAAGTACTAAGAGTTAAGCCAGCACTGGAAAAGAGAAAGGAGATTCTGCTGACAGAGATGATGGTAATTAGGGGTACACAGAACAGGCAAGAGGGGGCTGGAATTTAAAAGAAGAAGCTGGCAAAGGAACCATGGTATTGGGACAAAATAATTACAGAGGAAAATGTAACAGAATGGGAAGAGGTCAAGAAAACATTTGGATTGCGGGCTAGTGACTGCTTTCCCTATCAGATACTGATGTCAGAGTATAAACAAAGAGAGAGGGATAGGGGAATCCTAAGTGAAAGGCCTGCACTGATTCAGTCTTAATTGAATCTAGACGAGAAGCTTCTGTTTAAAAAAGAATAATTAGCAGGGCATATAAAATATTGGATGATAACTGTATGAATCAATCAGAAGTAGTCAAAAAAGATGGGAAAGAATGATCAGATATGCAATTCGCAAACAAGGACAGGACATATGCATGGTCCCCAAATATGCAACAAAATCTAGTACAGTTAGGAGTTTTGCCTGGAATGTTTGCATAGACACTTTTATACCCCAAGCAGACTGCAAAGAATTTTTCCTCCGGTAGATGGCAAATGTTGGCAGTGTAATGGGGAAGAAAGAGATACTTGTAAGCGTATGTTCTTTGAGTGTAATGAGTTGGCATACTTTAAAAATTTGAAAAAAGCGCAGTAGGATGGAGAATGAATATAATCCAAAGATGTATTTATTGAAATAAGTTAATTCCACGACCACGCCAGAAAAAAGAAGACATAAACCATAAACGCTTTGTAAAATCAAATGCGCATTTTCGTCTCATTAATTAGACTTCATCAGATGTGTAAAAAATCACGTTAGTAACACCATTTTTATACTCTCCATAAATTAAATAATTAATCAACCTATAGAAATCCTGGGAAATAAATACATTAAAGTAGTTTAAAGTCATCTTTCCATTAAAAACTATGAAAGGGAACATCATAAAAAATCTTTTTTTTTACGATGTTCCCTTTCGTAGTTTTTAATGGAAAGATGAATTTAAACTACTTTAATGTATTTATTACACAGGATTTCTATAGGTTGATTAACTAATTATTTAATTTATGGAAAATATAAAAATGGTGTTACTAACGTGATTTTTTACGCATCTGATGAAGTCTAATTAATGAGACGAAAACGCGCATTTGATTTTACAAAGCGTTTATGGTTTATGTCTTCTTTTTTCTGGCGTGGTCGTGGAATTAACTTATTTCAATAAATATATCTTTGGATTATATTCATTCTCCCTCCTACTGTGCTTTTTTCGAATTTTTGGTGTTTTTTGTGCAGTGGTCATAGTCTTTTCTTGCTTATTAGACTTTAAAAATTCCCTACTCTGTCAGAAATAGTAGTGAGCAAATGAGTGTAACTAAAGAAGTGATTTTCTGACCTGGGACGCAGGATTTGACTTGCCTATGCATAGTAAGGCCTTATAAAGTCTAATTCTGGTGGCTGTCAAAAAAGTAATTACTAGAAAATG
Organism: Protopterus annectens; assembly: GCF_019279795.1. Taxonomy (NCBI): domain Eukaryota; kingdom Metazoa; phylum Chordata; order Ceratodontiformes; family Protopteridae; genus Protopterus; species Protopterus annectens. The sequence continues at coordinate 1,284,478,188 of NC_056747.1, forward strand.
GAACTCAAAATCTAAACCAACTATACTTTAAGTAATGAATATTGTAACAGAGATAAAAGGAAGTGGGATCTTTAGAAAGGAGTAGGAGTAAATTAGACAGAAAATTAAAACTTGGGAACAATACATGCAGAAAAACATTTTGGAGGAGGAATGAAGTTTAAGGGACAGCAGAAACTGAACAATAGATGTAATATTAACTATTCACTACAACCCTCATGCCATAAAAAAGCCAAGTCTTATATACCGCTCTCTTATAAAACTCTTATCTCAAAACTTTTACTAACATAGCCACCCACTTACTACTTGGAGGTCATATTCACCCCAACCCAGGCCCAAATACAATCCCTTTTAACAAATCAAACTCCAACCCCCCACTTAAACATAATCCCTCCAACCTGTTAATACTCAACCTGAACATTCGCAGCATCATGAACAAAACACAGGAACTGCACTCCACTGTTTCATTTATAACCCCAACATCATGCTTATTAAAGAAACATGGCTTAAGCTTAACATCAAAGATAACTCCATAACCCCACCCGGATATAACATCTTGAGGGAAGATAAAACACACAAAAGAGGTGGCGGTACTGCCTTACTCTACAAATCCAATCTAAAAATCCAGCCCTTACAAAAAGAATGTCCAACCCTCAAAAATGCAGAAACTTTATTTGCCAAACTCCTCCTAAACCAGCACAAACAAATAAACCTACCTGGGGTCTACATACCCCCCAGGTGACAAACTGCCCTTAGTAGAGTCAATACTACACTGGGCTTTCCAGACCCTCCCCCAAGAAACACTACTACTAGGCAATGTCAACATTGACTGAACCTCAATCAACTCTCCAACACCCACCAACCTAAATAACTTCACCCAACTCATTCAGTAACCCACACGTATCGATAAATCCACAAAAAGGGAATCCATATTAGACTAGATCCTCACTAACTAGCCCAACAACATCCAACAGTGTGGGACACTACCCAACTCCCCTTCGTGACCATAATCCCACATTTATCCTTAGACATAAAGTCAAACCTTGCAACCCTCCCACACTACTACAAACCCACTCCCCAAAAAAACTTCCCCACAGAACATTTTTTGGAAGCCTTAAAATTCTGCAAATGGTCACCCATCAAAACACTCCCTCTAGACAAAACTGTTGAATACTTCAACAACACATTTCTAAATACCCTGAACCAGCTAGCCCCAATCAGGACAATTAGAATCCGTAGCAACCCTGCATCCTGGCTACAAAAATCCACTAGGATCCTACTTAGAGACAGGGATAAAGCTTGAAGAACCTGGCGCCAATATAAAACACCCACAACGAGACAAGCTTTTTTTGAACTCAAGAACAAAACAAAAAAACAAATTAAGTTAGACAAACAGAACAACTACATCTCCCTACAAAAGAAACACAACAACAACCACCCTCAAAAATTCTGGACAGCAGTGAACAAAATCCTCCAGTCTGGAAAAACCACTACAACCCCACCAAACATAGAGGATTCAAACCTAGACATAGCCACCAGTTTCAATAATTACTTTACCTCCTCTATACTTCAACTCATTAATGGAACTAAACCCAGCACCAACCCACAAACCCCTAAAGCCCAAACAAACTCCACCCCCTTCTCACTCAGACCACTACCAGTATCAACAGTCCAAAAACTCTTAGCTAAACTCAAACCAACCACCCTCACCGCAGACAACCTTCCTGCTGAATACCTACAACTAGCATCCAAGACCATAGCTTACCCTACCTCTTTCCTAATAAAAAGATCTATCACTGAAAACACCGTCCCATCCTTACGGAAAAGCTCATTCATCATTCCCCTTCCCAAAGACGGCTCCTCCTCTGACCTCACTAACTACTGACCTACAGCAATCCTCTCACCCCATCAAAGGTCCTGGAAAGGTGTATTCATCACCACCTCCTCACCTACCTTCTCTCTTAAAACCTACACTCCAATACCCAACACAGTTTCCGTCTATCACATAGCACCACCACAGCCCTAATCAACTTCACCAACAGTATTAATTCTCACAGGAACCAAGGCAGTCTAGTCTCTGCCACCTTCTTAGACTTACGAAAAGCATTCGCTACTGTTTCCCATGATAAACTCTTAATCTGCCTCTCAAAACTCAACATCAACAGTGCCACCCTACTCTAGTTCAGTAGATACCTAAATAACCGGTTGGAGTCTGTCAAATGGCTCAACTCCCTATCCCCCTCTCTCCCTGTCACACTTGGGAGTACCCAAAGCCTCAATTCTTGGTCCCCTCCTCTAACATCTTTACAAATTAAATTCACTTAGCAACCACAAATAGTCCAATATGGATGACGCAAGCCTGATCTGCTCAGCATCCAATCTACAACTCCTCCAAAAAAATCACAGAAATCCTTCACAGAGATTGAAAATTGGCTAAATAATGCACAAGTAATACTAAACCCAAAGAAAACACAACTTATGTTATTCCTACCAACAAAGTCTGTTGACCTCACCTTCTCCACAGTCTCAGTCAACAAAACCCTCATCTCCCCAGTCCCTGAGACTAAATTACTAGGACTTACTATCGACCAGCAACTAAACTTTAAAAAACATATATCTCTAACTATCTCTAAAGTACATAAAAAACTAGGGACCCTCTATCGCAGCAAAAGGTACCCAAACTTTAACTCTAGGATTGCCATAGCCAGAACTCATCTCCTATCTACTTTACTCTCTGCATCCCCAGTACTAAGAATCCTAAATAAAACTGACCTAAACAAATTGTTCGCCCGCTACAACAAAATCGCCAGGTTTGCAACCAATGCAAAATCCCCACCTCACCACTGCTTGTCCCTACATACTTTACACTGGCTTGAGTTCCCCAACTAACTACAATACCAGCAAATTAACCTAGCTCACAAGATTCTATCTATCCTGACAAAACCAGTGCCCTATCTGGCCTACTAAACGTCTACAACTCAACAGGCAATTGTGATCTAGTAACAAAGCTCTGATCACAAATATCCCATGTAAAAACAGCCATGGGGAATCCCTCTTCCCCAACGAAGACGCAAAGTCATACAATACCCAACCTCCCAACCTGAGACTGCAGAACTGTTCCACTACTTTCAAAAATCTCCTTAAATAATACCTCATTTCCAAGCCTCTATGCAACTGCAATTCACCCTCCTGAAGGCAAAGCCAACACAGTAGCCTACCTCCCTAAGTCTCGGCAGCACACTTATACATTGCTCCACAGTTTTTATTTATTTTACATTTGTTGACCGGGATAGTCCGACTGGATGCCTGTCCATTTTCAGCGGAGGCCCGGGAAGAAAAGCTCCAAGGGTAAGCAGATACAGCATTACATAATACCAGCATTACATATTACAAACAGACTATTTACAGAGATTACATAAGTAAGCAAGTTAAACAAGTTCCACAGGTTACAGTTAATCCTGAGCACAAGTCGGGATTAAATTAAATTACACAGTAAACTGGTTAACAGGTTTTTACACATTATAGAGAGGAATTATGTGCTGTCTGTTATGTTTTAAATTTGGCGCTTGAGTAGCGCTCTGTGTTTGTCTGATGAAGCGGCTTGTTTGAGCCGTGAAAGCGCTCACTATTAAATCTCTTGAACCGCATGGTTTTTGCCTATTTTTGGATTTGTTTTCAGCAGTTTTTAACAGTCTTTGTAGCAACTGAAGTGGGCAATAGCTCGCTAGTATTTTGAAGCACGGAGGTTGGTTCGTGACCATTATTGCAGCCCTCGTTTGGAATCCTTGAAGTACTGTAGCTGTAATTGAGTTTGCAGCCTTTGGTGTACGGAGGTGATTTTACATGACAATCAGCTATTTTTGGTGTATTTGTTGCACGCATTTGCTTTTATACGCCCATTTGCTCAGTTTGTGGATATTGTGGTTTCTACATATATTTTTCTGGGCTTGGAGGATTCTATTATCTACGAGATATGGAAGGAGCTGTGGGCGTTACTAAGGACACTGGTAATGTAAGTTCTATTACCTTGCATATACGTGGTTTAATGGAAGATGTGGTAAATCCCTTAGTAAATTTTGATGGCTGTATGACTGTTAATGACATGAACCCTGAAATGAGGGATGAAGCTCTAGTTAAATCCATTAAAAGAGATATGGATAATGACTTGTTCAGATTTAAACGTTTACAAGCCCAGCGTTATCATATGGAGGCATGTTTAGCCAAAGGGGTCATACCTAGGGGCCTGAGGATTCTGAACATGCCTACCTATGGGAATCTGTACCCAGGATTGTTGCAACAATGGCAGCAAATAAATTTGGATGCTAGCCGGTCGTATATAAAATTGTTGATTGACTTCTTCCTTCCTTTGGAGGAAGAATGCAAGAAAAGTATGGTTAACCTACATAAAAGACTTAGTACAGTCCTGGGAGATAGTGCCACTGACTTCTATGTACGAGAACTGTTCGACCGGGCTGGTCGTTATGAAACTAATCTACTCAACATCAAAAAGAAGAAGTTGAGCAGAGACATTAAAGACTTCTCGGAACATCATGTGTTTGTATGGCCACGCACTATGGTGGAAACTAGAAATAACCAAGATGCAGAGAGGCAACCTGGAAATACTCGTAATAGGGGAAATTATAATAGAACCTTTGAAGGGTCTATTCGAGGAGAAGGCACTAATATTAGTAATGTTAGGCCTGAAATCGTGACTGGAACAGATAAAAATGTTGGCTCCACTGATCCATTTGATGGTGGTGCCAAGGAGACATCCAATTCCATGGTTCCTCCGCTTGATATACAACAGGTTGGTGCCCAGGCATCTCTTGATGAAGGAGCTTCAGCCAACACATTGAGTACCGCTCAATCACCTATGGGCAATGCTACCTCATCTGTTTATACCACTCCCTGTGAAAGCAGCAGGGGTATGGATACAATCACCAGTGATGAAGCACCGTCCAATATCTCCCTAGCAGGAGTAGTAAGGAGGAAGATACAACTAGAGAAAGTGGAGGTACATAATCCTATAGATGCTCCTTTTCCGATTCGTTTGAATCGGAAGAGGTCTTTGGACAACGACTACGTACGTGGGGCCAAGAGGAAAGACCCTCCTCCCCATCTGAACCAGCAACAAACCTTACAGAATTTTTGGGGTCAAACGAATTAGTATATAACATCTCAAGTCAAGTGCTGTCTGTCCCTGAGATGCAAGTGTTGAACAAGGGTATGTCGTTTATCCCCACGTCAAGAATCGATTCAAGTCAATCCATTTTGTCGGTTAGACTATTTGCCAGGAATATTGGTCTAAAACTAATTTTTAATGATGGTCAAGGATGCAAGACAACCGGCTTCAAAAGGAAGAGTGACTATGTACCACCCTTTAACTCGAATATAGATATATTTGTGAAAGCAATGGAAAGAGACATATATAATATGCAACAATCAATTGAGTGTGACACTTATGAAAATTTGACTAGGATGGAAGCACAAGCCCTGAAGTAAAAACAAATTAAGTTAGACAAACAGAACAACTACATCTCCTACAAAAGAAACACAACAACAACCACCCTCAAAAATTCTGGACAGCAGTGAACAAAATCCTCCAGTCTGGAAAACCACTACAACCCCACCAAACATAGAGGATTCAAACCTAGACATAGCCACCAGTTTCAATAATTACTTTACCTCCTCTATACTTCAACTCATTAATGGAACTAAACCCAGCACCAACCCACAAACCCCTAAAGCCCAAACAAACTCCACCCCCTTCTCACTCAGACCACTACCAGTATCAACAGTCCAAAAACTCTTAGCTAAACTCAAACCAACCACCCTCGCCGCAGACAACCTTCCTGCTGAATACCTACAACTAGCATCCAAGACCATAGCTTACCCTACCTCTTTCCTAATAAAAAGATCTATCACTGAAAACACCGTCCCATCCTTACGGAAAAGCTCATTCATCATTCCCCTTCCCAAAGACGGCTCCTCCTCTGACCTCACTAACTACTGACCTACAGCAATCCTCTCACCCCATCAAAGGTCCTGGAAAGGTGTATTCATCACCACCTCCTCACCTACCTTCTCTCTTAAAACCTACACCCAATACCCAACACAGTTTCCGTCTATCACATAGCACCACCACAGCCTAATCAACTTCACCAACAGTATTAATTCTCACAGGAACCAAGGCAGTCTAGTCTCTGCCACCTTCTTAGACTTACGAAAAGCATTTGCTACTGTTTCCCATGATAAACTCTTAATCTGCCTCTCAAAACTCAACATCAACAGTGCCACCCTACTCTAGTTCAGTAGATACCTAAATAACCGGTTGGAGTCTGTCAAATGGCTCAACTCCCTATCCCCCTCTCTCCCTGTCACACTTGGGAGTACCCAAAGCCTCAATTCTTGGTCCCCTCCTCTAACATCTTTACAAATTAAATTCACTTAGCAACCACAAATAGTCCAATATGCGGATGACGCAAGCCTGATCTGCTCAGCATCCAATCTACAACTCCTCCAAAAAAATCACAGAAATCCTTCACAGAGATTGAAAATTGGCTAAATAATGCACAAGTAATACTAAACCCAAAGAAAACACAACTTATGTTATTCCTACCAACAAAGTCTGTTGACCTCACCTTCTCCACAGTCTCAGTCAACAAAACCCTCATCTCCCCAGTCCCTGAGACTAAATTACTAGGACTTACTATCGACCAGCAACTAAACTTTAAAAAACATATATCTCTAACTATCTCTAAAGTACATAAAAACTAGGGACCCTCTATCGCAGCAAAAGGTACCAAACTTTAACTCTAGGATTGCCATAGCCAGAACTCATCTCCTATCTACTTTACTCTCTGCATCCCCAGTACTAAGAATCCTAAATAAACTGACCTAAACAAATTGTTCAGCCTTACAACAAAAATCGCCAGGTTTGCAACCAATGCAAATCCCCACCTCACCACTGCTTGTCCCTACATACTTTACACTGGCTTGAGTTCCAACTAACTACAATACCAGCAAATTAACCTAGCTCACAAGATTCTATCTATCCTGACAAAACCAGTGCCCTATCTGGCCTACTAAACGCCTACAACTCAACAGGCAATTGTGATCTAGTAACAAAGCTCTGATCACAAATATCCCATGTAAAAACAGCCATAGAATCCCTCTTCCCCAAGACGAAAGTCATACAATACCCAACCTCCCAACCTGAGACTGCAGAACTGTTCCACTACTTTCAAAATCTCCTTAAATAATACCTCATTTCCAAGCCTCTATGCAACTGCACCACCCTCCTGAAGGCAAAGCCAACACAGTAGCCTACCTCCCTAAGTCTCGGCAGCACACTTATACATTGCTCCACATTTTTTATTTATTTTACATTTGTTGACCGGGATAGTCCGACTGGATGCCTGTCCATTTTCAGCGGAGGCCCGGGAAGAAAAGCTCCAAGGGTAAGCAGATACAGCATTACATAATACCAGCATTACATATTACAAACAGACTATTTACAGAGATTACATAAGTAAGCAAGTTAAACAAGTTCCACAGGTTACAGTTAATCCTGAGCACAAGTCGGGATTAAATTAAATTACACAGTAAACTGGTTAACAGGTTTTTACACATTATAGAGAGAGTTAGCTAGGCTTGATACATTGACATAGCCAGTTAAGTGACAAATGTTGTTTGTGTCTAGTTTTAAATTGACCTAAGGTGGAAAGTAAGGTAATATCAGCTGGAAGAGAGTTCCAGGATCTACTTACAGAGTTTGCAAAGAGAGAATCACCGGCTGTGTTATTAATTTTGCTAGTCTGAATTAGTAGTTTGTTAGAGGATCGATGCAGTCTAGGATTGTTATAGGGGGTAGGGGGTGATAATATTTTTAAGTGCAGGAGTATTGTCCGGATTATAGAGGATTTTATAGGCCATAATCAGTTGGTTATACTGGATTAGGCTGGGTAGTTCAAGCCAACCAAGCTGATTTAGACTGATGCAATGATGTGTCCTAAAAGGCAGCCCAGTGGCAAAAATGGCAATGTGGTTGTAGCAAATTGAGAGTTTGTTAAGGACAGTCTTGTTCAAATTCGAGAGTAGAGGGGATGCATACAGAAGGGTTGAAAGAAGATGAGAGCGAGCTATGGCAATTTTAGCTGGAGGGGTTAGGAAGGCTTTTATTCTGTAAAGTGACCCTAGTTTTTTATTGATGGTTTTGATAGTTTGGTTAACATGTAGGTCAAATTTTAGATTATTGTCTATGATGACACCTAATAGTTTTGTAGATGGGTCAGGGGAGATTATTGTGCCATCAATTGATTTTATGGAAAAGGTGAAAGCGGCAGACCTACGTGTTGGTGAAAATAACAGCATTTTCATTTTTTTGGGGATTTAGGATCAGACGATGTTCAGAAAGCCAGTTTTCTATTGTATTAAAGGTGGTCTGGGTAGCTGACCATAACTCTACTGGAGATGTGGCTGAGCAAATCAGAGTAGAGTCATCAGCATATTGGATACAACTGACTTTTGGGATGACAGTATAAAGGTCATTAATGAAGATGGAGAACAGCAAGGGCCCTAGTATAGAGCCTTGTGGTACTCTGAGGGTGTTAGGTAGAAGGTTAGAGAGTTTGTTCTGCCAGAGGACAGCCTGCTGTTGACCATTCAGGTAGGATTGAAACCACTGGAGGGCTCCAGTATCTAGACAGAATGTTTGCAGGGCGTGGATTAAAAGTTGGTGATCAACCATATCGAATGCCTTGGAAAGATCCAAAATGAGGGCTGAGGATATATAATTATTGTTGCGATTATGGTTTATGGTGTTAGTAAAGGCTAGGAGGGCTGAAGTAGTGCTGTGATGAGGACGGAAGCCATGCTGAGTGTCTGCCATAAGGCAATTTTGGATTAGGTGGTGCATGAGTTGTCTATGAATACATTTTTCCATAATCTTTGCAAGTGGAGAGAGTATAGCTATTGGCCTATAATTGGAGAATTCAGTAGAGCTGCCGCCTTTGTGAAGTGGGATTACATAGGATATTTTCCAGGTGGTGGGAATTTTAGCTTCTATTATGGTTCGATTGATTAGTATTGAGAAGGGGTAAGCAATAGCATCAGCTGATTTTTGTAGGTACTCGGCAGGGAGTTGATCAGCAGAACATGTAGTGGGTTTTAATTTTTTGATCACGATACGGATAAGTGAAGTGGCGACTGGTTGGAAGCTGAACGCAAGTAGGTTTCTAGGGGTGCTACTTTCAGGACCAGGGGAGCTAGGAGGTAGTTGGCTAGCTAGGGCTTGAATTGTCTCAGTAAAGAATTGGCTAAAACTATCAGAAACATCTTCAGGGGTTTTATCAATAGTAGTAGCAGGGATTGGGGTTGAAGTTTGTCCAGGATGTAGTAGATTATTTAAACCTGCCCAAAACTTCTGAGGGTTATTTTGATTTACTGTCTGTAAATTACAGTAGTATTGTTTTTTGTCTTGTAAAATTGATTTTTTGGTTTCGTTCCTGGATTGCCTGTATTTAATGTGATCTTGAGGGTCTTTAGAAGAACGCCATAAAGCCCATGCTTTGTTTCTAAGGGTAATTTTGAGTTTAGACTCTATAGAAAGCCATGGTGCAGTTTTTGCTTTGGTTCTCTTTGAACGAACAGGTGCATGCAAATCAAGGATCTCAAGGAATTTGTTGTTAAACTATGCTACTGCTTCCTCTAAGGGGAGGTGTTTTAGAATAGACCAATTACATGAGTTTAGTTCTTGTTGGAATTTGGCAGGGTCAAAGTTTTTATTGTTTCTAACCTTTCTGAGTAAGGGTTGTTGGGAATTAATGGTTTTGTGCTTAATTACATATGTGAGAAGGGGATCGCTTAGGCCATTAAGGAGGGTACCAGAGGTGTACAGTTGGGGGTGACTGTTTATAAGTACCCAGTCAAGTATGCTTTCTTTTTGGTTGGGTTTACCTATCCTGGTAGGGGTGGATATGATTTGTGTAAATGCATGCAGGTAAATATGGGTGGTTGGGGATTCTAAGGAACAGGTGCCCCAGTCTATGTTAAAGTCTCCAAGTAGTAGGGTTTCTTGGGGGTAGTGACATGATAGCCAGTGCAGGATATCTTCAAATGTAGATATATTGTTACCTGGGAGAATGTACATACAGATGATATTAATGCATTTATTTTTATTAAGTTGCAATTTGGTGGCAAGAATCTCTGAGTTATTAATCTGAGGAGGTTGTATTACATCTATGGTGACATTCAACTCAGATTTATAGAGTACGGCTACCCCACCCCCCTTCCTCAAAGCACGATCCAGCCTGTGTATGTTGTACCCAGGTGGTAACACTTCATTGTCTTTAGTGTTAGGTTTTAACCAGGTTTCAGATAAACAGAGAATCTCAGAGGAGTGGACATCCAGAAGTGCATGCAATTCATGTACCTTGTTATTAATGCTTCTAATATTGAGATGACAGACTAGGAGAGAGTTAGTTGGCCTATTAATTGTAGGTTTGTAGCTTAGATTACAAGTAGAGGGGGTATGTGTATCTGAAGTGAGTGGGCCAGGGTTGGGGTGAATATCACCACCAAGTATTAGGTTGGGTCTATACTTGGTGATGAACTTCAGGAATTTGTTTATTAGTTTGTGGTACTGTTTGGATCTAGAGCTAATGTGCCTGGGGTTGAGATGTTGATAGACTGAACAAGATGTTGGATAGGATCTGGTACTGTAAGTATGGTTGAAGGTGGAAGGATTTACAGCTGGGGTGATAGTATGGCCTTTTGGGACCTGACATCCCGTAAGAAACTGGTTTTCATATAAGGTAAGGAGGTATGGTGTGAACAAGAGGGGTAGTAAAGAGGAGTATATCATTATATGTGATTCAGCTAGTGAGTGAAGGAACTGTTTTACCTGGTGATGCAACACCAGAAGATAGAGTGGTGAGGTAAAGGTACTGGAAGGGGGATGGGAGAATGCCAGATGAAAGCTAATAGGTGCTATTAAAATGTAGGTAGTAGAATGGGGGTGGGTGGAATTATCCCGGATGAAAGCAGATAGGATCTAGAAAGTGGGGGAGTGGCTATAGTACTATAAATTTAGAGGTACTGGGGGCGGGAGGAAATTGGGGCAGGGAGGGGGAAAGAGAGCCCGAGCGAATGGGCTTAACGTAGCGGGGCTATTGCAATTTACAAGGTTTCCTAAGGTGTCCTAAAGCTATAAGATAAGTATTACAGCTCTTAATGTAAGAGTCAATTTACTTCAGTTACAGGGGAAGGAGCCAACCACTCAAGTAGAAACAAAGAGCCCTATGGCTGACCAATATGGTGACCTGCTTAATTACAAAGCACTGTAAGTGAAAGATTAACAAATGCTTTTTGTGTGTAACCTACTCTGTTTAAATGTTGAGAGAAACTGATTGCAGTCCTGTAGACACCGTTTTGTAGGGCACTGAAGAGTTCAACTAGGAAAAGAGAAAAGCAGAAATTCTACGGTAAGCATGAAGGCAACAACAGGCAGTTATTATATAATAATGCATTCAGAAAGGTTTGGTGGGGGGTAAAGTAGCATACTTCAGAATGAAGTAAGATTTATAGCTAAGAAACCTAAGCAAGAGAGCAATGCAGTAAATAAACACTTGCCAGATTTTAAAGATATACCAGAAAAACTAAATCTTTTAGTTATGTACTCACCATAACTTTAGATGTTTGGGATCCATCTCGCCTACATTCTGTACTGATGGGCTCGGAGCCGATCCTCGGCTCCGACTCGGCATGCTATGCTATAGAGCGAAGCCTTTTATTGGCTGAGCTATTCTCTATCCCAGGATGCACCACCACTAATCCCCCAGATCTTATTTGTCCGCATTCATGCACACACACATAACTTGTTTATATAACATTGCCAGATGTTTCAAGATGAAACAATAGAATTCGGACCGTCCGATCTCTTCTGATCTCCAAGGCAGGGGGAAGGAGGGTGGGTTATTAGAATGTGGTAGATGGATCCCAAACATCTAAAGTTATGGTGAGTACATAACTAAAAGATGTTATGTGATCCTATCTCGCCTACATTCTGTACTGATGGGACAGCGTCCCTAGCACCTAAATCCTAGGTGGCTCACTGGAAAACGCTCCTGAGCACTGTGGAACCAAATGAAGCTCGCCCCCGAGATGCCACATCCAATTTGTAGTGGGAAATGAAAGTGTGCGGGGAAGACCACGTGAGCAGCACAAATGTCACTAATGGCAAGCTTAGAATGAAATGCTATCGAAGTAGCCATAGCCCTTGTAGAATGAGCTTTGACAGAAGTCGTAAGCTCTTTATTAGAAGAGGAATAAGCTTGACTAATACAGTCCCTGATCCATTTGGCAATAGTGACCTTTGTGACGGCTTTGCCCAATTTATTATCCGAAAAGGACACAAACAATTGATCTGTTTTCCTTGTTTGTTGGGTCCTGTCTAAATAAAAACGCAATTGCCTGTGAACATCCAATGTATGGAAGATGTATTCCGCTTTGTTTGAGTACTTTGGAAAGAAAACTGGAAGTTCTAATGACTGTTGCAGGCAAAAACTGGAACAAACTTTAGGGACAAAGGATGGATTAGGCCTGAGGGATACTCTATCTTTGTGAAAAACCAGGTACGGTGGTTTTACAGATAGAGCTTGAAGCTCTGAAACCCTTCTGGCAGAAGTAATCGCGACCAGAAAGGCAGTTTTCCAAGATAGAAATTTCAAATCACATGTTGCTGCCGGTTCAAAGGGGGAGGAGGTTAAGGCACGTAATACCACATCAAGATCCCACGGAGGAGCAGGATGAGAAATCGGAGGTCGTAAAAGCGCAGCACCTTTCATGAAGGTTTTACACAATCTGTTGCTCATTAAAGGTGGGTTTATAGATTCATGAAAATTGGAAATAGCTGCCAATTGGACCTTGATGGTAGAGACTGAAGAACCTTGATTGAATAGGGAAGTTAGAAATTTCAGGACTTCCGATACAGGAATAGTGATGGGATCCAGACCCCGGAGTTGAGCCCAAATAGCAAATCTCTTCCATTTGCTAGTATACAATTTCTTAGTGGCAGACTTGTGGGCCGATGATAAGATATGTATGACTTCCGGGTCTAAGGTATGATTCCTGACTACAGTCGGAAGAGGAGGAGCCAAGCTGTTAACTTCAAAGTGTGAAGGGACTGGTGGAGTTGTCCCGACTGATGAATTAATAGGTCTGGGATCTGATCCAGGAACCATGGACCGTCCAGTGCATATTTCCGAAGATAGGGGAACCATACCTGACGAGGCCAGTAAGGGGCAACTAAGATCATTTTGCTCCCCAAGTGAGACGCCTTTTGGATCACTCTGGGAAGGAGGGGAACTGGGGGGAAGGCGTATAGCAAGCCGGTGGGCCAAGGATGGGCTAATGCGTCCATAGGACTCTCCCCTGGAGCTGGAGTGAGGGAGAAGAACTTTCTGCACTTCGCGTTCAGTGGGGTTGCGAAGAGGTCGCAACAAGGAGTTCCCCATCTGCTGAAGATCTGAGTTGTCACTGCATCGTTCAGAGACCACTCGTGAGGACAGAGGATAGTTCTGCTCAGTCTGTCGGCTATCGCGTTGGATTTGCCAGGGATATGAGTTGCTATCAGAAAACGTCTGGTCGCCACTGCCCATTCCCAAACTCTCATGGCCTCTCTGCAAAGAGGGTAGGATCTGGTCCCTCCCTGCTTGTTCAGACACCAGACCACTGACATGTTGTCGGAGTGAACGGCAATTACGCCCTGAGGGAGGTAATCGTGGAGGGCTTGTAGAGACAGAAGCACCGCCCTCATTTCCAAAATGTTGATATGAAGAAGACTCTTCTGAATGCCATTTGCCTTGGACTGACCTGCCCAGGGAATGCCCCCCCATCTGGGAGGCGTCCGTAGTCAAAGTGGCCATAGGAGGAGGTGGAACAAAGGGTCGTCCCTGATACAGATTGGAGGGCACCAGCCACCAGTGAAGGTCCCGTTTGCAGGTTTCCGTGATCCGTATGAGGTGACTGAGAGGGAGATCCTGAAAGGACCACTGTGTCGAAAGAAGCCACTGGAGAATTCTCATATGCAATCTTGCTAGGGGGACTAGAAGAACAGTGGCCGACATAGATCCCAATAGCTGCAGGACCATCCTGGCTGGAGCTTTGGATCTGAGAAGCAAGGCTCGGACTTCAGCCTGTATAGTTTGTATCCTTTCTGTAGGAAGATAGACCCGCATTCGGTTTGAGTCTATCTCTACTCCGATGAATCGTATGCGCTGAGATGGCAGCAACACAGACTTTGGCCAATTGAAGGTGATTCCAAGGGAAGTGCCTAGTGATATTGTGGCTTGTAGGTTCTGCAATAGTAGATGCCTGGAGGTGGCAGTTAGGAGCCAGTCGTCCAGATACGGAAACACATGGAATCCTAGACTCCTCAGGTGAGCAGTCACGACCGCCAAACATTTGGTGAACACCCTGGGGGCTGTGGTGAGACCAAAGGGCAGCGCGTGGAACTGAAAATGACTGTCTCCCAGGCTGAAGCGCAAATGTCTCCTGGACGCCTGATCTACCAGGATGTGGTAATAGGCGTCCTTGAGATCTATGGAGCACATCCAAACACCTTTCTCCAGCAGTGGGAGAATGGATTGTAAGGTGACCATTCGGAACTTGGACTTTTTGACTGAACGATTTGGAATGCTGAGATCCAAAATGGGCCTCAAGTCCCCGGTCTTTTTTGGCACCAAAAAGAATCTTGAGTAAGTCCCTAATCCGATCTGGTCCGCGGGGACCGGTTGGATGACTCCTTTTTGAAGCAGCTTTGAGACTTCTAAGGCTGCAATTTCTCGTTGACTGGGTGGCGGGTCCGGGATTTTCTTGGACGGAGGTGGGGAGTGAGAAAGGGGGATGGCGTAACCTCTGGCGATAATTCGAAGCACCCATCAGTCCTGAGTGATACCTTCCCAGGCTTTTAGGTGCCTCGAAAAACGACCCCCGAATGGCTCCGGAGCTGCACAGTCAGGCAATCCTTCAGGGATTGTGGAAGGCTGAAGATCCACGAAAGGACTCGCGGTCTCCAGTGTTGCGGGGGCCTCTGCCGCCTCTGGCGTCTTCCAGAAAAATTTCCCCCTCCTCTGCCTCTAGAAGGAGGATCGTCCTGCTGCGAGGGATAAGACTTCTGGGATCTACGGAACCACATTTTCCCTCCTCTTTTAGCCTTGGGATAAGGCCGAAAGGGAGTGGAAAATCGTGCCCCTACGGCAGTCAAAGTCTTACCTTCTTGCTCGCAGCGGCTCAATGTGTCCTTTACCTTGGGTCCAAACAAAGAGGACCCATCAAAGGGAGCATCGGCAAAGGAAGACTTAAAGGCTTCCGCAAAATGACACAGGCGGAGCCAGGCTTGCCTCCGTAGAGCAATACCCGTATTCGCTCTACCCCTCGGCCGCATATGAAATGAGCCTCATGGACGAGTTTGATATCGATGACAGCGTAGCCAACTGAGAACCAACCGTCTGGGCCAGCTGCTCATGTAGGTTACCCAAGAGGGTATCTGAAAGCTCCTTGATCAGATCCCTCTGAAATCTGGTGAAGTGCATTAAATAGTTCAGGGACCTTAAGGTAAAGGCCGCTGAACTGAGGGTGCGCTTCCCGTACCGATCCATGCTCCTAGACTCCTTATTAGGAGGATGACGGACGTCGAAGCCTCTGCTACATCTTGTTGGGTAGCAGATGCCACCACCAAGGCATATACAGCCACACCTTTGGTCAAAAACTCCTTCTCTGGGGGTGCTGATAGGAACTTATTTGGGCGAGCAGGCACCAGTTCCACAGAGTCTGGATGTTCCTACGCCCTTTGACAGATCAAATCTAGGAGCTCGTCGAAGGGCGGAGACACCCAGGAGGCGGAGGGCTGAGCCCCGAAGGCCTTAAGGAACACCGACTCGTCAGCAGAAGGGGGTTTGGAATGCCAGCCGCCTCATTGTTTGAGGGCTTCCAAAATGTCTGCAAAGGAGACATCATCTGAGGACGACTTAGGGGACCCCTCCACATCATCAAGATCAGTGTCTGACGTGAGAGACTCATCGGGGGAGTCGACGTGCTTCCTCTTGCACGCTCTTTTCCTTGGGGGTTCCTCTGAAGAAGCTTCAGAGGGACCTCCAGGAGGGGGGGTGACCTCAGGCCCCGGGGCTCCGCTGTCTAAGGACAGGGGGACTACCAAAGACCCAGTCTCCGTATGTAAGGAAGGTGCTGGTGAGACCGTGGAGGTAGCCAAAGAAGATATGGCCAACGCACTCCTCATGGCCCTGAAAGCCGGACCACCAGAATCCTGGGAAGGTCCAACCCCTGTGGCCACAACAGTAGACGGTACCCCCGCAGCTGACGCACCGAGAGGAAGGCTCGGAACCGAAAATATTGGTCCCGAAGCGTCCCCCCCGGGGCCGACAGAGGAGGTCCGTGTACCGAACTCCGACTCGAGAGCCAGGGTTGGAGTAAGGGTCGGGGCCGACCCAAAAACCTCCATCGGCTCCACCAGCACCGGCTCCAACGGTGCCGAGGCTGTTGGAGGAGGAACCAGAACTACAGGGTGGGCCATCGGCTCTGAAGCTGAATGGGCTGGAGCCGAAACTAATTTCTGGAATACAGGAGACTGAAACAGTCTTAGAAGCACCCTGTCGATGTCCGAATCCGACATCTTAGAAGATCGGGAGGAAACCGATCTGGTCTGAACCGACTTCTCCATCGGCTCCGAAGGACTGGGGGACCGGCTCCGAATAGACTCGACCAGTATCGGTGCCGAGGGAGATTCCAAAACAATTTCCCTCGGTGCCGAGGAGGGCTTCGGCGCCGAAGGGGAAGAGGCTGAGCCGGCAACCCTCATCGGCTCCAAAATCAGTGGAGCCAATGAAGGTGACCCGCCTCTCGAAGCCCCAGTCATCGGCTCCGAAACCAGAGGAGTCGAGACTGGAGGCATCGAGGCAGACCGTTCCGCCCTCGGCTCCGAAGTCCGTGGAGCCGATGGAGAAGCCTGCCTAGATTTCTTAGTAGTCGGTTCCGACGGGCTGGTCGGAGC
The DNA here is from genome assembly GCF_019279795.1 of Protopterus annectens. Classification (NCBI taxonomy): domain Eukaryota; kingdom Metazoa; phylum Chordata; order Ceratodontiformes; family Protopteridae; genus Protopterus; species Protopterus annectens. The sequence goes on from NC_056747.1 coordinate 1,284,495,253, forward strand.
CGACGCTTTCTTTTTCTTAGTTGGAGAGGAAGATAAGGCCTCCTCGAAGGAGGGTTTGATCAGCCCTTTCAAGATCAATTTATTCTTCCTCTCTTGGAGGACCCTAGAGGAAAAGGCGTGACACACGCTGCAAGACTCCTGTATGTGCTTGGCGCCTAATCAGTATACGCACGAAGCGTGATCATCAGTTATGGACATTTTATAATTGCACCTAGTGCACTTCTTGAATCCTGAGGGTCTATG
>NC_056747.1:1284510495-1284515495 GCF_019279795.1 Protopterus annectens
TCTAAAATTATTTATTAATTATATATCATAAATAGTAATAACTTAATTAAAAATCTATGCGTCTAACGGAATGAATGAAGACTTTCAAAAATTGGTACAGAACATTAAAGCATTCAGTACAACTGGAGCATGTTTAACAGGTACTTTTGAATCAATTACGGATAAGTTGGCTGAATTTGATTACATCCTTTTGAAAAAAAAAAAAACTACAACTAGACAATTTATATTTTCAGGAGTGTATAAACAAAAACATTGTGCCAAAAGGGCTAAGAGTCTGGAGATATCCAACCGGACTCAGTTGTAATTCATCATTACACACTGAACTGTTAAAATTATTTGACAGATTTGGGCACGACTATATGAAACTTGTGATTAATGACAATACTGCTACTTTGAATAAGTTACTAAAGCAAGCTAATGAAATGGACAATGCAATAAAAAAGGACATTAATTTCAGTAAATTTGATTTTGATTATAACCGTATTTTCAAGTCAATAGATGAGAAAGTAAAGGTTATTAGGGAAAGGAAAGCTAAAAAGTTGGACCGTGACATTGAGGCTTACGGTCAAGGTTATGCATACCCACAACCACCTGTATCACAACAGTGGGGCAAACATTTACAAAATGTCTCAACTAATAATAATAAGTATAGAAGTGTTACAGAGGAAGTTATTGATGAATCTTGTGAGGACAATTTAGATTTTTTAGGGGAAGATTCATTCCCAACACTGGGAAGATCGGAGCGGTTGCAACAACGGCAACAAACACAATATGTGACGAAGCAAGGTCAACAAAACTTACCGAACAATCAAGGTTCTTACACGAGGGGGAGAACACAGACGCAGAGAGGACCTTGGAGAGGTCGACATTAACAGAGAACAATGACAATAATGGACCTTCCATATATAAGAATTCCAAAGGGGACTTCACTGTGTATAACTATTCAGACCTTGTTTTTGATTATGAAATTTGTGATTTGGTGGCACATGGTTATACCTTTATTCCAACCAGGAAAATGGATTTAGTACAAAGTATAATTGATTTAAAAATGTACACAAGGAAATTAAATTTCTCACAAATGTTTAAAAGTATTGAAGGAGTGGTTGGACCATTTTATGTTTCCAGCTCCTTCAATCCGCCGCTGCACCCCACTATTGAAACATTTGAAAAAGCATGCGAATTGGACTTTAGGTCCATTCAAGGAAACTATAACAGTAAATTCAAGTATAATTTAACTAAGTATGAAAAGGATGTTTTAACTGAATTAACAAGTTTACACACTGTGAGGTTTATCAAACCTGACAAAGGAGGGGGAATAACAATTTTTAATGTGACTGATTACAATTATAAAATAGAAATAATATTGGAAGGTGATACATACGAATTAAGCTCTATTAATGAGATAAATACCTCATACAAACGTATTAGAGGTATTATCTATGATTTATTTATTGATGGTGAAATAACAACAGAAGAGTTTAATTACTTAAATATTGATCATCCAAGAACCCCTACAATTTTCGGCGTTCCGAAAATTCATAAAAACATCATAAGTCCACCATTCAGACCCATCGTAGATGCTCAGGGGTCCATTACGTACCCTATAGCAAAATTTATAGACAAGAAATTAAAACATTTAATTTACACGGAAGAACACTTATTAAAGGATTCATGGCACTTCCTTAAGATTTTAAACACAGTTGACTATTCTGCAGCAGACTATTTGGTTACAATTGATGTCAAAGACCTTTATTCCTCAATACCTCACATTGAAGGTATTTTTATGTTTAATTCTTATTTGGGTAAAAAAAGGTATACCACAAAATATAATAAATTTACACGATCAATTACTGGACATCGTTTTAAACAATAATTACATCAATTTTAACAACAAAATTTATTTGCAAAAAGAAGGGGTGGCGATGGGTTCACCGTGTGGTGGTCTATATGCCAACATCGTAATGTTTATGTGGGAACAAGAGTATGTTTTCACCTCTGAATATTTTAAACATTGTAGAGTGTATTTGCGATTTTTAGATGATATTTTTATAATTTGGAAAGGTAATATGGAATTATTAGAAGAATTTTTATTATATATAAATAGAACCACATCATTTTTAAAATTCACTATGAATTATGATTCAAATATTATCTCTTATTTAGATGTCTTATTACAAAAGGACAGGTTTTACAAGATTTATAAAGCAGAATTATTTCGAAAAGATACATACAGCAACACCTTCTTACACTTCAGTAGCTGCCACCCTTTTTATCAAAAAAAAAGCAGTAATTAAGGGTCAGTTTGTTAGGGTGGCAAGGATGGTTAGTAAAAAAGAGGACTTTCTAAAAGAATGTGAATTTTTATCTAATATGTTTAGAAATAGAGGCTATCCAGAGACATTAATATTGGATGTATGCTCTGAAGTTGTAAAAAAGCGTGATGAATTCTTTTACCAACCATTGCTGAAATTCAATTGTAGCATACCAACTGAAAGCCCACAAGATATAAATGTGGATTTAGGGGAGATTACTCGAAATATGAATGGATGTATAAGTTCATACAATGACGTTACAGAAAATGATTTTGGAAATAATGTACAAATGAGTAACACAAAAGGTTTTAGAAATTCATTTATTACTAACTATAGTGTTGATAGTAATATTATAAGGAAAATTCTGAACAAAAACTGGCAAATATTAATGAATGACACATCATTACATAATGTATTGGACGATAAACCATTAATCGTTTACAAAAAAGGAAAGAACATGAAAAATATGTTTGAACCAAATAGGAAACAGGAAAACGGAAGGACTTTCAGATGTGGAAAATGTAAATTTTGTAAATACGTATATGAAACAAATGTATTGATTATTTCTAACAACAAGATAAACTTAAAACACAAAGCATGTTGCTCAACCGAAAGGGTTGTTTATTGTGGTTTCTGCCTTAGTTGTCCTATGTTTTACATAGGTAAGACAGAAAGAAAGTTTAAAGAACGTATAAGTGAACATGTCAGGGCTATAAGAGACGAAAATGAAGTTAACGCATTAGCAAAACATGTAAAAACTTGCCCAGGACACACGTTTAAATTTGTGGTTCTAGATGTCATTAAACAAAATGTGAGAGGCGGAGCCTGGCAACCAATTTTAGAAAAATCAGAACTGGAATGGCAACTTAGACTCAATTCAAACAACTGGCCAGGACTGAATAATTATATTTCTATTAGCAGTATTTTAAAATTGAAGTCTTTATCACGATAACATCAACGTAATACATAAATTAAAATAAACAATCAGAGGTGAATTATGCAACATGCTTATGGGATAATAATAATCATACATAAAACCATCAATTTTATTATCAGATTATAATTCAAGTGGATAAAAATTACAAAAATTCTCACAAACAATCATTTCACACAAACATTAAAAATAAATAATTTTTAAAAATAAACATTGTCAAAAATATTTTAATAATTTTAAAATTCATATTATATTCATGATATTTATATTATATAATTATATTTATACAATTTTATGCTTATTTATTCAATGATTTATTTAAATTATTACTATATGAAAGTTGATAAAATAATTAGTTATATACAGTATATATATTTTTTTGTATTGATAAAATAATTAATATAAGATTCTGTACAAATTTTATGAATATAAGTACACATTTAAAATGAGGGTTATTTAATGGTTGATTTCACGTGGTTTCATGACGGAAGGGTCAACGTATATATACACATATATATAACATAAATACAAATACATTAACATTACAAAACAAATACACATATACATATGTATACACATCATAATGAGAAAAAGTACCGCGGACTTGGGTTGGACATTTGTTTATTGTTTATTATTTTACTTCCTTTACTTCCTATACTTGTTTATTCATCCTTTTCGCTTAGTTTTATGTATTATTATTGTGCGTGTTAAACGAAAGACTTGAATTATTAGGTTATGGTTACTTTATTGCGCAAATTAGTATATCATTATTGGCACAATTAAACAGTTAGAACAAATAATGCATCGTTACTTATTTAAGGAACAGGAAATTATGTTTTAACTGTTTGAAAAAGTTTGGCATGAGCCAAACGAAAACGCTTATGTGAATTTGTCTTGTTTTAATTAAAAGCCTTGGATTACGTTCGTGGACAGTATTTATATTTGGTGAAATTTATCTCTAAGCCACCGGTCTTATCGTGCTTCTGGTTTTACATTTGGTTTGTTTTTGGTTTTGGATTACGTTCATTAATTCCTGGCCATATGTCAGCTTGTACTTTGATTTGCCATTGTAACTCTTTTTGTTCTAAAAATAACCCCCAAGGACGTTTGTCATCTACTTCTATATGATCAATTACTGTAAAATGGAACTGATGATCTATAAATTCATTAATATGGTTTGCTAAGGCATTATTTGTTTTATTTTTCTTTATGGAATATTCACATTCATAGATTCTTTGTGATAACATTCTCTCTGTTTTTCCTATACAAAATATAGGGAAAGAGTTACACATCGCTAAATATACTACTGCTTTAGATTTACAATTATATCTACTTTTCAAATAATAGTTCTTATTTCTTAAATGGAAAACATGTCCTTCTTTAATATTGAAACACCAATTGCATGCTCCACATTTATTCATCCCTTTTACTATATTTCTATTTTTTGTTGTTATATGGGCTTCACTTTTTAGTATGTCTTTAAAACGTCTACCTTTTCTGTAAACCATTTTTGGTATAGCTCCTAAGTATTTTTTTACAATGTGGGTCATCCATAAGTATTTTCCAATTATTAATAAATATTTCTCTTAATAAATAATGTTCTTGAGAATAAGTAATAATTAAAGATTTTGCAAAATTATTCTTTTCAAATTTATTTATACCATCAATAATTTGGTCATTTATTATAGTAGATGTATCATTATTAATAGTCTCTACTAATTTTTGTTTAGATAAAATAGGCTTAAAATGACCAC
>NC_056747.1:1284522995-1284527995 GCF_019279795.1 Protopterus annectens
ACAGAGTCCCCAGCTACCTGAATCTTGGGCGGCCATCATGGAAGGATATTCCGAGCACCGCGGAGCCAAAGGATGCTCTACCCTAGATGCAAGATCCAACTTATAGTGGGAAATAAACGATGAGATGAAGCCCACGTGGCTGCTGCACAAATATCATCTAGAGGAATCCTAGCCTTGAAGGCTGCCGAGGTAGATACTGACCGGGTTGAATGGGCATGAACACCTCCAAAAGGGCCTTCCTGAAGCTTGATAAGCCAATAAAATGCACTGTGAAATCCAGCGGACAGAGAAACTTTAGAGATTGGCTTGCCCAAATTGAATTTTGCAAAGGAAATAAACAGCTGGTCGGATTGCCTATGACCAGCTGTCCTGTTCAGATAAAATCTAAGTTGCCTGTGAACATCTAGTGAATGTAGCTTATATTCACCTTTGTTTTCATATTTAGGAAGAAAACAGGGAGGTTAATGGATTGATTGATGTTTGCTTCAGAAGCGATTTTAGGAAGAAAGGACGGGTTGGTCCTGAGGGAGACACGGTCCGGATGAAATACCAAGTAAGGAGGTTTAGCTGATAATGCTTGAAGTTCAGAAACTCTCTTGGCTGACGTAATGGCTACCAAAAAGGCTGTCTTGTAGGACAAGAATTTGAGATCCACCGTAGCCGCTGGCTCGAAAGGAGGGGCGGTCAAGGCCTGTAGGACCAGAGAAAGGTCCCAAGGAGGAACTGCTTGTTTTATAGGGGGCCTGAGAAGAAAAGTACCTTTAAGAAAAATTTTACACAATTTGGCTGACATAAGAGGATTAGAGTCATGGCCAATGTGATAGTGAGAAATTGCCGCCAGTTGTACTTTGACTGTGGAACTGCTGGCACCATCGTTAAAGAGAGTGGTTAGAAAGTCAAGCACTAAAGGGAGAGGAACCGTGAAGGGATTCAGGCCTTGCCGCCTCCGCCCACAAAGAGAAACGCTTCCACTTGCTTCGTAAACCTTTCTAGTGGATGGTTTATGAGCCGCCACCAAAATTGCCTTAACCGTGATGAAATACCGGGAGTCCTTATCAAGAGTGGAACTGGAGCAGCCAAGCGTCAGCTTCAGATTGTCCAGATTCGAGGAGGAATGCAGGATGGATGGGATATCAGATCCGGATGGGATCTAGAATCCAAGGAGGATTCACCGAGTGAGACCTTAGGAAGGGGAACCAGATCTGTCGAGGCCAGAATGGAGCAATGAGAATCATTCTGCAACCCACCCGAGAGGCTTTCTGAAGAACTTGGAGCATCAGAGGCAAGGGTGGATAGGCATACAGAAGACCGGGTGGCCAAGCATGCACCAGAGCTGCCTCTTGGGTACCTCCGGGAGGAGGTATTAGAGCCAAAAACTGTCGCACTTGGTGTTTGAGGGAGAAGCAAAAGATCGCATGAAGGGTTCCCCACTGCGGCGAATATGCGTTCCGCTACTTGACAATTGAGAGACCACTCGTAAGGGGTCAGAATGGTGCGACTGAGCTTGTCCGCTAGGATGTTGGACCGACCCGGAATGTGCGCTATTAGAAAGCGATTGGTGGAGATTGCCCATTCCCAAACTCTCATGGCCTCTCTCGACAAAGAGGGTAAGACCTTGTTCCCCCTTGCTTGTTGATGTACCAGACAACAGACATGTTGTCCGATTGAATCGCAATTGTTCCCAAGGGAAGAAAGTCCTGAAGTGCTAGCAACGCTAAGAGCACTGCTCTCATCTCTAGAACATTGATATGCAGTAAGGTCTCTGAATCGCTCCACGTGCCTTGGACGGTCCGGCCCTCAAAGTGCCCCCCACCGAGGCGGGAGGCGTCCGTGGTCACCGTGGCGAGAGGGGAGAAGCACAAAATGGGCGGCCTTTGTGGAGATCCGGGAGTGGAGCCACCACAAGAGGGACCGCTTGCAAGCCTTGCTGATCGCTATGGGATGATGCATGGGGAGAGCAAGGTATGACCACTGTACTAAGAGCGCCCACTGTAGAATGCGATATTCAGCCTGGCAAGAGGAAGAAGTGCTATAGCCGATGCCATGGACCCTAGAGCCCTCAGGACCAACTCCGCTGGAACAGAACTTGAATGGAGAATGGCCCGCACCTGGAGCTGCAGATTTAGAACTCTGTCCGCAGTGAGGAAGGCTCAGAACTCCTTGTGTCTAGCCTGGCCCCTATAAAATCTAAGAGCTGTGTGGGCGCCAGGTTGGATTTCTTTGTATTTATTGTGATGCCCAGAAAGGGAGCAAGATGGAGAAAGGAGTCTCGCCAATAGAAGTAGATGCCTTGTTGGGCGTAAGAAGCCAGTCGTCCAGGTAGGGAAAGACCTGCACCCCTGAAGCCTCAGGTGGGCCGCTACCACTGCTAATACTTTGGTGAACACCCTGGGGCTGTGGTGAGACCAAAGGGAAGGACCCGAACTGGTAGTGACTGGCTCCCAGCCGAAGCGGAGAAACCTCCTGGAGCGCCTGTCCATCAGGATGTGGTAGTACGCTCCTTGAGGTCTATCGAGCATATCCAGTGATTTTCTCCCAGAAGGGGAGAATAGATTGCAGAGTGACCATTCGGAATTTTTCTTTGGGGACTGCCAGATTCAAGAGAGAGAGGTCTAGGATTGGTCTTAGTTCCCCGCCTTTTGGCACTAAAAGAATCTGGAGTAGAACCCTGATCCGATCTGGTCTGGGGAACGGGCTGGATGGCTCTTTCTTTAGCAGATGGCCAATTTCTGCCAAAGCGGCCTCCCGTTGACCGGTGGGACGCCTGGGAGGGACTTCAACTTTGGAAGGTGAAGGAAAGGAATGCGATATCCCTGGATATGATTTGGAGAACCCAGCGGTCCGATGTTATGGACTCCCATGCCGCTAGGTGCCCTCGGAACGCCCCCGACTGCCTCCAGAGTAGAGCAGTCGGGCAACCTCAGGTTGCTGCGGGCCGCTCAGAGAAAGGTTCCCTGGACCAAGTTTCTGGGAGCCCCTCTGCCTCTAGGGCGGCGTCCTCCTGTCCTCCTCTGCCACGGAAGGACTGGTTGTCCGAGCAGGCTGGGACTGCTGCGACTTCGAACCACATCTTCTTCTGACCCTTTGGTTCCTAGAGTAGGGCCTCTGGGGTGCAGAGAAGCGGATTCGGCGGCAGACAGCGTCTTCCGTCCTTTTTCGCCTGGGTCAACGCCTCGCGAACGGTCTTGCCAAACAGAGCAGAACTATCAAAGGGGCGCTCGCAAACGACGCTTTGAAGGGCTCAGAAAATCGCAGTGATGGAGCCAGGCCTGACGCCCAGTGACCAGTCCTGTCCTCGCAGCTCTAGCGGCGCCTCCGCTGCATGGGAGAGTAGCCGCATAGAAGTATTTGTAACTGACCTAAGAGTGGCCATACGGGTGGAGTGCAGAACTCTGTCCTCCTCCAAAATGGACTCGGGGGGGGGGATGCAGCGTATTCCTTAATAAGATCTCGCTGCATCCTAATGACATGCAATAGTTCAGCGCCCTTACCGAGAAGGTCGCCGAACTGAACATCCGCTTCCCCAAGCGGTCCATCATCCGAGACTCCTTGCTCGGTGGGTGGACCGAGGGACTCTCCTGAGCCAGTTCCCTCTTTGTGGCCGCCGTCAACATGGCATCTACCGGAGGCCCCTTACTCCAATGGGCCCGGCCGTATGGCGGACGAAGCATCCTTTCCGGTCGTTTGGGACTTCGCACCACGGTGTGCGGCTTCTTCCAGGCCCTGGTGGTAATAAGGTCCACCAGGGGTCGCAGGGGGGACACCCAAGAGGTAGACGGGCCCGTTTCAAATGCCTCCAAGAACACGGACTCGTCCGAGGAAGACTTGGGGCAGACCACCCCCTTATACGGAGATTTCCATGATGTCTCCAAAGGAGACATCCTCGGGGTGACCGTGGGGAGCCTTCCTTCCTCCAAGTCCGTGTCTTCTGTGAGAGACTCGGGAGTCAATGTGCCTCCTTTTAGACGATGCTGAGGGACCTCCTCTGGGGGCTGTCAGAGGAGTCCTCGCAGCAGCAATTTGCTCCATAGGAGCAACTTGGGGCACAGAAACGGGCTGTCCCAGGGGCCGGATGGTGAAGCCTGGCCCAGTGCAGAGGGAGCGCTGGGACGGAGCCGAACAAGTGCCGGGGTCCGAGACCCTCAACAGAGCCTCTCCACTACATCAAAAGCCGAAGGGAGCCGACCTCGACCAAAGGATCCGGCAATCGCCCTCGGATCCGAAGAGTGGACCGAGCCGGCGCCGCGCTCGGATCCGGGGACAGTACGCCCGACACAGACGGGCGCCGGCGAGCACTGATCCCCGGATCCGAGGCTCGGATCCAGGCTCGAAGGTCGGATCCGACGCACTCGAGGGCAGGGTCGATCCGGCACAGTACTATCGGCGCCGACCCACCCCCGCCCGGCTGCTCGGTTTCCAGCTGCTCAACCCGGATAGCGGGTCGGAGAAGGAGCAATAGGCTTAAAAGGGTGTTGAGCTCCCCGGAGGGGGAGGCAAGAGCACTCCCATCTGCATCTGGGCCTGGATGAACCTTCTCATCATCCGTCCAGATCAGCATCAGAAAGGCTATGTAGATCTCGACGAGGCTACCGAGGTAGGCCTGGAGTGCCTCCTCGATAGCCTCGACGGAGATCGGGTCTCCTCCTCCTCAGGACCCGTGAAAAGCACACAGGGACCGGAGCCGAGAAGGAGGAGACCGAGCCGAGACGGAGCCGGGAGAAGCTCGCTGGCTGGCGGGCCAAACAGAGGTCTCGCCCGCCGCTTAGGTGCTTCTCCTCCGTCCTTTTTCTCGCATCCCTCTCTCCAGAAACGGGAGGTTGAGTCCCAGGAGCAGGAGGGTGCCACAGGGGAACAACCGTAGCCACAGTTAGTTGTTCCCGAGCGGAGGCCGGAGCCGAGTCTGGCGGTAAAAGACCCGCCAAGACAAGCTTGGACCTCCGCTCCCTCAGTGCCCTGGGGTTGAACCCTGCACAAATGGAACAACCAGATGTGAGGTGTTC
>NC_056747.1:1284532995-1284626256 GCF_019279795.1 Protopterus annectens
AGGGAGTCCCGGACCACGGGCAGACTAGGGAAGTGGAGCTATGCTTCAGCGACCTTCGCCATTCGGTCGCTGAATTATTTGGCACACTTTACTCGCCTCCAAAGAGACCTAATTTCTGAAATGTCTTCCTCTTTGGCGGGGGTACTGCCTGATGAGGTGCGTGACACTGTTGCCTCACAGCTAGCTACCCTTGAATCCATCTCAAACTCCTTGATGCGTTTGATATCTCACACCGCCGAGGGGGCAGCTCGAGCTGCCGCATCTGGTGTTGTCATGAGACGTAATGCTTGGATGCGGTTGTGTGATTTCGCAGACCCCTTTAAATCTTCCTTCGTTAACGCACCTATCGATGACTCTGCATTTTTTTGACCCAAGGTACATGACACACTTGCACGTAGTGAGAAAGATGGAAAGACCTTGTCTGCTGTGGGCATACACTTTTCCAACCCCCCAGAGGCCCTATTCCAGGAACCAGAAGGGGGAAAGATATGGTTCAAAAAATCCCAAGGATCCTTTCGTGGCACTCGTGGTGAACAATCCCCCTGGGGCAGTGGGGGCAACTCATATGGAAGATACCCCTTTCTGGGTTGAGAGGGTCCGCGTAACCAGGGAGCCAGAGTTTCTTTCTCCGGCAGACTCTACCAGCACTCCTGAGAAGCTGCCCGATTGCTTTCCTCTGGAAGCAGTCGGGGGTTGTTTCTCTCTGCATCTACCAGCCTGGCATCTTATTACTATCGATGTTTGGGTGCAGAGAATAATATCCAGAGACTACGAAATACCTTTCGACCTAACTCCCAGACACATCAAATGAATCCCCGATGTACCGCCCAATCATAGGGAATTAACATCCTTAGAAATAGAAAAACTGCTAAGAAAAAGAGTCATCCAACCAGTCCCACCAGAACAGATAGGATCTGGGTTTTACTCGAGGTTCTTTTTAGTGCCAAAAAAGACAAGGGACTGGAGACCAATCCTGGATCTCAGCCTATTGAACAAATTCATCAAACCTCAAAACTTCTGTATGGTCATGGTACAGTCCATTCTTCCCTTCCTAGGAAGGGACAATTGGATGTGCTCTATAGAACTTCAGGATGCATACTACCACATAAAGATGGATTACCGCTCCCGGAGGTTTTTCTACTTCCAGCTGGGAGCCAATCACTACTAGATCAGGGCACTGCCAGTCAGCCTTTCGACAGCCCCCCCCCCCCGAGTATTCACCAAATGTATGGCAGTTGTGGTAGCCCATCTTCGACTACAAGGATTCCAGGTGTTTCCCTATCTAGACGACTGGCTCCTTACCACTCCGATCAGGAATCTCCTAGTCTGCAGCCTCTCTTACACTCAAGATCTCGCTCTCCGCTTGGGGATTACAAACAACAAAGACAAATCTCAGATGTCTCCAATGAAGACACTGGAATTTATTGGAGAGGTCTTCAACACAACATCCTGTCAAGCTTCTCTCCCTCCCCACAGGCTTTTGAAAATAAGACACCAAATTCAAGACTTTCTTTCTCACACGTTTGTACCAGCATGTCTTGTACTGCAACTCTTGGGCTCCATGGCAGCTGCCATTACTTTGGTGCCTCTGGAGAGACTGCACATGAGAATCTTGTAGTGGCTCCTTTCCGCACAATGGTCATTGTTAACCCACCCACTCAACCACATGATACGCCTTACAAACTGTTGCAAGGAGGAAATGCTATGGTGGAGAGAGCCACAAAAGAATCTTTGGTGTCGACTGTTCTGTCTTCCCCAACCCACGGTCACGGTGATCACGAATGCTTCACTATTAGGGTGGGGGGGCATTTTCAGGGAAAGACTGTCCAAGGCACCTAAATGTCCTGGAACTGAGGGCAGTTCTCTTAGCATTGCAAGCGTTCCATGCATCCCTGCCTTCGGGGACCTGACTACTCTCCTGCATGCAGGAGCCTCAGCTTCAATTATCTCTGTACATTTAGCAGCTATCACCAATTTTCACAATGGTCTTGAAAATTCTTCAATTATGTCACACTGCCTATGCAAGACTTTTTTGAAGGGAGTATTACATGTTAAACCTCCGGTCAAGCCTCCCTTAGATCCCTGGGACTTGACTCTGGTGCTTCAGTCTCTTACAGGCACTCCCTTTGAGCCCTTTGATTCATGTGATTTGAAATTTTTGTCTTGGAAAACCATACTTCTGGTAACACTCACCTCAGCGAGAAGAGTATCTGAGCTGCAGGCCTTGAGTGTCAAGAGTCCTTACTTGATCTTCCACATGGATAGGGTGTCCCTTCATACTGACCAGGTCATTTCTGTTTTTTACATTAACCATTCTACTGACCTGCCGGTTTTCTTCCCAAGGCATTTTAATAGAGAGGATTACCTTTTGCACACCCTTGATGTGCACTGACAGCTTTGTTGATATTTGGACAGGACTAAATCTAACAGACCAATTGTTTGCGGCCTTTGCAGGACCCAGATTGGGTAAACCTGTTTCTAAAGTGACTTTATCCTCTTGGCTTAGAAACGTCATTACCTTTATCTACCAACAGAATAAGCTGCCCTTGCCTTCCAGAATAAAGGCTCATTCTACCAGATCTATGGCTACCTCTGTAGCTTTTCATTCCAAAGCCTCTATGGATGATATACGCGCAGCAGCCACATTGGCAAGACCTCTTACCTTCATATCTCATTACAAATTGGATTTGGCCTCCAGGGGACGAGCATCTTTTGGTTCTATGGTGCTCAGGAATATCCTTCATTAGGGCTACCCAGGACTCAAGTAGCTGGGGACTCGATCCTAATAGTAAGTAATGAATAACGATTTACAATATCAGATAAAGAATTATGTTTTACCATAACGTTCCATCTGTGTTGCAGATCTTTATTCATTCCTTACTTCCTTCCCTCCTTCCCCCTGCCTGGACTCCCGGTGGACTTTAGGTACTCCTGGTTAGGGTATTTGCTCAGACAGAGCCTCCTACTTTTTTCCTATTGCTACTTCTTCTACCTAGGGTGGGCAAACTCGATCTGGAGTATCTAGGAGAGGAGCATTGTGGGTAGGTTCTTAGCTGAGAGGTTTTGGCTTGCGCAAGCAGGGAAACGGCCATATCGGTTCCGAGGAAGGAACCGAGGTCCTAACAGTAAGGAGTGAATAAAGATCGATAACACAGATGGAACGTTATGGTAAGACATAACTTCTTTTTTTTCTTATGATGATCTCATCTGTATAATTTATAGCAATCTTTTACTGCTTGTATGTTTCTAAAATCATATTTATACAATTTGTATTACGTCTTATGGAGATTTTCTCCCCAAGCCTCTGCTGAAAGTCGTATTTATGCCCGGTCAGACCTTCCCAGTAATCAAATGTCAAATAAATAAAATAAAAAAATCAGTTAGTTTAAAGATTATCAATAAATGTAACATGATACCAGAGAAGACCATGGAATACTGGGGCAGACAGGAGTCATTAGCAGCAGCATCAAACACCAAAGTGTTATAAGGGGCCGGTACTATGTTGATACCTATAGTATTGGGTACATTTTTGGAGGCCCCTCTTCACATAGAAACTCAAAAGAGGACAACACAAATAGTACTATGATCTTCACTGGAGACTACTGATAGGGAGATTAGAAAATCTTCATATTTGCAGTCACACTGGAAGGAGATAGTGGTGATAAAATCATTTCAGGACCTCTGTTTATTTTTTTATTTACCTACCACTCACCTGATAACTGCTAAACATTTTAATATCTCCAGTTATATAAAGTATTACTGACTGTTAATACTTGAACTAAAAAACACTAAAAGAAAGGTCAAGCTTTTAACTACCCTGGAGCATGGGCTCTTACTTACTTCAGCAGTCTTACAGCAAATGCCAGACTTCAAGTAGTCAGGTACTAGTGAACAAAATGTGTAACCATTCAGTTAACTCACTTTAGATGAAGCAGCATCATTCAGTCCTTAATAAGGATAACATTTTACCAATTACACTTGGAGCGTGATAAACTTCATTATTGATATCTAAAGTTCTTCTTCTCAGTAATTGTCCTCTTCTTCACTCCTTTGTTGAAAATAAGCCTAATACCACAGACCTAAGGTCAGTTATTGGAAATTCCTTCATCTTGTGAATTCCATACTGTTCCGCAAAATGCATTCCTTACAACAGACCAATATTATGGAATTTAGTAGCACTGAACTTCAGGTCCTTACCCACATTGCAACAATTTGAATCGTGAACAATCGCCTTCAAGACACTAGATTGTCAAAATAATTAACTGCAATCTGTATTATCTGAGGATCTGATTACTCATATTAGCCAGTCATGCATATATTGCATTTTTCTGTTACTCTAAGTACATTAAGAGAATCCACAGATTTAGTCTTTAAGACTAAAAAGGTACAATTTGAAGAATCAGGCAAAGGATTTAAGGGATACAAGATAGTACTTTTTCCTCAGAAATGATGACAGATGACTCAAATTGCCTACCAATATGGGTTACATATTCACAAACTGAAAAAGAAATCAGAAATGCACACGACAAACAAAAGGCAATTCTTACAGGCTAGAGAAATTAAATAAAGTACTTACTATCTAGGATTTGAGGCTTACCAGTAGCTACAGAAATTAATGTACTACATGACTAACAAGTTATTGCCTGTAATTATAATCTGCATTCTACTGTCATTACAGACTGCATATGTTTTTTATACAATACATTATTACACACAGCAGTACAACCAGCAATCTGTAATTTGTGACCAAACCACATACTATTGCCAGTACCACCAACACAACATTAAACAAATGTGCTGATCTCTCAGCATGGCTGCTTTGGCAGGAGCTTTCCTTTCTCTCACGGTATTTTGTACATGCATGCATTACAAGCCTTAGTTTACACAATTTTGGATGATATGGCCACTAAGTCAATGTTTCTGAGATACTCAATAAGTATGTAATCAACTGACTGCACAGAATATGCCTGGTTACATGTCGACCTCACTCCTCAGGCATTTATTTATTTTAAAATGCTGAGATTGGGAAAGGTCTCTACAAACCATCAACTGCTTCATATTCAGGATGATCAAACATGCTTATATAGAAATAACTGCATAGAATGGACACATATTTGATAGACTTTACAAATCCAAATACATTATCCCACTGAGCTTTCAAGGTCAAAAGAATGTTTTTGTTAGTGTGTGCCATCAGGCTGAGTGGTTCGTCTATTTAATTTTGGTTTAAATGAGCTATATATATATATATATATATATATATATATATATATATATATATATATATATATATATATGTACATATATAAAATCTCCTGAACACAAGATATGTAAACTTCATGCGCCATTCCATAATATGATTTTGAAGAAAGGTATCATTTATTTCTTACTACTGTCACTGTTTAAGGACTTGTTTTGGTGACTGACTGTTGAGCACTCTGGACCATGTGTGCAGTATTCTGTGAATATGGCTAATACATAAGACCTACAGGCTTTCCATAATGGTTATATGTATATCTCCAATGAAACTTGAACTACATAATACTGTTTGTAATGGACACCGGCTGTCCATTATTTCTCAAGAGGGGATTAAAAGAGACATCAGCACCCTTATCAAAAGTATTATGAAAACAATTTACACATAGAAAAGTAGAATTGTGGTAAAAAATCATCCCATCAAATTACAGGACTGACCAGTGTGAAATAAATAGCTAAGTGCCATTGCACTCACGCTTGCTTAACAGACAGTCAAGTGATAAAGTGCAATTACACAGCTGACTTAAAAGATGATGGTGTTATTAATGCACTCTGCATATTTTGCTCTATGAATACAGTATATGTGTATATACTGTGTACTTAAAAGCATATTCCTAATCAAAAAATCAGCAAGCTGCATTTTTTCATAATGCCATTTATAAAGGGTCTGGTGACCTCTCTTTTACCCCTCAACTAGCTGCTAAGGGGAAGCACAAACCCATCTTACTAGCATTATGGGTTACAATTGATATTACTGGAAATAACCTTTACTTTATATTACCTTGGTCGTTATTACGCTATATTAGGTTTAAATACTAAACAAATAAGTACAATACCTGAATTACCCCTACTTTTACATGATATTATATACAATAGTAAACTAAATAAACTAGCTAAACATCACTGGAATTGCTCTTCAATTCGTTGACAGACTACCACGCAGTGAGACACTGGAACAGACCGGTTATATAGTGTATTTTACTAGACCATTACAGGTTTTACAATACAGGTATTCAGGTTTTGGACTACCATTACACAATCTTTTTATAAAGTGTAGTGTTCTCAGAATCACCCTTGTGTCCCCCTTTTAACCATACAACACCCTAAAGAAACTTCCAACAGTACCCTACCGAATGTGTGAGCTTCCTCTTATTTGCTATGAACACTCTGATTTAGCCTTGCTTTTCTTAGACTTAGTATTTTTTTTTCACATGGTTATACAGCAACTGACCTATATTGCCTATCACTAACTCTAGAGGTGAAATTATCCTTTTTTGAGCATTTGCTAAGATTTATGAAGGCTAGTGCTGTGATTTGTAATGCTCAGAGGTTAAGAGGTAGAGAGTGAGTATGTGTGTGTGTTCAGTGGAAACAGTACCTACCACAAAGGTGTAGCTGGGCATACTTGGTGTCCTCAAATGAGTACATTTTCTGAGACTCCCTTGGAAACATCAACAATCAAAAAGCACAGAATGTTTAGAACTATGTAAATGAATATCTGCAGTATGGAGATATATAAATAATTCTTGTGCAAAAGGAATACACCTCTAAAGCTACCTTTTTTATGGACAGAAATGGGAAGAGCTGAAAATACCGTGCCTCTTCCAATATACTTGGGGGGGGGTGCATTTTTGAGGGTTGCGTACATTTGTAAAGTGATGGGTGGGTATTACGGGCAACAACATTAGGTCTGAGTACAAAATGTAAACCTCTGGCTAGACCCCTGCGCCAGGGCAGCAGCACGGGCGTATATCCTTGGAAATACTGTAATGATGACACTTTTTCAGAATATAATACCAGTCAGTGGACCCACCTTTGTAGTCAGCGAATAATTCTAGAAAACAGACTGTGTTGTTACTCCAAAGCAACAACTCCCAGCTACTAATCTACAGCTGTTACGTATCCAGTTTGATGAATCCGTACAACTTCAAATGTTAAGGCTAATACCGTGGGGTGCCGATCCCCCTCCCACCTAGGTGTGAATTACCTCGCCTCTATAACTCACTCACAACGTCAGGATATCACAGGACCGCAGGCGACACTAACTACACGGCGTCGCCTCTCATTCACTGGCGCCTTATCTCACCATCCTATTCGGTACTTTCCTCACGTCACAACAGCCCAGCGAAGGGAACCACCCGGGAGGCCCCAACGGATGCGATGCCACCGACAGCAGTGAGACAGTAGCCAGTCGGAGGATGCTCACGTTTCCACCCCCGTTCCTATGACAACAGCAGTACGCCGCACGTCATTGGATGGATTCTTACCATTCGCTTGGCACGTCCCGTTCCCTGAGTGCCAACCAGCATCAGTACCAAGACAGTCTCCAACTTCGATGTGTTGTTATAGTACCCAGAGGCTCAATACTTAAAAATAACACGCAGGCCTCTTGTATTTCAGTCACTATGGCATAGTATCAATGTGGGAACGTCGCATATTGTGCCATAACAGCCTGGAAGCAGTTACAGTATAGCCAGGACACGAGGGAACAGCAGATTTCTGCTTACTACTAATATGGGTGTTTGTGAAGAACTCTAGATCCACCAAAAATGCTGCTCTGTGCATACAAGTGACCCCCACAAGGGAGATCGCGCTAATTATATGTGTGTGGGCTCTGGGCGTATTTTATTTACTCACTCTCAGAGAGAGCGTCGCCAATATTTTGCCATTAATTATCTTTGTGTGGGGGTATGCTCATCATTAAACCAAGTTAGGGAGGATGAGGATGATTCTACCTCCTCTCCAGTCTAATAAAAAATCAGGATTGTCTGACATATCCTATTGTAATTTTATTGCACAGGCAATCGGCAGATGCTGTAAAACAACCATAATGTATTTCTTTTTTGTTTTATTTTTTCCCCTCCCAACCCATAGGTACACAGAACAACAACATGACTTCAGTTGGCTTCAGTTACACCATACTAACAGGCCATCATACATTTCATTTTTTTTCGGCACAACATGTTGCTCTATAAATCCTAAAATGTTGGATTATGTGCTCAGTGCAGTGATGATTATAATGAGCATAACAGTTAAGAGGCTTATTCTTCAGAAGAATGCATTTTAATGCAAATCCTGCACTTCTATCAACTTTCTAAGAATGCATGTTAATGCAAATGCTGCACTTCTATCAACTTTCTAGATGAATAGTACAAATATTTAAAAAATGCCCTTGATAGAACCTGTGGGCCTCATTTTTTGTCTTTGTTCCTAGTAATTGATATAACAAGCTGAAAGCCTTTCTAGGATTGTAGGGTGGCTCCACGAAATTGTCAAGTTTATCTTACCGCAAAGTATGTTTTCACCTGTTTAATCCAGTGTCACACTCAGAAAAAAACATAATTTAAATTAGTACTGTTAACTAATCTGTATCCTTTTAGTATTTATCTTTTTATCTGTGACATTTTGCAGCATAGTATGGACGGCACAATGCTTAACATTCCTACCTCACAGCAACAGGTTCTCTTTTGGTTTTCACCTGGGGTGACTTCTGTGTAGAGATTGCATGTCCTCCCTGTGTTCACTTGGATTTCCTCCAGGCAATCCAGTTTCCTTCCGTATTCCAAAGGCAGGTGGAATGGGGACTCTAAATTGTCCATAGGTGTTAGGGTGTGCATGAAAACTCTGCATGTAGTAGTGTCAGTCTTTGGAGATGAAAGTTTGAGATCTGTGTTTCATTTCAAAGGTGTGAAACAAAGCCATTGCATGATGTCAGTGTCATCTGCTACCACTGATAATGGAAATTGTAAAGCTGAATGCATTTTTTACATCATGGCCTTCCCCACATTATGTTTTGCATAAAAGGTTTCAAAGGGTTTACCTACTACTATAAAGACAAGAGTAATTTGCAGATTTCTTGCATGAAACACATAAGGGGAAATAACAGTAGATGAGAACTTAAATTTACTGGAAAGAGACTAGAATAATACTGATTCAACTGAATGGTATCACTTTCAAACATATCTGTTATATAAGTCAGAATGCACAGACAACACATTCCATTCGGTCCTAAGTCCTCTCCTGTTTGGCATCTACTTCTGAGAAGTTCAGGCCAACACAGAGGGACTCTGGCTGACCAAGTTTGCAGACGACTGCAAGCTGGGAGCCATTATTAACTCCCCAAGTGATGTTGACATCCTACAGAAAGGCCTAACTGAGACCAATGACTGGTGTCAAAACCATGGCCTTAAGCTTAATGCCAAAAAATGCGTCGTCATCCCCTTTGGGAAAAACTCAGTTCCCACTAATTACCACATTGATGGGAGCCCACTGAACATGGAAGGTGTTATAAGAGATCTGGGGACACAGGTTGATAGCAACCTCTCCTTTGACCACCACATTGCCACTGCGGTCAGAAAGTCCTTCTATGTAGCACATCTCATTACCAAGGGTTTTGCATCCAGGAAGAAACAGGTCATCATCTCTCTCTACTCTTCCCTCATTAGGCCAGCCATCAAGTATAATGCCCCATTTGGCATGTACCTCACTAGACACATGCAACAGCTGGAAAGGCCACAAAAGTACCTCACGAAGATGATCCTAGGCCTTAAACACATGTCGTACATGGACAAATTAAAAAAACTCCAGCTATTCTCTGTCTCATATCGTCTACTAAGCTATAATCTCTGCTTGACTTACAAAGCCATGTCTGACCCAGCTCTGTTAGAAATGCTACATCTAAAGAAATCCCAATCCCTCCACACCACAGGCTCTAGAGACCCCAACCTCATTACCACAATCAACAGAACATGCTGGAGGGACAGGTTCATAACCCAGAGACTGACCATGCTCTGGAATAGATTTCCCATACATGTTAAGCAGAGCACCTCACTAGCCCTCTTCAAGAGAAATCTTGATGAGTGGATAGGAAATAGAAAATTTACCCCGGGGATCACTCCAGTGGCTTTACTCAACAAAGGCACTAGGAACTAATGTCGGGCGGCATGATGCCAGGGCATTTCTATGGGCTAAGCTTGTAAAAAGCTCCATGGCCATTAGCCTAGTACACACCTATGAACCTATGAACCTATGAAATGTATTCACATAATGGATTGAAGATGACAAACAATATAACCATCATGTAAGTCATGTGCCAGTGCACTGTCTGCCAATATCACAGTGAGGTAAGAAACCAACAATAATAATGGAAATGTAACAGAAAAGAGGTACCAGACATCTGCTTACATGTCAGAGAAACATTTAAAATGGCCTGTCAAGGAGGATACACACACACACACACACACACACACACACACACCTTAAACTATCAGTATGTAATCCACATGGCAATGAGTATCATAGCCCAAAGTGTAGCTACTGCGGGAATAAAAATATGTACATGTCGAAAGTTATACAAAGATAAAAGAGCAATGACAGTTGGACTTTATAATGAGTATAATAACAGCCCGTGTCAACATAATGTAAGAGAATAACAGTATATTAAATGTGCAATGGACAACGTCAATACACCTTATACATGACTGTTGTAATGATGGTCTACCAAATGTTTTGGTCATGTAAGGATGTAATGCAAGCGTAAAGGCCACATTACTGGATGGTAAGAGAAATGTAAAAGTGCAAAAAAAATATATATTTATTTTAAATCCAGGGCACTAGAAGTACTTCTCAAGTTTGGTAGCCACACCAAACAGTTCCAAGAAAGGCTGTATAAGCGCTTTCGTTCCTTTATTAGCTATCAAATAATACGGAACTTCATCAGATACAAAACAAATCACATCATTTTCCTTTATTTAAATACCCTTAAAGGTCATGTGGTCCACAGAAATTAAATAAATATTCTTCTTACATTGTAAACAGTACTAACTCAATAATAAAAACCCTTTCATTGTACTTTAAACAAAATAAAACATAGCATTACTAAAACCTACTACCTGGAACCTCCTAACCTTGTATTTTTAATATTACTTTAGTATTAATAATAATAGTTAATGTGCAATTCCCCGCTAACATACTTAAACTACACCCCTTATCTAAAAAACTAAAATCTAAAAAACAACCACCCATGCAATAAAGTATCCTTGCATTTATGGTCACATTCAGTGGTTGTGTTTTTAATTTGTTTATTCTATTTTGTTAAATTTAAATGTTTTCTGCTCTAAAATTAAGCAAACTACTAATTAATATTCTATCATTTAGGCCAGGCTTCATGGTTGCACAGTGGTGCAGCGGTTAACGTTGTTGCCTCACAGCAAGAGGTTCTCCGGTTCGATTCTCGGCTGGGTTGCCTTCTGTGTGGAGTTTGCATGTTCTCCCTGTGTTTGCGTGGGTTTCCTCCAGGTACTCCGGTTTCCTCCCACATTCCAAAGACATGCATCTGGAGCATTTCTCCCCAGGCCTCCGCTGAAAACAGGCTCTGTGGAACCTAGTCGGACTTTCCCGGTCAACAAATGATAAATAAATAAAAAAAATAACACCTGCCAAAAGGTCTCCCTACATTCAAGAAAATTTGACCAGTTATCCCCTCTCTCCTGTTTTTTAACCTTCTCCAACACACAAAATCTAAATTTTTTAAAATCCTTACATAAAACACTGTGCCTATATAGGGCATTAGTACCCTCCTGTTTTTTTAACAGCATAATTGTGTTGGTATACCCTCTTCCTCAATTCATTTTCCATTTTACCTATATAATAGGCTTTAAATGTTTGGCATAGGGCAACATACACTTCCCCCTTTGTCCCACAGTTGTACTTACCTTTTATCACAATTACCCTATCATAACCTTCAATGACCACATTTTTGGTCTTGTACATAAATCTACATTTCCCACAACTTCCACACATACTCATCTTTCCCAACATCAATTTATCCTCTTCAGTCTGACATCTTTCAAAAAGGGTCTTAATATTGTGTCCCTTTCTATACACTGTCCTTGGGCTAGGGCCTAGCTTGTCAATAAAACCAAAGGCACCAAAGACTCCACTCCAATTTTTCTCCAATATCTTTTGAATTTCTGGTGAGTGCTCATTGAATGTTAAAGTACAACTAAACGAGCCCACTTGTGTGTTTTGGCCACCCACTGCTACATTAGGATTTTTAACAAGGGTGGATACCAATCCATCCTTCTATCGATAACATACTTTTCCTGTCCCTCAACCAGCGCTTTAGGGTACCCGCTAATAAATAACATCTCCTTCAAGGTACCAATCTCTTCCACAAATTTCTCATATTCACTAGTTAGTCTAGATACCCTTATCATTTTCCCATGCATTTTCAAATGCAACAAACTATTAGAGTATGTAGGTTTTCTGTAGATTTATGACTCATAACTCCTCCTACCCATATTTTTGTAAAGGTGAACATCCAAATATTTAGCCATTTCCTTTCCCTTTGTACTTGTGAATGTTAAAAAATTTGTCGTATTATTAGCATACTCAAGGAACTCATCTGCCTCCTCCTCAATTCCAATCCACAAGATCAAAATATCATCTAAAAATCTGTAGTATCTGTAAATATTGATTTTAAATCTTGATTCCAACACAGATTTGGTCTCCCAGTACCATAGGACAATATTTGCAAAAATAGGAGCTGCTATAGCTCCCATCGCCACCCCTTGGGTCTGTTTAAAATATTTACCCTGAAACCAAACAAAGTTATTACTAAGTACCAGTTCCATGTTATCGATAGAAGGATGGATTGGTATCCACCCTTGTTAAAAAAATCCTAATGTAGCAGTGGGTGGCCAAAACACACAAGTGGGCTCGTTTAGTTGTACTTTAACATTTCATGAGCACTCACCAGAAATTCAAAAGATATTGGAGAAAAATTGGAGTGGAGTCTTTGGTGCCTTTGGTTTTATTGACAAGCTAGGCCTTAGCCCAAGGATAGTGTATAAAAAGGGACACAATATTAAGACCCTTTTTGAAAGATTTCAGAACAAAGAGGATAGATTGATGTTGGGAAAGATGAGTATGTGTGGAAGTTTTAGGGAATGTAGATTTATGTACGAGACCAAAAATTTGGTCATTGAAGGTTATGATAGGATCGTTGTGATAAAAGGTAATTACAACTGTAGGACAAAGGAGGTAGTGTATTTTGCCCTATGCCAAACATGTAAAGCCTATATTATACAGGTAAAATGGAAAATGAATTGAGGAAGAGGGTATACCAACACAATTATGCTATTAAAAACAGGAGGGTATTAATGCCCTATATAGGCACAGTGTTTTATGGAAGGATTTTAAATATTTTAGATTTTGTGTGTTGGAGAAGGTTAAAAAACAGGAGAGAGGGGGTAACTGGTCAAATTTTCTTAAATATAGGGAGACCTTTTAGCAGGTGTTATTGAATACAACCATGAAGCCTGGCCTAAATGATAGAATATTAATTAGTAGTTTGCTTAATTTTAGAGCAGAAAACATTTAAATTTAACAACTAAGAATAAACAAATTAAAAACACAACCACTGAATGTGACCATAAATGCAAGGATACTTTATTGCATGGGTGGTTGTTTTTTAGGTTTTAGTTTTTAGATAGGGGGTGTAGTTTAAGTATGTCAATGGGAATTGCACATTAACTATTATTATTAATACTAAAGTAATATTAAAAATATGAAAAATACAAGGTTAGGAGATTCCAGGTAGTAGGTTTTACTAATGCTATGTTTTATTTTCTTTAAAGTACAATGAAAAGGTTTTTATTATTGAGTTAGCACTGTTTACAATGTAAGAAGAATATTTATTTAATTTCTGTGGATCACTTGACCTTTAAGGGTATTTAAACAAAGGGAAATTATGTGATTTGTTTGTATCTGATGAAGTTCCGTATTGTTTGATAGCTAATAAAGGAATGAAAGTGCTTATACAGCCTTTCTTGGAACTGTTTGGTGTGGCTACCTTACTTGAGAAGTACTTCTAGTGCCTTGGATTTAAGGTTATTGGACATTCTTTTTGTTTCTGTGGTTTTGTGATATATATATATATTTATATATATATATATATATATATATATATATATATATATATATATATATATATATATATATATGTGTGTGTGTGTCTACTTCAGTAGACCAAAAGACTAGAACACAGAAAATCAAAACACCGAGACTGAAACACCGAACATTCACAATCATGAAAACCCACATCAATAAATTCCACAATAACATCATTCAAAACACTGACAATTATGCGTGAATGCAATCAAAACTAGATATGCCACTGTCTACATATTTCACCACTTACTGATACATTCCCAACTCAGAGTTATCTGTATATATACATGTATATATATATATATATATATATATATATATATATATATAATTTTTTTTGATTACCTATAGATGCACATCAGTGGCTTTGCACACTTAGCAACATATTAAACTGCAGCACAATTACCATTTACAAGAAAGTACCTGAGAGATCAGGATAATATCCGCTGATACATGTGGATGTTTGGCAGTATCAACATACTGATTATCTGTAATACATGGACAAACACACAGGAATGTCATATATCTATAACATAAATATGCCCTTACTAACATGGCGTGCCATTCTGTGCAGGTTGCTAAGTAGCAGTGTAGGTATAAATCAGCAGGTACAGATGACCTCACTACAATGATTCGCCCCCAGATATATGTTGAGTTGCCACTTCAACAGTAATACACAGTCATAAAACTGTAATATGTGAATTGTCTAACACATGCATCAGATATGTTACTTTGAAAATTACTATATTTACAAATGCAAGTTTGTTGCTGAAAGTCAAATAAAAATGAACTGGGCAGTGTGTCATGGGCAACAAATAACATCATAACATAATTGCATCCCAAATTAAATCAAATGTAGGGGTCACTTTTGCACAAACTGCTATGTCAAAAGGCAGCATGTTCTCACCAAGGCCATACTGATGTACATAACAGAATTATAAAATTTTTTTGTCAATTCATATGTGTTTCAGTGACCCAAGGAATAGCACATTAACACGTGAAGAAGCAATGTTGAAAAGGAGATGCTCATATTAGACCTAAATTCAGCCTGACTGTGCTTCAATCAGTCTGTTTACACCACTGCATTACTTCATTTAAAAAACATACATAATTAAATATAGAGTAAGGAGCACCATAGCCTCAATTACAAACCACAATAGTGATCACCATGTGAACCATTATAATGGAATTATCTGTGTAAGACAGCATTGTAATAGTCTTGGTGCACCTACACATAGGTGCTAACAGAGTGGAACTCAAGCAATCCACAGCAGTAGATCCCCACCAATTATAATGTGAGAAGGCAGACACCTATTCAATGCTTAAATAGGCAAGTCATGCACGCCATGTAACAAGCTGGGAAACACTACCATACATACAAATTACTCATATGCAATAACAGTAGAAGATACATTGCATGCCATATGCAGTAATCACCAACACAACAAACACACGTAATGTACATGTAAGACATTAACATTGAACACGCTGTGCAAGTTTATTAAAGATGAGCATCATTTAGGTTGTGTCACCGAACATCCTATAACCACAAATCAGCCATTAACATTAAAAGGACTGTACACATGCAGTTTAAAAAAAATTGCTTATCAATAGGTATACACAAAACATTACCAATGTGACTATGTCAGATGATTGAGTTTGCAGAAACTCAAAATTCATACAGTTAAGACCATACGAATGAGTTTCCGAAAACTCGAGAAAAAAAACACAAAAAATACAAAAATCTACCTTTTTTACATGTTTGCATTGGGGAAAGCCCCCCTGCACCCAATACATCCCCTGCAAATTAAATATACCAACTCTGAGATTGCACTACAGTGAGGAAAAGGGTAAATTTCCCAGTCCGCACTGTACCATGACATCCATTCAAAAGTTTGTGTTCATCAACAGGTTCTCCGGTTCGATTCTCAGCTGGGGTGTCTTCTGTGTGGAGTTTGCATGTTCTCCCTGTGTTCGCGTGGGTTTCCTCCGGGTACTCCGGTTTCCTCCCACATTCCAAAGACATGCATCTGGAGCATTCCTCCCCAGGCCTCCGCTGAAAACAGGCTCTGTGGAACCTAGTCGGACATTCCCGGTCAACAAATGTTAAATAAAATAAAAAAAATAAAAAAAAAATAAAAAATACTTCATTCTTCCAGTATTGATTGCAGCATTGCACATTTCACTGTCTCTCATACCCGCCTCTGTCTGCATACCAGTGTTACATATGGCATTTTGATGATTTACTGTACATGCCTTCCCCTCAGCACTACATGCACTTATGTCTGCATATTTTCCTTTGTTATCCTCTTGCTAACATGTACTTCTCATGTATACCTTACATATACACATATATACCTGTGCTACTGTATCCCAAGCAATGATGCATGTTCCATAGCTGATGTGTGCTGCCTGTTGTTGAAGCTCTGTATGATTAAGCATATTCATACAGCTACATTAGTCATGTTGCAACAATAACCTGTGCATCATAGTGTTGCCTTATGTATGACATTCCACATCAGGCATGTAATGTGAAACTTGTTTTTGACATAGGTATGTTTAATTTTGGCTAGTCATTGACATGTTGTCAATACTCAAGTTGCTGTATGCTGCGTAGCATGTTGTCTTACACCATTACACTCATTATCCTACGTGTGATGCATCAGTCTTGTTGTACAGCCCCTGCAGTTAGGTTATGTTTGTGCTGATACATTCCTATACCCTGCATGGGCCTAGATTTGTTACAGTACTTGTTGTTATACAGCTAACTTCACATGCTACTTTTCTGTATGAAGATACCCTACCTGAATGAGCACAGCTTCTGATGTGCACAACATAGGCATGCCACACATATGCCATGTGGTCTTATTTGGTGATGTGTCATGCAGAGAGTGTTCCTGTGGTGACACTTCCTCAGCAGAGATCCAGGTGTGTTCCTTGCTTTGTCCCGTGTATGCATATAAGATATTACAGCTGAATCATATGCTTATGTTATGTATGATGTCAATGTGGACCAGTGGTGGCTGGTGACTTCAAATCAAGGGGGGCTGCAGGAGACAGTTGAATGGGTGGGGCCAATGGGAAGGGGTGTGACTAACTAGAAAGGGGTGGAGCTATGCTCAAAACCACAACACCGGGTTCGGAGGGTGGCCTAATGGTTAAGGTGTTTGCCTTACAAACACAAGGTACAGGGTTTGAATCTCACAGGGGATAACTGGCTAGGCTTAAAATGGCTCACAAGGGCAGTTAGCCTAGTACTAACCTATGAACCTAAAAACTGTGACTTTAATTAAATACACTGCTCTGGGTGCCAAACCATCATTATGAGAGTCCAATCAAGACAAAATTAAGTGTAGAAGAAGAAAAATATTTCAATGCATTGGCTACATGACAGCTTACTTAATATCTAGATGGAAACAAAAAGGTTGTGAGGCATGAACAAATAAATTACTTTTTAAGTACATTACTGGGATGCCAGTCAAAATCAAGTATAAAAAAGCAGCACTCAACTCAAACCATGTCTCCTTGCACTGCAGTTCTAATTCTAATTTATATTCAGCTTTATAAAAGTACCATGTAACATGCTGAAAGTAGCAATCTCTGTGGTACCCCCACTTGTAAAAATGTTTCTTGTCCAAAAAGACCTGCTGCTTGACAACTATCTACTTGTTTCATAGAGAAAACATGATCAAAGTAAAAAATGAACAACAAACAAAAAACAAGCTCAAGATAAATTGCTTAAAAGATACTGCGCAAGTTATGGACCACAGATGATAGATTGGCATTCTGTTTCATTTACTGGTAAAACCTGCAAAGATGACTGCAAGTCTCCAACAAATGTAGTGAGCTTCTGAAAATACTGTAATCCTGTCCTTTATTACAAATACTGTCATATGCATTTCAATACCTAAGGCTTATATGTTATCTAGTTATGTAACTATTCTTTGCATGGCAACAACAAAAAGGCTTTCAATGTTGGTAATTCTTTACAAGTATGCTTATTAAAGCTTACTTGCATCATGAAATCTCAGAAAAGCTTACCTGATGGTCATTAAAGCATTGCTACTTAAACACAGAGCAACAGGCAGTGCAACAACATGCATTTATTTTCTGAATAATAAGAAGCATAAATCAACAGTATAAAAATATGACAGAACACCAGAACATTCTGCAAAATCAAGGACAGAATAAAAGTACCACTTGTGTCTACCTATGATGGGGGGATACTCTGCACATTTACACTGCATAACTGCTCCTTGCCTTGCTTGGACACATCCAGAGTCACTACATGGGGGAGTGGGGTGCAACAGCATGTCACAATTTGAAATGTCTCTGGCTGATATATACTTGTTTTCCCACCTTTCTAAGCTAGTATAGTCCAGTTTTCAGGTTAGTGCTGAATTCGGGGCTGTGTTACAAATCTCTGTGTTTGCCCAAACCTTACTTGGATAGAAGGAAGTTTCTCTGTTCTCCTGTGAGAGAGGGGAGCTTTGAGCAGCCTAGCTGTCCCTGGAGGATTGGTTTCAGCCCAAACATTAGTAGTTTATTGGCCATTTTGAGCTAATTTCTATCTCTTTAATTTCCTGCTATAAATACTGTATTTGCCTGGTTTTGTGTGCTGGGCAGTGCCGGTTAGCAAGGGTAAAACTATTCCCAGCTCCACAAAGTCTCCTCTTCAATTTTTCCCTTGGACCTAAACAAACTTTCAACTTAAGCACTCAAGCCATTCATTTCTCAGCCTAGCACTTGCTCAAAACTTATAGCAAGCACTTATAAACCCTAGCACTAGACCCTCCTGTACTGTACAGAAAAACAAGGCTCTCTATACAACCTTACCAGCCATCCAGTAAAACAGTTCACTGTACCTATCCAAGCATGTCCAAAGGGCAGTTTCAGGTGTACTCTCCAGTCCAATTGGTGAATCTGGGCATTTTGAGGCAATATTACAACTGCCTCATGTACACAGACAACCCCCTCCTCCTACCACCAAACACATGCGAGAGATGCAATTATACAGCCAAACTGGAGGCTAAGCTCTCTCAACCCAAGACTGGATCAGACAGTCAAGAGGAGAAGGGAAATCTTTGCATCACAGCACCAGTATCACATAGACCCATTAAACCAGCAAAAGCAAAAACACATATAAATACATGAAAACATACTCGGAGGCTCTAAATAAAAATCTGCAAAACCAACAGAGACCTACAAAGCAAACATCCAAGCAACCTCCATCCCCCAACACAGGTCACTCCAGAACAAGTACAAATATGACTCTGTCATTGTCCATGTTGGTGTGAATGACCTGAGCCGTACCTCCCTGGACTACATGAAAAGAGACATGGAAGAGCTCTCTGATCATGTAGCCCAGGCCGGTATGACCCTGACCCTGAGTAGCATCCTGCCCTCACCAAGAATGATACCACAGTATAAAGAAAAAATTCTCGATTTCAACAATTGGCTAAGTTTCTGTTGTCATTCAAAGGGGATACAGTGTCTGTCCACCTGGGATGACATGCTCGACAACCACACTGCTTCATTAGAGATGGCTTGCACCTGTCACCCTTAGGCTTTCGAATACTGGCCAAGACTCTTGCCACTCCCATAGTGCCTTTTTTAGGCAAGGCTCAAAAGAAAACCCACAGTCATAAATAGCACAAGTAACAAAAAACTGAGGGTAATGCTACTCAATGCCAGAAGTCTAAACCTCAAAATGCATGCACTTGAGACACTCCTCAGTATGGAGAAAATCGATATATGTGCAGTAACAGAAACCTGGTTTAAGGCTCCAGAGAGCACCCCAGCACTACCAGGCTACAACTCATACCATACATTTCAGCCACAGAACCCAAACAGAAATACAAAAGGTGGGGGCATATCCATATTCATCAAGGATACCCACACCTCCAGGTTAGTGGCACAGCACGATGCTTCAGAGATCATCCACGTGCAACTAACAATGGGCAAAACTGCAGTTCAAATTGCAGCTTGCTACAGATCACCCACCATTTCCTAGGACCCCCATTCCGCATTTCTGGAAACACTGGGAAACATAAAGGTCCTACCAAACACCCTAATATTGGGTAATTTCAATTACCCAAACATTAACTGGGAGAACTACTCAAGTACTAATTCCCTTGCCCAACATTTCCTAGAATTTATAAACTCAAATGCCCTGGTTCAACTGGTCAACACTCCCACCAGAGGTGACAACATATTGGACCTGGTCATCACCAACATGGGCGACCGGTGTTCCACACCGGAGGTCAACCCGTCGCTGGTTAGATCTGACCATAAACAAATCACTTTGGATATCCATATTCTGCCCCCACCCCCAGACAAGAAAACCACTGTGAAAAACTTTTCAAAAGCAAACGTCATGTTACTTAGGACTGAGGTGGAAAGTTTCAAAGCCGCCATGCTGAAAGATAATGCTGTCTAAGCTGCAAAATCCTTTACTAATGCATTCTACGGGCACCTACAAGAATGCATGGATCGTGCCATCCCAAGCAAAACCAAGACTCACTCCTCCAAGAAAAGGAAACAGTCTGGTGGACTCCTGCCATAAACAAGCTATACAATAGAAGGAGGAAACTAGTACAGAAAGGAGTAAAATCCCAAGAAGGGAAGACATCCCTGATCAGTATCAGCAAGAAACTATGATCCCTCATAAAATCATCCAAGGTGAGCTTTGAAGAAAAATTGCCAAAGACTTCAAAGATAACCGCAAGGCATTGTTTAGCTATGTCAAGAATCTAAGTGGTAATGCTCAGATCTGCTCGGATTTAATGCAGAATGGCACAAAATACACTAAACTGACCGATATCACCAAAATCCTGGCAGACAGGTTCAGAGCAAACTTTACCCCCCTCTCACCCTCAAAAGGGCCCATAACCATACCAGAAGAATGTAGATTCCCTGAAATTGCAGACACTCAGGTTAAAACAGCCCACTCCAAAGCCAAAAACACAGCATCAATGGGATCAGATGGTGTCCCAGGCTGCATCCTACATGAGCTCAAAGACGAATCAACCCCTCACCTAAACACACTGTTCAAACTCAGCCTCTCCACAGGCTATGTACCCATAGAGTGGTGCACAGCAATGGTTATTCTGCTCCAGAAAGGTGGAGCCACAACAGACCCCGGGAACTATCGCCCTATAAGCCTGACTAGCTTCGTCTGCAAGGCTATGGAGCAAATCATCATGGAACTCATTAACAGAGACATTGGAAACCTCCAAACACTGGACCCTACCCAGTTCGGCTTTGTTAAAGGCAGATCATGCCTCCTAAACCTGGTGGACTTCTTTGAGAGAGTTACCAAGGCTATAGATGAGGGAAAGGTGGTACACACAGCCTACCTAGACCTCGCTAAGGCCTTCGACACCATTCCCCATTCTGGTATTATAGACAAGCTCACCAGCCTGAACATAAACCCCTACATCACAAGATGAGTTGCCAACTGGCTCATGAACAGAACTCACATGGTGAGAGTTGTGGGAGCTAGGTCCGACTCTAAACTGGTTACAAGTGGCGTTCCCCAGGGCTCAGTCCTAGGACCCCTCCTGTTCGGCATATACTTCTCAGAGGTACAGGCAAGCACAGGAGGGCTATGGCTGACCAAGTTTGCAGACAACTGCAAACTAGGGGCTATAATTGACTCTCCGGCTGACACAGACATCCTCCAAAAGGGTCTCACTGAGATGGATGCCTGGTGTCAATATCATGGTCTCAAGCCAAATCCAAAAAGTGCATAGTCATCCCCTTTGGAAAAAACAAAGTATCCACAAACTACCTCATAGATGGTAGTCCCCTAAATACGGAAGACATAATAAGGGATCTGGGGACCCAAGTAGATAGTAATCTCACCTTTGATAATCACATTGCAAAAGTGGTTAGAAAATCCTTCTACATGGCCCACCTAATCACAAAAGGGTTCACATCCAGATCAAAAGAGGTCATTGTGCCCCTCTACTCATCATTCATCAGACCCATCATAGAGTACAACTCCCCATTTGGAATGTACCTTACAAGACACCTGCAACAGCTGGAAAGACCACAGAAGTACCTCACCAAGAGGTACACTGGCCTCAAACAGATGCCCTCGACTGAAGAAACTCCAGCTGTACTCGGTTGCATACCGCCTACTCAGGGGTGATCTCTGCCTGATATACAAGGCCATGTCCAACCCAGAACTGATGGACATGCTCCACCTGAAGAAAACATTATCCCCTCGAGCCACACGCTCTACATGCTGGAGGGATAGATGCCTGTCCCAGAGACTTCCCATGCTTTGGAACAAGATCCCAATCTACATTAGGCAGAGCTCCTCGCTAACACTCTTCAAAAGAAACCTTGACGAGTGGATGGGAAACAGAAAGTGTAACTCGGGGATCACTTCAGTGGCTTTGCTGGACAGAGGCACAGGGAACTAATCTAAGGGGACGGCGAAAGACAGCACATTCTGGCTAGGCTTATAAATGCCTTCGGGCAGATAGTCTAGAACCTACCTATGAACCTATGATGGTGATGGCCCTGACACATTTGTCATACCTCTCACCTTCATAGCAAGAAATCTGGACAAAGCCATAAATAGAAGTGGGACAAAGGCCCAAAAATAAGGGCAATTTTTAAATATTGCTCTTATAAACTTAGAAAGATAATAGAATAGTAGGTCTTGCATTAGTATGAATTTTCTGAAATGTATGAAATCTAAAACTCAAATGTCTGTCATTATTTTCTAACTTCAGTCTTTAATGATTTGCCACTAATTTGCCAGAAAACCACAATTTTATGAAAAACAGACCAAAAATGTGATGCAAAAATATAAAATAGCCACACAATACAGCTGGGAACCTGTCAAAGAAGGGACACTTTTTAATATTAGTACTGTTAAGTTGAGCAGCTGACAAAATAAGAGAATCTACATGCATTTCTGAAATAAAAGTATCTATAACTCTGATCATTACAATTATTTCTTAATTGTAAACCCTCCACATTTTCTTCCAAAACTGACATTTTGCTGAGGGACTATTAGGGGGAGAGCAACATTTTGAGCCAAAGTTGGGGACAGTTGAGAGGTTTGGCTATACCTAATTCTATAAAGCGATTTATTTGCATGAACCTCTCAACCTCTTAATGCAGGAAATCTGGACAAGGCCAAATATATTGGGGGAACATACAGACAGTGCTAAAAATTGCTGTTGTATAAACTTAGACAATTGATAGAATAACAGGTCTTGCTTTAGCATGCATTTTTCTGAAGGGTATAAAGTCTGAAACTCAATGTCTGTCATTATTTAGTGCCTTCATTCCTAATTGATTTGCCAGAAAACCACACATTTTATGAGGAACAAACCAAAAATAAGAAGTCAGAATCTATTCATTCTGTAAAAATCTGGACATTTGAGAGGTATAGTTCAGCCAGGGCTGTCTTTGAGTTTGCCACCCTTCCCTCCTCGCAAAATCATGGTCGAATGGGACCTCCCCATGCAGCTTTCCAATGTCCCATTACTTGGTTATTTCACCCCATTTACCATAAACGCTGTAATGTGCATATTGCTTTACTTCTACAATGATTTGGATTTCATTTAAAAGTTTTATTTTACATTTTACAGCACAAACACTAATAGACATCTGCTAAAGAAAGATGTGCAGTCTCACAATGAAAATAGACTTAGCATTAAAACTTCTCTGCCCTTGAAACTCACATTCATTGAAACAGCATTGAAACCCACATTCAAAGAAAACACATCTGGCCAGTGGCAGATAAAGATTAACTTTTGGCTGTTTTCAAATTATAGGCCCCTTGCACAGGAAACATACAGGTGTTCTTTGATACACCTTCCTGATTGTATTAAATTAAATTCCTTGTATAATATAGTACAGTTGTTAGAGGTAATTTTAAATTTATTGTTTTGAACATTGTTCCAGTAAACAATGAAACAAAATGCATGCTCCAGTGATGACGAAACTGCCCGATTCAGAACATTTCCATAATAAAAGTCTACACAAACTTCTACAATCCACCAGTATCAGTAAATATGCACAATCTCTGCAGAAGTAAAAGTCATCTAAATAAGTCCACTTTAAAGAGATCTGTAACTAATGAAGAGGTTGCTGCTAACAAACAACTTTATATTTAATTGTTTCATCTACAAATAAAGTGCATGTTGCCCTTGAGAAATAAATTGCCCATGTTACATTAGAAAAATGATATGCTAGTAATATTGCAATAAGAAATGGATGGCAAACTGATAACAGGTTGATAGTTACTAGGTATCTCCGCCAAAGAGGACATTCTCTGGACTGCTGCATCCACCCCCTTTAAAAGTATAACACAGTACAGTAATGAATTTACATACTGTGGGAATAGAACCCACAGCCTTCTGCATTGAAAGCAAGTACACTACCTGCTGTGCCATTAACAATGCAAGCTGACTCAAAATAAGCAGCACTAAACTTCTCTTCCCCTGAAGCTCTTGTGCCTTGTAAAATCCAGTCAACACTCAGCTGTATCTCTCAACTTTGTAGCACATGAACACAAGAAATCTGGAAAAAGCCAAACTTTATTGAGGGGCAGAAGCCCAAAAAACAGGGACACATTTTAAACATTGCATGTATAACCTTGGAAAGTTGGTAGAATAAAATGTTGTGCTACCGCCATGCATTTCACTTCCAAAACTTGAACCCAGGACCCTGTGCACTACAGTCAGAACAACATATCACTATGCCAAATCAGCTGTTTCTTGAAAGACAGGAAGACTGAAACTTAAATGGCTATCATTTAGTGAATTCAGTTCTCAACATAGCTCTCAACCTCTTAGAACAAAACACCTGGACAAAGCCAATAATGGGGGAATAGGGCCCCCAAACATATTCAGTGAATTCAGTTCTCACCATAGCTCTCAACCTCTTAGCACAAAAAAAACCCTGCTAATGGGGGAATTCAGTCCCAAAAATAGAGACACATTTCAAATATTGATCTTATAAACTTAGAAAATTGCTAGAATAAAATGCTTTGTGTTACAATGTACTTTCTGAAGAATGTGATGTCTGAAATTCAAATGTCTGAAAATCCAGAAAACTGTAAAACCACAAATTTTATGAGGAACAGAACAGAACAAAAATATGAGGCAAAAATCTGAATGCTTTTCACAAGTGGTGGGGGGTAGGGAATTCAGGTTCTTGCTATCTGCACCCAAGGCTGAGGGTTTGAACCTGAGTTACTCTCTCTAGCCACCAGTTATAGTTAACTGGGGCATTACACACACACACACACACACACACACACACACACACACACACACACACACACACACACACACACACACACGCACAAACCATTGCTCTGCCCGATAGCCAAGCTTTATTAAAAGCAAAACAGCCAGAAGTCCCTGAACAGCCAGCTGTTTCCTCCATAAGCCTTTGTGCCAGAATGCTGAGCATGCATGTGTGTGCTGTCTCTATGCGTTCCAAGCATGCACAAACTGCAGACTATGCAGTCCGATCCCTTTCCAGTCTATGCGATTTTAACCACATAAACATCTTGGGCATCTGTAAGACTTCTGCCTTCTTCTGAATGGTTAAACTGCAGTCCAGATTTGAGTTTCCACACATGCATGTGTGAGTTCCAGGATTTCTTTTATTTTGGTTTTCAGCTGGGGGAGCTGCAGTCCTGTAGCCCAATAGCACGAGCTGCCACTGATGTGGACAACTAATGGGCTGTTTCTATTAGTCATGCTCTGTGCTACTGTTGTAGGGCAACACTGTGTGAACATCACTGTTTTATCTGTTTACTTCTGTACATGGGGATTGTCATGACTCAAAGGTGTGGGTTAGATGCTGCTGTGTTGCCTGAGCTAGGATTTATGGCCAAAATCTCACCCACTCTATGTTTTCTCACCTCTGTGTCCTACTAATCATCTTCTGAGAGCTCTGACTGGTCTGATAGCTCATGTCAGGCATCTGGGGTTCTTGAGGTATGTCACCCACACCTGCAGCTGGTAGGCTACTGTGTTTGGATGTAAATAATCATGTTCTGCAGCATGGCCACACTGTGCCCATCTGCAATGCCTTTTCTTGTGTGTATTGCAGTGCACTCTCAGATGTATCCAGACATCTGAATCTTGCTTTCAACATGACTAGCATATGGTCAATAATGTTCTATGTTGCAGTGTGTGCTCTGTCATATGTATGGGGCACTGTATGGTATCACAAGCCAAGGCTTCATTGGATAACTGCAGTCACCTGGTTTTAAAGGGATGAGAAAGGATGTTTGCTCATTATGCTTCCTGTTGTGATGATTGGTTACTGCTTACAGTATAGAGGTAGTCATATACTCAGCTAGTAGGAGCCCCTTTGGTATTTCACCATGTTGGAAAGCAACCCTCAGATCACTTGCCCTTCAAATTTCTACACCATGCAGACTACCAGGGTGTGTTGTCATGATATTGATAACGAGGCCATCTCTGGAGCTTACCACCTGACAATTGAGCGATGGCTATCCCTTTCTACTCATAGGTTCATAGGTTCATAGGTTCATACTAGGCTATCTGCCCGAGGGCATTTATAAGCCTAGCCCATAGTTTTGTGGCTTACGCCACCCCTTTAGTTTGGAGAAACTATGCCCATTATTTTGCTGTGCCTCTGTCGAGCAGTGACACTGAGGTAACCCCTGGGGTGTATCTGCGATCTCCCATCCATTGGTCAAGATTCCTCTTGAACAAGGCCAGCGAGGTGCTCTGCCTCACATAAACCGGGATTTTGTTCCACAGCATAGGGAGTCTTTGGGTGATGAATCTATCCCTCCAGCACGTCCTATTAATAACCGTGTCGAGGTTTAAGTCTCCCGCCCTTGTGGCTCTGAGGGATCTAGATTTTTTGAGATGAAGCATGTTCATCAAATCTGGGTTTGACATGGCCTTGTATGTCAGGCATAGGTCACCTCTGAGCAAGCGGTAAGCAACTGAATATAACTAGAGTTCTTTCAGTCGGGCAGCATAAGACAGATTTTTGAGACCCTTTATCCTTTTGGTGAGGAACTTTTGTGGCTTCTCCAGCTGCTGCAAGTGTCGGGTCAGATACATTCCGAATGGGGCATTGTACTCGATCATTGGTCTGATGAGTGATGAGTATAGGGAGACTATGACTTCCCTTGATCTAGATGTGAATCCCTTCATGATAAGGTGGGCAATGTAGAAGGTCTTCCTAACTACTTTAGCAATATGAGTGTCGAATGAAAGGCTACTGTCAACCTGGGTTCCCAGGTCCCTAATAACTTCTTCTGTGTTCAGGGGATTGCCACCTATATGGTAGCTAGGGGTAACCTTATTTTTCCCGAAGGGTATGACTATGCATTTCTTGGCATTTAACTTTAGGCCATGGCTCTGGCACCAGTTATCCGTTTCTGTGAGACCCTTCTGAAGGATATCTGTGTCGGATGTGTTTTCAACTACGGCGCCCAGTTTGCAGTCATCTGCAAACTTTGTCAGCCATAACCCTCCTGTGTTTGCTTGTACTTCAGAAAAGTAGATGCCAAACAAGAGTGGGCCCACGACTGAGCCCTGTGGGACACCACTTGTGACAGGCTTTGAGTCTGACATGGCGCCAGCAACTCTAACCCTGTGGGTTCTGTCACTCAGCCAGTTTGCAACCCATCTTGTAATGTATGGGTTTACATTTAAGTTGATGAGTTTTTCAATGATACCTGAGTGAGGTATTGTATCAAAAGCCTTTGCCAGGTCTAGGTAGGCTGTATGGACTGCCTTTCCCTCGTCAATGGCCTTGGTGACTGTTTCGAAAAAGTCAACCAAGTTTAGAAGGCATGATCTGCCTTTGACAAAGCCAAACTGGGTTGGATCCAAAGTCTGCAAGTTCCCTATGTCTTTATTTATGAGATCAATTATGATCCTCTCCATGGCTTTGCAGATAAGGCTTGTCAAGCTAATGGGACGGTAATTTCCAGGGTCGGTGGAGGCACCGCCTTTGTGGAGTGGGACCACAGTCGCTGTGCGCCACTCCTGGAGTGTATCCGGAGGTGAGACTAAGATTAAACAGCTGTCCTAACTGTGGGTTTAATTCCTCGTTGAGTTCATGGAGCACACAGCCGGGGACACCATCAGGTCTCATGGATGCTGTGTTCTTTGCCTTGGAGAGCAGTTCTCACCTGGGCGTTAGAGATGTTTGGGGGCTACAATCATTTGGTATAGATATCTCTCCTTTAGGGGAGGGGAGTTTGCACTGAACCTGTCAGCCAGTATGTTGGCAATGTCTGTAGGATCAGTAATCTTCACATCATTTTGAACTAATTCTGAGCATATCTGGGAGTTTCCTCCTAGGTTTCTGACATAGCTAAAGAGTGCCTTATGGTTGTCTTTAGAGTCCTTAGCTATTTTTTCTCAAAATTAGCTTTGGATGATTTTATGAGAGCTCTTAGCTTTTACTTATAGTGATCAGCGGTGTCTTACCTTTTAAGGATTTTGCTCTATCTTGTAGTAGCTTTCTCCTTTTGTTGTAGAGTTTGTTTATGGCTGGGGTCCACCAGACTGGACGCTTGCCTTTGGTACAAAGAGTCTTTGTTTTGCTTGGGATTGCCTGATCCATGCAGCCCTGCAGGTGCTGGTAGAAGGCATTTGTAAGTGATTCAGCGGTTTGAGTAATGTTAACCGCCGGCTCAGGGGCCTTAAAGGAGACCACACTAGTCTTTAGAAGTGTGAAGTCGGCTTTCGAGAAGTTCTTTACTATGGTCTTTTTCATTTCGGGTGGGGGCGGGATGAGGACCTCCAGCGAGATTAGTTTGTGATCAGATCTCACCAGTGAGGGGTATACTTCCGGCGTTGAACATTGTGCTCCCATGTCTGGTACCACTGGGGTTTTGATTTTGATATGGGTACACTCAGTTGCACCAAGGACATGGAGAAGTTGACAGTGGTACAGAACTGATGATTGACAGTCCTGCATCCATTGTGGTGCATGTTACCCCCAGGAACTGTGCTAGAATGTGACTGGCAGCTGTCTGGGATGCTCAAACAGCATTCGCATATGCTGCTGGAATGTTCCATAGGCCACTGCACCCAGACTCAGACACACTATTGTTTCTACCGGTACTGGGTTACCCCGCAGACTGTGAGCTTACATGTGGAATGCACATGTCTTGTAAACAACCTGCACCAGATCTCTGTCTAATCTGCATCTGTTTATTATTTCCTGTTCAGAGAGTTGGCTTAACTGTAGCCTGGCTCAGCACCATGCTTGCTGCCTTTTAGAATACATTTGCAGAATGTCTTCCATTATGGTTTGTAGGACCCCAGCCTGCTGTAGTGCTTTAAATGTCACTTGTATATTTTTAGTTATATTTTGCAGACTCCACAGGATTGCTTAGGAATTCATAGAATAAAGTAGCATTAATGGTAAGCACAAATGGCTTCTACTGAGCGCTTTCATGAAACTGTTGGCAAACTAGTCTGTTACATTTTATTTGTACTGGACACACCCATTGTGTTTTGGAATCCAGTGGGCTATGCTGACCAAATAGTTACTTGCTCCTATTTTAATGTCCATTAAAAAATCATGTTCACAGCTGATGTGCTGACTTTTTCCTTTGATGTACTGTGCTGTCAGCAACTTTCTTTGGAATCTGTCCCTATACAGAGGCAAAACAATCACCATGTAAAACTAATTGGAGTGATGAATTAAATGGAAAAACTGCAGAAGGAATGTGGCAGGTTTTGAAAGGGAAAAAAATGTTTAACATTAGGATCTAGGTTTACAAGGTCAGGAGGATATCTTTCTATAAGAACAAGATACTTAAAATGAAAGATAAAACATATAACAAAATGGAAATGAGGTTAAACTATAACTTTGAAAACTAGAAGAAATAAAGTGGATAGACAGACTAAACTTGTGTGAGACGATAAGGAAAGATTTGAAGAAAATGTATATCAAGATAATGAACATAATGGGAACCCATTTATACATGTTTAATATTTAATATTAGCCCCACATTCTTTACCTCCATTTTTAGTACATTAAGCACTTCCTTTATCCACCGATATTAAGTCATATGGCTATGACCAGAAACATGTGTTCTAACACCCTAAGTTCTCACTGTGCTTCATTCACCTACCACTCTCACATTCAAATAACAATGCAAATAACACTCCATAAAAGGGGACACCTCTGCTCAACTTTTCTTTTTAAGCTAACAATTTTACTTAATATCAGATTAACCGTAACCTTGTTACAAGTGCATATATTTTATTTATTTATTTATTATTATTTATTTGACATTTGTTAACCAGGTTGGTCCAACTGAGCCAAGGGCCCATTTTCAGTGGAGACCGAAGGAGAAAAGCTCCAAACAATATACAGACAATGTACAAAAATTACAAATAATATACAGACCATATACAAAATTCAAAAGACATAAAGTAACATAACGGTCAAAAAGTACAATCACATAACATGATCAAATAAGCTCCAATCTATAGCACAGAACTCAGTAATCAAATGAAAATTACATTACAAAAGTGTACAATGTACGAGAGGTACACTTAGTCGATTAACTAAAGAGGCATCGCATTGGAATAGGTTCCATCCTTTTGATGCAAGAGGATAAAAATCAATGATTTACATGTCAGAAAGCAGCTGAAATAGGAGGACATCATTTTAATAGAGTAACCGAGGAGTAAGTCCAAGAGAGGGGATGTAGAGACAAAGTGCTGCCATGTGGGGGCTTGGCATGGGCAGGACCAAGTCGTTAGGAGATAGTGCTTTAATTATTTTTTAAAGTGGAGTTTTTGGGAGATATTTCTTATATTGAGGGGGAGTGTGTTCCAGACAAGAGCAACTGAGAATTTGTAAAGGGACTTCCATATCTCTCTCTCTCTCTCTCTGTCTATATACATATATATATATATATATATATATATATATATATATATATATATATATAAGCTAACTAATCTTTCTACCAAGCCACACTCCCTTAATATTTTATGTGTACTATCATACACTGCACTGTCAGAAGCTTTTTCTACATCTCTCACTACCACTTTACATTCATTTGTCCCTTGTTATGCAATTACTTCTCTGAACAAAATCATTAATTCCCTTATATTCTTCTCTCTGTGCATTCCTTCTTTCATTTATCAGATAATGCAATACTTTTGGCATCATCTTTTTAATTTTTTTTCATAAACAGTTATAATTATTGTTGCTTAATGTCAGTGTTTCATAGGTGAATATTAGGCTAGGTGCCCTGAAGATTATCAACCTAGCCAATAACCTGGCCTCAGAATCAAAAATTGTACCTTGTTTTTATAAGATAAAGACCTTACTCATTATGTCAAACCCACTGTAGCAATCAGTGCTGGATGACAAAGATAACATGTTGTTAACCATGTAAACATGTGTTGCATGTGAACTAGCAAGTGTTGCAAACATACAAGTGTATAGTCATATGTAGCATTACTGTCGTCTGTATCTGTGCTAACAGTCACGTGTACCATTACTGTCATCAGTATATGTACTAACAGTCACATGTAGCATTACTATCATCAGTATCTGTACTAACAGATACATGTACTAACAGTCACATGTAGCATTACTGTCAGCAGTATCTGTACTAACAGATACATGTAGCATTACTGTCGTCAGTATCTGTACTAACAGTCACATGTAGCATTACTGTCGTCAGTATCTGTGCTAACAGTCACATGTAGCATTACTGTCATCAGTATCTGCACTAACAGTCACATGTAGCATTACTGTCGTCAGTATCTGTGCTAACAGTCACATGTAGCATTACTGTCGTCAGTATCTGTACTAACAGTCACATGTAGCATTACTGTCGTCAGTATCTGTACTAACAGTCACATGTAGCATTACTGTCGTCAGTATCTGTACTAACAGTCACATGTAGCATTACAGTTGTCAGTATCTGTACTAACAGTCACATGTAGCATTACTGTCATCAGTATCTGTACTAACAGTCACATGTAGCATTACAGTTGTCAGTATCTGTACTAACAGTCACATGTAGCATTACTGTCCTCAGTATCTGTACTAACAGTCACATATAACATTATTGTCGTCAGTATCTGTACTAACAGTCACATGTAGCATTACTGCCATCAGTATCTGTACTAATAGTCACATATAGCATTACTGTCATCAGTATCTGTACTGACAGTCACATATAGCATTACTGTCATCAGTATCTGTACTACAGTCACGTGTAGCATTACTATCATCAGTATCTGTACTAACAGTCATATGTAGCATTAATATTGTCAGTATCTGTACTAACAGTCACATGTAGCATTACTGTCATCAGTATCTGTACTAACAGTCACAAGTAGCATTACTATCACCAGTATCTGTAATAACAGTCACATATAGCATTACTGTCATCAGTATCTGTACTAATAGTCACATGTAGCATTATTGTCATTGGTATCAGTACTAACAGTCACATGCAGCATTAC
Source organism: Protopterus annectens (assembly GCF_019279795.1). NCBI lineage: Eukaryota > Metazoa > Chordata > Ceratodontiformes > Protopteridae > Protopterus > Protopterus annectens. The sequence continues at coordinate 1,284,565,689 of NC_056747.1, forward strand.
TGTCATCAGTATCTGTACTAACAGATATATGTAGTATTACTGTCATCAGTATCTGTACTAACAGATATATGTAGTATTACTGTCATCAGTATCTGTACTAACAGTCACATGTAGCATTACTGTCATCATTATCTGTACTGACAGTCACATGTAGCATTATTGTCATTGGTATCAGTACTAACACTCACATGCAGCATTACTGTCATCAGTATCTGTACTAACAGATATATGTAGTATCACTGTCATCAGTATCTGTACTAACAGTCACATGTAGCATTACTGTCATCAGTATCTGTACTAACAGATGTATGTAGTATTACTGTCATCAGTATCTGTACTAACAGTCACATGTAGCATTACTGTCATCAGTATCTGCACTAACAGTCACATGTAGCATTACTGTCATCAGTAGCTGTACTAACATGTGCCAATGACAAATAAACACTGCATAACACAACTTGAAACTAGCTACCTAGGTCAGATGAATGATCAGTAAAATCCTGTGGCATCAGACATTTGAAAGACCACCTACATTTTAGTCAGTGGTCAGCTTAGTGGTCATCATTGCCACAGAGTCAGAATGACACAACAGAGCACACATTGTATCAGCTGACAGTGTTACTCTAATACAGTCTAGGGTGCCCATGCTGATGGCTCACACTGTGGTCCCAGCTGCCCCTACCACATCCAGAAACAGTCAGCCCACAGTACTGTACCAAAGGGCTTGATGAGGTGACAGTAGCATTTTGGGACTCAGTGTAGATAGGAGCAGTACTGTGATGTGACAGTCTGGATATGACTGCTGGTCTCAGTGGAGTGACCAACAGCAGATGTGCATGCTCATTGCAGCACAGACATTGATGTCTGCGAGGGGCTCTGCCTCTCCCCACTGGAGGTAATCTGCTTAGTATAGATATGGCACTTAACACCTGGTTAGTACTATGGTACAGCTCTAACACCACCGTAACAAGACTTTCAATGGAGCATGAAACAGATAACACACTATCATGCTGTGCAGCCAGTGCTGCTATGACCTTTGCTTGTCTGTGATCCTGACCTTCATGTAACACATTCAGTCGGGGTGTTACACGATCGGTGGCACAGGCAAGAGCAAGCAGGTACGAGCCATGACAGCACTGTGGACATTCATGTTCCTGTAATAGTAGATGGAAAGCCTCTGACACGCATCCATGCAAATCAGCTGGACTCCCACATTGTAGTCTGACTGGAAGTACTAGTGTGTCATCATTACCAGACTCTACATGGGACACTGGGTCTTGATCATCATCGTGTCTGTCATCTGATTTCCCCACATCATCAGAATGTCCAGCCACAGTATACTCCATGTTGGAGGCTACATCATGAACTATATGGCTGTCCCTTTCTGGGGCAGACAATGAACCCAATGGAGTGCCCTGTGTCATGGGCTATGCTAGCATACTTAGGCACATCACATCCCACCTCAGGATCAGTGGATGGGCTACTGGAGGTGACAGGCAGTGGATGTGCTAAAAAAGAGACAGATGACACATCACATACTTTCACAGAAATCAAATGATGCACTGTAGGACTGAAATATGGGACAACTATATGAGGACAATGCTAATGATATTACCATGACATTGTGGCTTTGGGTGGTTCAGTGTCCCTATTTATAACTGAGATATGCCATGTATATGAGTACAATGCTAATGGTATTACCAGGACATCATAGCTGTGGGTGGTTCAGGGACCCTATATATAACAGAGATATGCCATGTATATGAGTACAATGCTAATGTTAACACCAGGACATCATGGCTGTGGGTGGTTCAGAGACCCTATATATAAAAGAGATATGCCATGGATATGAGTACAATGCTAATGACATTACCAGGACATCATGGCTGTGGGTGGTTCAGGGACCCTATATATAAGAGAGATATGCCATGGATATGAGTACAATGCTAATGTTAGTACCAGAGCATTGTGGCTGTGGGTGGTTCAGGGACCCTATTTATAACAGAGATATGGCATGGATATGATTACAATGCTAATGTTAGTACCAGAACATTGTGGCTATGGGTGTTTCAGGAACCATATATATATATATATATATATATATATATATATATATATATATATATATATAAAACACAGATATGCCATGGATATGAGCACATGCTAATGTTAATACCAAGACATTGTGGCTGTGGGTGGTTCAGGAACCCTATATATAACAGAGATATGCCATGGATATGAGTACAATGCTAATGATATTACCAGGACATCGTGGCTGTGGGTGGTTCAGGGTCCCTATATATAACAGAGATATGCCATGTTGCCATGTATATGAGTACAATGCTAATATATATATATATATATATATATATATATATATATATATATATATATATATAAAACACAGATATGCCATGGATATGAGTACAATGCTAATGTTAATACCAAGACATTGTGGCTGTGGGTGGTTCAGGAACCCTATATATAACAGAGATATGCCATGGATATGAGTACAATGCTAATGATATTACCAGGACATCGTGGCTGTGGGTGGTTCAGGGTCCCTATATATAACAGAGATATGCCACGTATATGAGTACAATGCTAATGTTAACACCAGGACATTGTGGCTGTGGGTGGTTCAAGAACCCTATATATAAAACATAGATATGCCATGGATATGAGTACAATGCTAATGATATTACCAGGACATCATGGCTGCGTGTGGTTCGGGGACGCTATTTATAACAGAGATATGCCATGGATATGAGTACAATGCTAATGATATTACCAGGACATCATGGATGTGGGTGGTTCAGGGATCCTATTTATAACAGAGATCATCATCATCATCATCATCTCCTTTTGGTTGTTCCCATTAGGGGTCGCCACAGCGGATTATCTGTTTCCATTTCTTCCTGTCCTCTGCATCTTGTTCTATCACATCAACCACCTGCATGTCCTCTCTCACCACATCCATAAACCTTATCTTAGGCCTTCCTCTTTTCCTGTTACCTGGTAGCTTCATCCTTAACATCTTTTTCCCAATATACTCAGCATCCCTCCTCAGCACATGTCCAAACCAACGTAATCTTGCCTCTCTGACTTTGTCTCCAAACCTTCCAACCTGAGCTGACCCTCTAATATACTTATTCCTAATCCTGTCCATCCTCATCACACCCAGTGCAAATCTTAACAACTTCAACTCTGCCACGTCGAGCTCTGACTCCTGCCTTTTTGTCAATGTCACCATCTCCAATCCATATAACATAGCTGGTCTCACTACCCTCTTGTAGACCTTCCCTTTCACTCTTACTGGTACTCATCTGTCACAAATCACTCCTGACACTATTCTCCATCCACTCCACCCTGCTTGTAGTCTCTTCTTCACCTCTCTTCCACACTCACCATTACACTGAACTATTGATCCCAAGTATTTAAACTCATCCACCTTCACCACCTCTACTCCTTGCATCCTTACCCTTCCTCTAGCCTCCATCTCATTCACACACATATATTCTGTCTTAGTCCTGCTGACCTTCATTCCTCTTCTCTCTAGAGCATATCTCCACCTCTCCAGGGTCTCCTCCACCTGTTCTCTACTCTCACTACAGATCACAATGTCATCTGCAAACATCATAGTACACGGGGACTCCTGTCTGATTTTGTCTGTCAACCTGTCCATCACCATTGCAAATAAGAAAGGGCTCAGAACTGATCGTTGATGTAATCCCACCTCCACCTTAAATGCATCCGTCACACCCACCGCAGATCTCACCACTGTCACACTACCTCATACATATCCTGTACCACTCTTACATACTTCTCGGACACTCCCGACTTCCTCATACAATACCACAACTCCTCTCTAGGCACCCTGTCATATGCTTTCTCTAAATCCAAAAAGACATAATGCAACTCCTTCTGACCTTCTCTGTACTTCTCCATCAACACTCTCAGAGCAATCTGTAGTGTTCTTTCCTGGCATAAAACCATACTGCTGATCACTAATCATAATGTCCCTTCTTAACCTAGCTTCCACTACTCTTTCCCATACCTTCATGCTGTGACTGATCAATTTAATCCCGCTGAAGTTTCTACAGCTCTGCAAATCACCCTTATTCTTAAAACTCAGTACCGAAACACTTTTTCTCCATTCTTCAGGCATCCTCTCACTTTCCAAGATTTCATTAAACAATCTGGTTAGAAACTCCACTGCCATTTCACCTAAACACCTCCATGCTTCCACTGGTATGTCATCTGGACCAACAGCTTTTCCTTTCTTCATCCTCTTCATAGCTATCCTTACTTGCTCCTTGCTAGCCCATTGCACTTCATGATTCACTATCCGCACATCATCCAACCTTTTCTCCCTCTCATTCTCTCCATTCATCAACCCCTCAAAGTACTCTTTCCATCTGCTCAACACACTCTCTTCGCTTGTGAGTATGTTTCCCTCATTATCCTTTATCACCTTTACCTGCTGCACATCTTTCCTAGATCGGTCCCTCTGTCTAGCCAATCGGTGCAGGTCCTTTTCTCCCTCCTTAGTGTCCATCCTTTCATACAACTCTTCATATGCCTTATCCTTAGCCTTCGTCACCTCTTTCTTTGCCATGCACCTCATCTCCTTATACTCCTGTCTACTTTCTTCATCTCTCTGACAATCCCACTTCTACTTTGCCAACCTCATTCTCTGTATACTCTCCTGTACTTCCTCATTCCACTACCATGTCTCCTTGTCGTCCTTCCTCTATCCAGATGTCATACCAAGCACCTTTCTAGCCATCTCCCTTACTATCTCTGCTGTAGTTACCCAGCTATTTGGTAACTCTTCACTGCCACTCAGTGCTTGCCTTAATGTTAATATCAGGACATCGTGGCTGTGTGTGGTTCAGGAACTCTATATAACAGAGATATGCCATGTAATTTACATATCAAACAGATATGACAGATGCGGTTAATCCAAATACTAAAACCTAAAACTGATATCTTCTTCTGTGACTCCACTACCAGAGGTGAGGTTTGAAATACCACTGTCATGTGACAAGACAGACATATAGAAATCATCATTAAGCACATAGCAGGCTTTGTGTGGCATTCCACCTGTGATATAAGATACAGCAAATAAGATAGACACATACCTGATGGGTAAGGATGATGCAGACTGCCAGCAGCCTATGCAGGTGAACAAGACCACAGTAGTCATGGAAGACACAGATGTAATTATTAATAGAAAAATGCAGCAACCATATAGAGTGCCTTACCAGGTACATCCTCTCTGTTTGGCAAGCATATCATCTGTCATAATGCAGATCCTGTAGAATAGCAAGGCACACAGGGATAAACATTTAAGTATACTCCACAGTCATAACAGGAGACAGAAGCACACAACAACTATGGACCACACTAACAGGATATGGAGACACTTACATGACAAACAATGAACATGTTGATTAGATGTAACTGTGCAGGGAACAAGGCAACATGAATATCTTGGATCACAGGTGTGCTAGACAGAGCTGCATAATAAACAACTGAGCAACTTATCTTGTGTGTGTGTGTGTGTGTGTGTGTGTGTGTGTGTGTGTGTGTGTGTGTGTGTGTGTGTGTGTTTGTGTGTCTGTGTGTGTGTGTGTGTAGCTTCCTGGTCCATGTCTTGTAATAATGTATCTGTAGGTTTAAATGGCACATAAACATGAACATGTGTGTATACCGCACAGTCATAACGGGAGGCAGAGGTACATAATAACTGTGGATCACACTAATGGTTTATGGAGACATTTGTATGACGTGTTACTGCTGTGCGGGTGTTGAGGGACATATGCAAATGAAAAAGACAGCATCACACATGTTGCTGAGAGTTATATGTATGTACTGTGTTGGTAAGATACCAGGCCAGGGCACTAACATTGTGCATCCACATCAGGTGTGCATACTTCTCCTGCTGGATCACAATTATAACAATATGGTACAAATTGTGAATTAATGTCTTTCAATGATAAATGGTGTATGCTGCAGTGTTTGTGAATGTTGGACATACCTGTATGTCCTGGAATACCTGCTTCAATACCTCCCCCAGGTATCAAACAATCCCAGATGGTGGTATGATGTGAGGCAAGGCTGGGCCACCTCCAGTGACATTCCTCACCTGCTCATAACGGCAGAGTCTGTTGGCTGCATGGAGGATCATACCAAAGTAATTTAACTGACATTTATTGGGATCACCAACAGCACTCATCATTTTTGTAATATCTGTCCACACTTGACTCCTCCAGATGGTATTGCCCTTCCAACCAAGAAGGTTGCAGCCATGCTAGCTCAGAGCCTCAACTGTTATATCATTCTGTCTGTGTAAGAAATTGTGTACCCTATTTCTGATCAACATCTGGAAAACAGGGTGATATGTACATCTTAGAGCTCACATATTCACATGATAATGTTAAAAGCATATGTCAATTGAATGGCTCACCTCTCATTTACAATGCATAACAATATGCAAAACACTCTGTGACATGCATACCACTGTTATGGATGGATAATCTGAATGAACATGAAAAATATGGTTGGATAAGTAATCCATATGGGCTAACAATATCAGCACATATATCAATCCATTTAACAATTTTGGATAGGTCATATACACAGAGGTGAGATTTGAACCCATGTCAGTGGATAATATAAAAAGTAAGGGTCAAACACATAACCAATGTGCCACAAACTCAGTACTACAGCAATGGTCTTGCCAGAGTTCCATGTACATCCAAACACAAATAGCATGTTGGTCTCAAGAATGTAGGATGCATCCCAGATATTATTGCCGTCAGTGGCATACATCATAAAACATATTAGTGTCATTATTTGGTATGCAATATACTTACTGGAATCTATAAAGAAATAGGGCACAAAAGTGTCAGCATACTAAAATGAACTGTTATACAGTCATGGCTGCATATCACTACAAGAAACAGCATAGATTTAAACCATTCTAATATTGCCTCTATCAGTCTGAATGCACTTAATACTACTACTATACTACTAAGCATCAGGGAGTATCCATAAATCAGTCACTGAACATACAACTTAGGGAAATCCCTGTAAGTCATTGGTTTCTGCAAACATATGACAGACATTACAGATTATACTGGAATAATTACAGAGAAGTTTAATTCCTTCCATTTCTGTAGTTTACTGGGGCTGTTTCCTTTTTATCCATACAAATGCATATGGAGGAAATTCTTCTTGTCACTGATGGACATTTACATGTACTTGTTTATTTTTAATGTTTTTATTTTTATTTTTTACATTTACACATATGTATGCATATTGTTTAATTCTACCCTTTGCTTTATGTAACAGACAGATTGTAATGCAGATAATTAAAAAAAAAAAACATATGCATGAAAAGGGTCTATATCACGTTGTTGAAGTTTTACAACTTTGAACGCTATTTGGTCGAAATAAATGCAAATAATAAAAAATGTACCTGGCAGTTGTAAGCAGGGGGACAAGCCCCCCTGCACCCCCTACACCCCTCACTCTTTAAATATACCAACTCCGAGATCATAGGTTCATAGGTAGGTACTAGGCTATCTGCCCGAGGCCATTTATAAGCCTAGCCAGAGTGTGTCAGTTTTCGCCACCCCATTGATTAATTAACTGAGCCTCTGTCAAGAAGAGCCAATGAAGTGATCTCAGGGGTGTATTTTCTGTTACCCATCCACTCGTCAAGGTTTCTCTTGAAGAGTATTAGTGAGGGGCTCTGCCTAATGTGGTTAGGAATTTTATTTCAAAGCATGGAGAGTCTCTGTGACAGGAATCTATCCCTCCAGCATGTTCTATTTATTGTTGTGGTGAGGTTTAGCTCACTAGAGTGCGTGGCTCGCAGTGACTTGGATTTCTTTAGGTGGAGCATGTCCATCAATTCTGAGTTGGACATGGCTTTGTAAGTCAGGCAGAGATCACCTCTGACTAAGCGATATGCCACTGAGTACAGCTGGACTTTTTCCAGTTGGGCTGTATAGGACATATGTTTGAGACCAGTAATTCTCTTGGTGAGGTACTTTTGTGGTCTTTCCAGCTGTTGGAAGTGTCTTGTGAGGTACATCCCAAATGGGGCATTGTACTCTATGATGGGTCTGATGAGTGACGAGTAGAGGGGCACTATAATCTCTTTATTTCTAGATGTGAACCCTTTAGTAATTAGATGGGCCACATAGAAGGATTTCCTAACTACTTTGGGAATATGATTGTCAAAGGAGAGATTACTATCTACCTGGGTCCCCAGATCTCTTATTACCTCTTCTGTATTAAGGGAACTACCACCTATGTGGTAATTCATGGGTGTTTTGTTTTTCCCAAATGGGATGACTATGCATTTTTTGGCATTTAGCTTGAGACCACGGCTTTGACACCAGGTGTCTGTCTCAGTAAGGCCCTTTTGGAGAATGTCCGTGTCAGCGGGAGAATCAATTATGGTTCCCAGTTTGCAGTCATCTGTGAACTTGGTTAGCCATAGTCCTCCTGTGTTTGCCTATACTTCTGAGAAGTATATGCCGAACAGTAGGGGTCCCAGGACCAAGCCTTGTGGGACACCACTTGTGACTGGTTTAGAGTCAGACCTGGAGCCCGCTATTCTTACCGTGTGAGTTCTGTCTGTAAGCCAGTTGGTAACCCATCTTGTGACATAGGGGTTTATGTTCAGGCTGGTGAGTTTTTCTATAATTCCCGAGTGGGGAATTGTGTCAAAAGCCTTGGCGAGGTCAAGGTAGGCTGTGTGAACCATCCTTCCCCTCATCTATAGCCTTGGTGACTATCTTGAAGAAGTCAACCAGGTTTAGTAGGCATGATCTGCCCCTAACAAAGCCGAACTGGGTTGGGTCAAGTGTTTGGAGGTTCCCAATGTCTTTGTTAATGAGTTCCATGATGATACGCTCCATAGTCTTGCAGACCAGGCTAGTCAGGCTTATGGGGGGATAGTTACCAGGGTCAGTTGTGGTCCTTCCTTTGTGGAGTGGAATAACCATTGCTGTGCACCATTGTATGGGCACATAGCCTGTGGAGAGGCTGAGGTTGAACAGTGTGTTTAGGTGGGGGGTTAGTTTGTTCTGTAGGTCATGCAAGACACAGCCTGGGACACCATCTGGCCCCATTGACGCTGTGCTTTTGGCTTTTGAAAGGGCTGTTTTCACCTGTGCGTCTGTGATTTCTGGGACACTACATTTTTCCGGTATTGTTGTGTGCCCTTTTGGGGGTGGGAGGGGGGTGAAGTTTGCACTGAATCTATCTGCCAGGATGTTGGTAATATCAATAGGTTCAGTATATTTTGTGCTATTTTGCACTAGCTCAGAGCATATCTGTGAGTTGCCACTTAGATTCTTGACACAGCTAAAAAAGGCTTTGTGGTTATCTTTCAAATCCTTAGCTATTTTTCTTTTGAAGTTAGCCTTGGATGATTTTATGAGGGACCTTAGTTTCTTACTGTTACTGATCAGGGATGTCTTTCCTTCTTAGGATTTGCTTTTATTCTGAACTAGTTTCCTCCTTCTATTGTATAGCCTGTTTATGGCAGGGGTCCACCAGACTGGTTTCTTTCTTTTAGGTGAATGACTCTTGGTTTTGCTAGGGATGGCACGATCCATGCATCCTTGTAGGTGCTCATAGAGTGCATTTGTAAAGCTTCCTGCATCTTGGCCACTGTTATCCTTTAGCGTGGGGGCTGTGAAACTTACCACCTCTGTCTTAAGTAAGGTGAAGTTTGATATAGAAAAGTTTTTCACTGTGGTTTCCTTGGTTGAGGGTGGTGGTGGTGTGGTGTGGACATCCAGAGTGATTAGTTTATGGTCTGATCTAACCAGTGACAGGTTGACCTCCAGTGCGGAACACCTGTCGCCCACGTTGGTGATAACCAGGTTCAATATGATTTCACCTCTGGTAGGGGAGTTTACCAGCTGATCCAGGGCATTTGAGTTGATAAATTCCAGGAAATGCTGGACCTGGGAGTTTGTACTTGAGTAGTTTTACCAGTTAATGGTAGGGTAATTGAAATTGCCCAATATCAGGGTGTTCGGCAGGACCTTCATGTTTTCCAGTGTCTCCAGAAAGGGGGAGTGGTGGTCCTGGGTCATGGAGGGTGATCTGTAGCAGGCCACAATTTGCATTGCAGATTTGCCCGATGTTAGTTGCACATGGATGATCTTAGAGGTATCATGCTGCGCCACTAACCTGGAGGTGTAGGTATCCTTGATGAATATGGATGCATCCCCTCCTTTTGTGTTTCGGTCCATGTTCTGTGGCCGAAATGTGTGGTATGAGTTGTAGCCTAGTATTGCTGGGGTGCTCTGTGGAGCCTTGAACCAGGTTTCAGTTACTGCACAGATGTCGATGTTCTCCATAATGAGGAGTGCTTTGAGCGTGTGCATTTTGAGATTTAAACTCCTGGCATTGAGTAGCATAACCCTCATTTTTTTATTTGTGCTGTTTACGGACGTGGGTTTGACTTTTGAGCCTTGCCTAAAAAAGGCACTATGGGGGCACCAAGATCCTTGGCCAGTATTTGAAAGCCTAGGGATGACAGGTGCAAGCTGTCTCTTGCAAAGCAATCGGCTTGTCAAGCATGTTGCCTCAGGTTGACAGACACTGGATCCCCTTTGAATGACACCAGAAGCTTAGCCAATTGTTGAAATTGATAATTTGTTCTTTATACCGTGGTATCATTCTTGGTGAGGGCAGGATGCTACTCAGGTTCAGGGTCATACCCACCTGGGCTACATGATCAGAGAGCTCTTCCATGTCTCTTTTTATGTATTCCAGGGAGGTACGTCTCAGGTCATTCACACCAACATGAACAATGACAGAGTCATATTTGTACTTGTTCTGGAGTGACCTGAGTGCTTGTGTTATGTGACGGATTCTGGCTCTCGACAGGCAGCCAACAGTAACCTTCTCCTTGTCCAGCCTAGTGAGTGGGACTTCAGTGTGCCTGACTATAGAGTCACCTATTACTAGTGTGTTAGGTATGTTATTTTGCCTTAAGGGCTGTGATTGTGCGGGACACTGATTTTGTGTTTTATGTGTTGTCTGGTTTGTGACGGGAGGTGCATGTTTTTTGGGTGTCTGCTTTGGAGGTCTCTGATGCTTTTGCAGGTTTTTATTTAGAGCCTCCGAGTATGATTTTGTGTATTTATGTGTATTTTTTGCCAGTGTTGGTTTTGTATGTTTATGTGAGGCTGAAGGTGTGGTGCAAGTGTTAACCTTCTCGTTATGACTGTCTGTTCCAGTCTTGGGTGGAGAGAGCTTAGCCTCCAATTTAGCTTTACAATTGCATCTCTCGCATATGTTAATGCTTTGTGGTAGGAGGAGAGGGTTGTCTGTGTACATGAGGCAGTTGTAACATTGCCTCAGGATACCCAGGTTCGCCAGCTGGACTGGAGAGTATACCTGAAATTGCCCTTTGGTCATGCCTGAATAGTAGGGTGAGCTGCTTAGTTGCTTGGTTGGTGAGGGGTGAATAATGAGCCTTGCCCTGCTGGGCAATCAAGTGTCGGGGTATATTAGTGCTTGCTATTAGGTCTGAGCAAGTGCTGGACTGTAGGATGCTTTTTAAGTGCATAGGTTGAGAGTTAGACTACTTTCAAGGGAAAAACTGAAGAGGAGACTTGGTGGAGCTGGGAATAATTTAGCCCTAGCTAACCAGTGCTGCCCGGATGTGCAAAACTGTGCAAACTTGGTTTTTACAGCAGGGAAATGAAAGAGATAGAAATTAGCCCAAAATGGCCTATAAACTACTAACGTCTGGGCTGGAACTACTCCTCCAAGGACAGATGGCAGCTCAAAGCTCCCTCTCTCACATGTGAACAGAGAAACCTTCTTCTATCCAAGTAAGGGATGGGCAACTCAGAAACTTGTAACACAGCCCTGAATTCAGCAGTAGCCTGAAAACTGGACTATACGAGCTTAGAAAGGTGGGAAACAAGGAAAAAAATTTTTTTGAAAAAATAAGTCAAAAACAGTAAAAAATACACTTAAAACAGCTTTAAACAACTACAAACAGTAAAAATACACTTAAAACAGCTTTAGATGACTACAAGCAATCAGAAAAGGCTTTTAAACAAATTACCCAATTAACCAGTAAAAAAATCTCAAAACTGAGCCCTGTTCCTGTAGTCTTCAATCAGACTAGTTCTCACTGCACACTCCTGCCACTGGGGTGCAGGGGAACCTTCTCCAAAAAAGAAGGCCTGAATTAGTTTGTTTGTCTTTTCGGCTTTTCCTGGTTAGGGGTCGCCACAGTGGAACTGTGTCTGTTAATGATTGGCAGTCAATTTTTATGATGCTGAGTTGCCAGCCCGACGCCCAACCTTCAGCGAAGGCATGCCCATTCAACGCATGTCTTTCGGAGGCCACTACACCGTGGAGAGGACTTGCAGACTCCACACAGAAGGCAATTCAGCTGTGAATCGAAGAGGAGAACCTCTTGCTGTGAGGTAACAACGCTACTGCTGTACCACTACCAAGCCTGGATTAGTGCTCAAGTTATACAAACAAAGCTAGATTCAGCAGGCCTGAATCTAGTTTATGCAACAGCAAACAAGGCACACCAATTTCAGTAAGAAACAGTTCAAATATGCAGGCACTATAAGCCTCTAAGCAGAAATTCCCAGCTCAGAAGGGCAGAGTCCAGCTTCTCCTCCCGCAAGAGTGCAGACCACAAACCTTCTTAATGTAAAATGACTGGCCTGAAGCCCAAGTACTTAAACCAGAACTAATACACTTTTAGAATAACAGACACTGAGCCTTCAATCAGCAGTTCCTAACTTAGAAAGATGTAAGCTACCTGTCATGCCACAACAGTGCAGACCACAAACCTTCTTAATGTAAAACAACTGGTCTGAAGCCCAAGTGCTTAAACCAAAAGGCTTAGAATGATAGCTACACTTTAATCAGGTTACTACCAAGCAGTAATAAATACAACTGAATACTTTTAAGAAGGCCTGGATTAGTGCTCAAGTTATACAAACAAAGCTAGATTCAGCAGGCCTGGATCTAGTCTATGCTACAGCAAACAAGGCGCACCAGTTTCAGTAAGAAAGAGTTCAAATATGCAGACACTATAAGCATTTAACCAGGAATTCCCAGCTCAGAAGGGCAGAGTCCAGCCTCTCCTCTCACAAGAGTGCAGACCACAAACCTTCTTAATGTAAAATAACTGGTCTGAAGCCCAACTGCTTAAACCAGAACTAATACACTTTTAGAATAAATCGATCGCGCTACAGTGTAGTAAAGGCAAATAGTCTCTTTCCGCACTGTACTGCATTGTTGTGCGGTCTCGGAGTTGGTATATTTAAAGAACGGGGGTTTGGGGGTGCAGGGGGGTGCTTGCCCCCTGTTTACAACCACCAGGTAATTTATTTATTATTTTTATTTTTTTCGAAGTTTTACAACTTCGAACATATGGGTTTGACCATATAGCATTCAAAGTTGTAAAACTTCGACAACGTGATATAGACCTGCATGAAAACGTATTTCAGTTGATTTATACAGAATAATGATAACAGGTATGTGATAATAACAATGTATTCCACCACAACAAAGCCAGCAGGTGACAGCTTACCTTCTGAATATAGCTGTAAATTAGCTATGCCTTGTTTAACTGAGTGCATACCTTTAAGTACCATTTGCACCATACATAATTAATAAGGTTCATTAGCATTCAATGTTTTGGAATCCCATTTAAGAATATCCACATAAGTTCTTGAAAATCAGAGCATTAACCAATAGCACAGATTAAGTGTAAGGTGCTGAGCTCAACTGACTAATAGGTATCATTAAAAAGGACTATCTGTAACACATGCCTGATGTCCTCCAACAGTCTGCTACAATCCTATACGCACCGACTTTAATACATTTACTGCTCATACCATAGCTATCTGCGAATTGATCAGCAATTTTTGGAAGGCATTTTTCAACAACTTTAAAACTGCAGCAGTGAGGATGTCAGCTGAGAGGAGGCATCATCTGGATGGCAAACTGGACAGAGGAGAAGACCACCCAGATGCCCATTGTCTATGCTGGACATGTGAACATACCCCAGGGACTTCTTGCTGATCGACATCAGGAACCAGATTGTGAGGGAGCACCAGAGATGGGACTGTGTGATGCTGTGTTTGTCAACTGCATAAGTCTACCAGGCTGGCGTGCTCCCTATACCGGAGGGACACAGACCATCCATGCCAGAGGGTTGCTGAGGTATGACGCCAGCCAGCAGATGCCCATAGTAAGTTACATGATCCACACCTTCACACCTACATTATCATATATGTATGTAGTAAGTATATCTGTTTCTGTGATTCTGTGTTTTAAGTGTATTCCATGGGTATTTATACTGATAATAGTAATTCACAAGTAGGAATATAAGTTACACTCATTAAAGTTAACATTAGCATATCAACACATTTAGAGCTTATCTGCAATGATACTGGGCCAGTTTATATATTATAAAGGACTAATGATTATAGTTGAATATCCATACTGTAGTGGATATGTATTTATTTAATGCTTGTTTTATAAAACTTATAGCTTAAAGCTGCTGCAGTATTTTCACGTATTCTTTTCTTATACAAAGAACAGCTTGACTTCTGTTAGAGTTCATTAGAGCTTAGCAAGCAGGTGGTAAATGTTTCTTCTAATCATGCAACCTTGAAGGAAATGTATGTATCCTGTACTTTATGGAGCATGTATATGGACAAACTAAAAAAACTCCAGATATTCTGTCTCATATCACCTACTTAGAGGCGATCTCTGCTTGACATACAAAGCCATGTCTGACCCACTTCTGTTAGAAATGCTACATCTAAAGAAATCCCAGTCCCTCCACACCACACACTCCAGAGACCTCAGCCTCATTACCACAATCAACAGAACATACTGGAGGGACAGGTTCATAACCCAGAGACTGCCCATGCTATGGAATAGACTTTCCATACATGTCAAGCAGAGCACCTCACTGGCCCTCTTCAAGAGAAATCTTGATGAGTGGATAAAAAATAGAAAATTCACCCCACAGATCACTCCAGTGGCTTTACTCCACAGAGGAACTGGGAACTAAGGTCAGGCAGCACGATGCCAGGGTAATCCTATGGGCTAGACTTGTAAAGGCCCCAGGGCCATTAGCCTTGTACACACCTATTAACCTATGAGCCTATGTACTTTCATGGACCATAGTTGGTGAGAAGCTTGTTGAAGGTGAACATATAAACCCTGTTAAGATAAAAGCATGAGACATGTTTTAAGCTATCCTTCTATCTGTACCTGTTTATTCCCTTTACCTTGAAAATGTGTGTATGACTTTTATCACAGTTATGAAAGCTTTGAACCTTGTATGTTTTTTTTCTATTTAAGAAAATATAAAAGGGCTTATATCTGTGCATATGGTGAATCTCTCTATATTGAGCTATTCCATATCATAATACCATTCTAATAAATAATGTGTTTGCATCCAGCATCTTTGACCATTTGTGTATTGAACCTAGCTGGATGATATTAGGTGGTGAGAAATATTCCTTTTCAGTACGGACTTCACACATCTCACCATTACTGATATTCCATAATACCTGCCATTATAATATGTAGTGACTTGTGAAGTCCCTTAGCTGAAATGGTTAAGCAATATGACTAAGTGAGTGCTGTTTTTCAGTGTGCGGGTTCAAATGCCACTGTAGCCTATTTTTGAAAATATTGGTGCTGATTCATTTAATATTACACATCAGACGTGGAAGACTGTGTTTGGAAACCTATCCAGTACAGATTTTTACACATTTAGCATGGCCATAGTACATGGATACCTATATACTGCGGTGGTGGTACTGCGGTAGCGTTGTCGCCTCACAGTAAGACACTGTCCGGTTCGATTCTCAGCTAGAGCGTCTTCTACGTGGAGACATGTGTGAATGGGCGTACCTTCGTTGAAGGTTGTGTGCCAGGGCTGGTAACTCGGCATGTAAAAATCAACTACCAATCATTAGCGGACCGGAGTTCTGCTGTGGCAACCCCTAACCGGGAAAAGCCGAAAGACACAACAACATAGTACATGGATACCTATAGTGCTTACACTGCAGATGACTATGCATTTCCCTGCTATCTGTAAAGCTTCTAGAGACATCATACATATATATTTCTGTATGTGTGAATGCTGAGTAGTAGATAAATTAGTAAGCTCTACATTATAGGAATACAACGTGTTTGTTTTCATCACTTTCATGAAAGTAAGACTGGTGCAGGTCAGCTTGTTTGAAATATGTTGGAGTTTGTAAAACACAATGCAAGCACAAAAAGTGTGGCTCTGTAGTGTTTATTCTGTATTATAGCTGTAGGTTTCCCACTGTATGTGGAGACGTGTGTTACTGAATCACATGGTTGTGCAGTAATGCCATTAATGGTGTTTTTTTTTTATAAAATTAATGTTTAATGTTTTGTTTTGTCAACTATGACAGTAAAACTCAGTGTGCTCACACATGCTACTATTATAAGGTAGATAAATGCATATTATATTATTATTATTCCATAGAGTTTTACAACATGAAAAGAAGTGAGATGCCCATTAACTCAAATAACTAAGCAACAGGCCAATTTAAATGCTTCATGAATATGTGAGGTTGCGACTCTCTCTGTAGCCTAGTTTGGATGCTATCTAGGCAGTTTGGCTTTTTCTATAGAACAATTTTATTTATTTATTTTACATTTGTTAACCGGCAAAGTCCAATTGGACACAAGTCCTTTTTCAGCGGAGGCCCGGGGAGAAAAGCTAAACATAAAAGAGCTAATACAACACAGGTACAATTAAAATATAACAAACACAGTAGAACACAGTTAAATATGCAGACACAGTAGAACACAGTTAAATATACAATGTGAGACACACAGTATAATTAAACATAGGACTAAATATCATTTGCGTTTATATGTACAAGTAGTAAGACTGAATCCAATATCATATCAGCATTAGGAACAAGTAGGTTAACTCCGTCCCAAAAATCCAAGAAGCAAGAACAGTAGGAGGTATCCGACCAAATAATCCACCAGTCAGCTGCAGTAAACACTTTAATTAGGAAATAGTGAAACAACGATAAAATACAAATAGGTGAAGTCAAAATCAAGCGCTTTCGCCTGATTCAATGTCAGGCTTTATCAAGATGTTCACCTTCAAAGAATTTTCAACTTAAATAGTATAACCACTTGCCTACCCACAAAAGTAATTGATTCAATTGTTTAATTGCTAATTGAAGAGTGTATTTAAAGGTGAATGTACCCTAGTATGGAAGCTTTACACTACGTTGACATTTACAGTGTTTTTGTTATTTATTTAATTCAATAAAAACAACGTCCCTATCTTTCAAAACCATGATAATGTGGTCTACATATCAAGGATGCATATAGTACTCAGTTATGAAATATAGTGTGTCGATGTCATGATTATCTACAATTCATAAATGTAAAGAATGTTGACAGTATATAATGTAATGCTATGTTAAACAGTTTATAATAAATATTTTAAAATTATGGTAAATATTTAAAAAATTATAGTAATTAATTAAAAAATGTGAATGTATTTATTGTATTTATTGTAAAAAAAGTATTAAATGTCAAATGCAAGGAATAATATGCATGTTCATAGGTAATTAATAATGAATATTAGGTAAATAAATAATTAGTGAATAAATAATTAATAAATAAATAAATAAGATGTTCATATAAATATGCAGAAGAATGATAAGTAAATGAATAGGTATAAATGTGCATAAAGTAATAACATATTCAAATAACTTATGCAAATAAATAAACAAGTAATCTTAAATTGTATAATGGACTTATAAATATAAAAGTGCAGTATAAAAAATAGTCATATGAATTGGTTATTCCCTACAGAGTAAATAAATGAATGAATAAAGGAGCAAAATAATAAAAGTGGAGTACTGTTAATAACCAGTCAAATGTAGACCAATGCAAATGGACATGAATACATAAGTAAAATAATTAAACAATATATAAAAACCACTTAAAAACAGACTGTAGTGACATGTGAGCTGGAAAGGTCTATAACCTTGCTCGTCTAATTTTCAAAACACTGCTAATACTAATGGTGTCATTTAATCCGGGAGGTCTGGAGGCATTTAATTTTAACTGCCATAGTAATTCTTTGTATTCAAGAGTAGCCTCCCAGTCCCCACCTCTCGGGTTTATGGGAACCTGCTCCAACACCATAAATTTCAAAGACATATTGGGACATGACTGGGAATGTTTGTAGAAAGCGTTAGATTCTTTCCCTTTTTGAACTTCATATAGGTGTTCATAAATTCTTTTACGTAGGGTTCTTTCCGTCTTACCTATGTAAAAAGAGGAACAATAAATATAAACCCCCAAGTATACAATACCCTTTGTTGCACAATTAAAGTAAGAATGTGTGTTAACCTTAAATTTCCTTGATGGAATGTAGTAACTACCATTGTTTAGTATGTATGGGCATTGTTTGCAGGCATTACATTTGTGTGTGCCTGCTTTTGAGCCTTGGGTAGTGAACTTATTCTGCACTTGTCTTTCGAACATACCTTTTAAATTGATGTTTCTTGCATTTACAAATTTGGGATCATTGGGTGTGTACTTATTAGTCTCCTCATGTAATTTTAATATTGGCCAATACTTCAAAACAATGCTCTTTATTTGTGAGGAATCATTATTAAAGGTGTGTACAAAAATGTTATTATGCACCTCTGTATTGGCCTTTTGCTTCTCTTGGGGTGTGTTGTCTAAACCAAGGCAAAGCAGGGGAAAGTATGTGTCCACCCTCTTGTTTTTGACCTCTTGTATTGTCTTCTCTATTAGGGTTTTAGGGTACCCTCTTTCCAAAAAGAGGCCTTGCAACAATGTAACTTCCTTGTCAAACAATTGGTCAGTGCTACACATTCTTGATGCCCTGATAAACTGTCCCTTCAGTATGCCTTTCTTTTGAGAATAAGGATGCCCACTATCAAAGTGGAGGTACGAGTTGGAGAAAGTGCTTTTTCTGTAAATTGATGATTGAAAAATGCACATATCAACATTTTTGCTTAAAAGGACATCTAAATAATTCACACAGTCAGCTTTTATACTGTGGGTAAATCTTAAAAATTGTGTAGTATTGTTAATGTATGTAAAAAATTCCTTAAAATCTTCCAAACTACCCTTCCAAAAAACACAAATGTCATCCAGGTATCATTGGTAGTGAATAATGTTGTCTGCCCATGGGGAGGAGAAAATGAATTTAATTTCCCAAAAATGTAAAACAATGTTGGCGTACGCCGAGGTGCATGGTGTGCCCATGGCAATGCCTTTTCTTTGCTTAAAAACCTCTCCATTAAAATAAAGTTCTGCAGCTAACACGTCCATTACACGGACTGGTTTGGCTTTCTTGGATTGCTCAAATACCTAATTTGCATATCTTTGAGCTGCAAATGAGGTATTGAGCATTTCCACGCCCAGTCCGTGTAAGAGATGTGTTAGCTGTCTCTTACACGGAGGTTTGGGCTGTTCCTGGATCGGGAGGCTTACACGGAGGCTTACACTACTCTTAAACTCCGTGTAAGCCTTCCTGAATCTGGCCCGTAGTCTCTAAATAGTTTACTTTATCTGAATGAAAAACATACGTGAACTTTGAAAAACTAGTGGTACCATTAATAAAATCAATAAAACCATAAATCAATTCTGCCAGTCCATTCCAATGGCTGAAAATATCATCCAAGAACCTTATATGTAGTTTGGGGCTACCAAGTAGAAGTAAACAAATATAGGGTTTTCCCAGGTCCACATAACAAAATTTGCAAATATTTGGGCACATGAAGCATCCATTGTCAAGGCCTGAACCTGCTTGTACTTCTCCCCTTCAAAATAAATAAAATTATTGATCAGGACTAAATCTTTAATATTCAATAAAAAGATATCCCATCAGTGGTCAAGGATTGTATTAAAATTAATACATTGTTGAACATATTTAAACCTTCATCTCTAGATATGCATGTAAGTAGATCGACCATGTCAATATTAAGGAGATTAATATTTTATTCCCATAAAATCTGAGGAGATACATCCCCCAAAAATCCCAGGAGTCTTTTAAAATGAGTGTAGCCTGCTGCAAAAAAGGTTTCAATAATCTATCTATAAAGACCCCTAGTAGATAGGTCTTGGAATGTTGGGCTTATGAACCTTTGGTATGCCAAAAATCAAAGGAATATAGTCAGATTTATTCATACAAAAATCAAACACCTGTTTGGATATAATCTTCTGAAGGTAACAGTAATCCAAAAATAAATCAATTGTTCTATAGGCTATGTTAATTTAATTCTGGGAAATTACACAATAGGTGTTACTATTTCACAATATATCAAACATGTAGCCTATGTAGTCAATAGAGTCAAATATAACAACACCTCCACCCTTATCAGGGTTCATGATTTGAATATTCTTATTATTGGAGAGAGTATTTACTACAAGTTTTTCATCTTCATCCAAGTTACTAATACTTCTAAAAGTATGAATGGAAAAATGATTACTAATTTCTGATTCGCATTCTCTCTCATATGCTGAAACCAAAGGGTGGAGTGGAGGTACATATATATATATATATATATATATATATATATATATATATATATATATGTATTGTTTTCCTCCTAAAATTACCCAAACCCAGCTGAGGTTTACCTTCAAAATGTATAGCCAAATTCAGCTTTCTGATGAAAACCTCTAACTTAATCACAATGTCCACTAAGTTAATTTGTTTTTTGAGGAATAAAAGAAAACCCTCTTTTGAAAAGGTTGAAATGCCTAATATCAATATCCAGTGAACTGTAATTACATTTTTTAAGTTCTGGTGGATTAATAATTTACTGCAATTCTTATAAATAATGGTGTCATTATTGGGGCTAGGTGCTATCTGCTTGTGAAAAGTCACTTCCATCTCCCCCTCCCCATTGGTTCTGAAAGTGATGGGAAGAGTGGTTCGACCTCTGAGGGAACTGGTCAGTAAATGACAACAACCCCATGCAGTTGTTCCAGTCCTCTAATCTTTTGGACATCCTGAGGGGGGAACTCTAAAGGGTCAGGGTGCTATCTGTTGTAAAATTATCACTCCCTACTGAGTCATTGTGGTTTACAGTAAACTCTGGGAGGTTCACAAAACCTCTGTCGATTTTAGTAAAAACGTTAGCACCTTTTTGTTGCTAACAAGTTGGTATGCAGTATTTTCCTGATACTCCTTAACATCTCTTTCCAACTTCTTCCCTTTTCTGATTTTAATTTTTTCTACTTGTCTATCTATATCACTGAAAATGCCATCATATTTAATTCTGTAAATAGAGTATAATAAACCCTGTGGAATAAAATAATTTAATTCATTAACTTCTTTAAGCAATGTTGAAATCTGGCCCGAATTATGTTTAATCATTAAATCAATTAATTCCAGTCCTTCCCTATTAAATAAAGTAACAAACCCATGAAAATATTCACTATCCTGTTGAATACCATTGGGAGATCTAGAATATCTCAACCCTTTAGTGACTCTTCCCAGACATATACATTCATGAAAATAACAATTGTCCAGCTGTAGACTCCGGAGTCTCATTAACTTCTTTTGCAGAAGTTCAACGTTGGCCTCTACAGTGTAACCAAGACCAATGTTGTTAAAAGTAGAAAAAGAGATTTCAAAACCCATCAAAGTACAAGGATTCTGAACCCATTTATTAAAATCAAAATCAGTACCTTGTTCACTAAAGTTTACAGATCCTGAATCCATTTTATCGTTAGGTTACTCTTTGATTGAATAAAAAATCTAAGAAGCACCAAAAATTCATGTTGAACCTGCTTCTGTCCTTCCTGCTCCTTGGCAGAACCATTGCTGTCTTTTCTCCATTGTCTACCAAGACCGCCATTGCAAGAACCTTTCAACTGTGAATAAATATACTGCGTGAGGGGTGTTAATAGTTTCAACAAGTTTGTAAGTTCTACCCTTTCATTCATACTGCTACTTGCCATCGTGGGACCAGTTCCATTGAGTGGTAAGTCCATGAACCCAGAAGACAAATCCTGAATATCTGGTGGTGCTAAAGCTGACTTGACGAAGAAAAAACAAACAACCAAAGACAAGAAAATGTCCAAAGGATTCCAAAACTAAGAACCAAAACTATAGCTGAAGAATCCAACCAGAAAGCACCAACCACCATGCGAAGCAATGTGGAGCAAGTGTGAATCTCCACACATTTTATTAAAAATAAAACAAGGACCAAGTTGAGCACATGACAAACGACCAATCTAATGTGCATTCATCAAGCATGTCTGAGTTACAACCACCCAAATAATAATCTCATCTATGAAATCTAGGTATCCACTTCTTCTCCTACCTTGGTAACTCCCTTCACTAAACCCAATAGAGGGAGGTTGTTACTGCCCAGGGACAGGATATAATTCTGACTACAGATGCTCTTCATTTCATCTGTGAAGCCCCTCTCAAGGATAAGATAAAAAAAAGAAATTAATTTTCTCTTCAGGCTTTTCACATAAGTTTCCTAAAGATCATAGAATATCATAAGGCTCTGCTTCACTCTGTGAACTTTCTTCAGTAAAAGCTATGCAGATAAGGGCCACGTTCTGTCATCATATGTTTCATCTACAAACAAGGAAAGACAATGTTGTTTACAGTCCTTCTTGAGAATATGAGGGTGTCAAACCTGTCTCTGATTCAGTATACACAGATTTTTCCAACAATTTGGAAAATTCCTTCAGCAGTTTCATGTCTTTAGACTATAAATGGGAACTCTATCAGGATGCTTAGATGGAGATTTTATAGATTACAGTTGGCCAAACCTAGATGTCTTTTGCTGCAGCTCTAAAGAAGCTACCCATGCAATGCACATGGTGCCCACAGATGTGTTTATAAAATAAGGTTCTGTTCACCCATGCAGTGCATATGGTGCTCACAGAGATGTTCATAAAATAAGGACTTTGCTCCATGTAGTGCATATGGTGCCCACAGATACCTTTATAAAACAAGGCACTGCTCCCGATTCATTGCATATGGTGTCCATAAACATGCTTATAAAACCAGGCACTGTTCCCCATGTACTGTACATGGTGCCCACTGACATCTTTATAAAACAAGGTGCGCCTGGCTAGGCTGTGCATAAGGTGCCCACGGGCACGTTTATAATACAAAGCACCACTCCCCATGTAATGCATATAGCACCCACAGACATGTTTATAAAACAAGGCACTACTCCCCATTCATTGTATATGGGGCCCATAAACATGCTTATAAAACCAGGCACTGTTCTCCATGTACTGTGTATGGTGCCTACAGACACATTTATAAAAGAAGGCACTGTTCCCCATTATGTGTATGTGTCTCCCACAAACACATTTCTAAAACAAGACACTGCTCTCCATGCAGAACAAAGTGCTATTCTCATCCGCATGCATTGCATATGGTGCCCACAAGCACATTTATAAAACAAAGAGCTGCTCCCCATTTAGTGCATATGGTGCCCACAGGCATGTTTATAAAACAAGGAGCTGCTCCCCATTCAGTACATATGGTGCCCACAGGCATGTTTATAAAACATGGAGCTGCTCCCCATTCAGTACATATGGTGCCCACAGGCATGTTTATAAAACAAGGAGCTGCTCCCCATTCAGTACATATGGTGCCCACAGGCATGTTTATAAAACATGGAGCTGCTCCCCATTCAGTACATATGGTGCCCACAGGCATGTTTATAAAACATGGAGCTGCTCCCCATTCAGTACATATGGTGCCCACAGGCATGTTTATAAAACATGGAGCTGCTCCCCATTCAGTATATATGGTGCCCACAGACAATCATAAAACAAAGAGCTGCTCTGCATGCATTGCATATGGTGCCCACAGGCATGTTTATAAAACAAGGAGCTGCTCCCCATTCAGTGCATATGGTGCCCACAGACAAAGCTGGATCTAGCACAAAGTGACCTAGGCAGGTGCCTAAGGTCCCAATGCTTCCTGGGTAGGCTGCCCATACAAAACTTAGTTAAAAAAGTCCATTCTTTAAATTGAGAAAAATCAGTTTTAACTTTAAAAAAGTTTGTTTTGCTTTAAAAGATGAGCAGGTTGCTTTGCATAACATGCATGCATGGAGGAAATTCTTCCAATGCAGACTGACCAAATGCTGCAGGTTCAAGTCAGGCTAAAGGTGATTGGGTAGAACAGTAGTTTCTAGCAAGCGATGCAGCAAGGGCCCTGTCTGTATTGCTGAGATGAGAATCTGAGGTTAGTACTATGTAATTAGGCAACTGCTCATGTCCAAACCCTGAGCCTTAGCTGTGGAAGGCATGCATCTTAACCGTCCAGTCCAACTGCCAGGCCAACTTCAACTTCTTTCTTTTTTGTAGTAAGGCACTGAGGATCACAGCCTGTCATTGTCATGGTTTCATAATTTTGTGGTTCATGAAATACATGTTGATGCAAAACCTCTTGTTCTGTTAACGTTTTAAATGATTTAAAGTAGTCTGCTCATTTTTTTTGTTTCCTGTTCTGCAGAATACATATGAGTTTGCCTCATATTTATGCCCTGTCCTTGAGCAAGTCACTTAACTGGAACTGGAAATTTGGGCTGGGCTTCTCAGTCGACTCTTGGACTGCAAACCGAGTAACTACCAATGAACCAGAGTAGTTACGGTGTAAATGAAGGAACTTGACTGTAGCAAACAGGAGCATTATCATATGAGCCATGTTATTTGGACATTAGCTTTGGTCTCCATGTTCTGTTGAATGTTGGCAGTATGTTTATTATTTGTCTGTGAAGAAATTCAACAGCATGAAGTCTGAGTGTAATGCTAATACAGATGAGTACAGCTATGAGCTGTCAACGAGATGTTTCTTGTGGTATGTGGTTTGATTCCCTCGGCCTTCCTTTGTCTTATGTGACCCTGCCAAGTTACTTCACTATACAGACCTCTGGGCTGCTCATGAGAAGGGACACTTTCCATCCAGTGGCATGTTGTTTGCAAATGTATTACACATTTGTCTTTTGAATTCCTGCTTCCTTCACGCAGACATTAATTAGAACTTCTCTGAATGTTACTTGAATAGGAATGTCAGCATGGCTTGTAGATTAATGGGATACCAGATTCATTTTTACGTAATATGAATTCCAAGGGAAGATATAGTTACTGTTTTGCATGCTAAGTCTGTTTTCAGCGTGAAAGTGTTTCGTTTAGAAAATGGCTGTCAGTGTTTTTTCAGTAAAATTTGAAAGAGAAGTTTTAAATGAAATCCATATCTCTGTGATAATTGTAAAAGTAAAGAAGAAAATCCAAATCACTGTAATAATACCAGAAGTAAAGAAGAAAACAATATGTACGCTGACACGTTTGAGAAATGTTTATTGAAATTGGGGAGAGAAAGCAATGTAATGGGATATTGCTGTTGGGGTGGGACCCTACGTAGGGCTCCATTTGTCCCTGATCCATCCCTGTCGACTCTGGAGGTGTATGCTGCAACAAGGTCATACCTGTACTGAGTGATATCAGATGTGATAGCTATTCTTAATGACAGAAAAGACATAGGGAGGTCATTTAGGCATCCTTGAAGCATGTAAGCCCCCCCCCCCTGAAATAAAACAGCATGTTGTATGCAGTAATATTTTTGATGTTTGTATGACTTGGGTTTTTTCAACAAAAGCTGCCACTGCAGCATTTATATTGTCTTTAATTGGTTAGCTTTATTCATTGCACTAAAGAATTAATTAATTCATTAAAACTGTGTAATATAGTTTAAATATGCTGCATTTAGTAATACAGTTTTTCTTCCAGCCCCCATCAACTACAAAGGGGTTGACATTTGTCAGGTCATGTAGTCTGTATTATTTGGAGTGTCGATCAGAACCATTTGATGTCCTTACATTCACCGCTGAAGTATTCATAACTTGTGGGATTCCCTGCCATGAAGCCCATCATCTGATCAGTCTACCAAAGTCTACCATTGCTTTAAGGTATGCTGAACATCACCTACACACTCCTTGCATAGTGTAGGGCATAAAGGTGATGTTCAGGCATACCGTCCTCAGAACTTCTTTGCTGCCAGTCCAAATGCTATTTTTAACCGTCGGTCTGTTTGCCTCCGTCTGTTTTTTGCCCAAGGTGGTTAATGAGTTGTCACTTAATCAGTCTATTAATTTGCCTGCTTTTTTCCCCCTCTCCACAATCTGACAATGAGAGGGTTCTGCATACCTTAGATGTGCATAGACAGCTCAGCTTTTGTTTGGATAAGACAAAAGCTATCAGAAAATTTGATCAGTTGTTTGTTTCCCTTCATCCTAGGTCTTTAGGATTGGTTGTTTTCAGGCAAGCTATTTCTTCTTGGATTTAAAAGGCTATTTCTTTTTGTTACACTTTTCATGGCGAGAGCCTTCCTTCTTCTGCAAAGGCTCAGTACACTAGAGCTGTGGCATCTTCTGGTGCTTTTTTTAAAAGGCTCAGACACTAAGCAGCTACCTGGCCTTCTGTGCCTACCTTTCCCAAGCACTACAAGTTGGATGGTATCTCCAGAGCTAGAGCTGGTTATGCTGATGCCATTCTTCATGGCTTCTTAGAGGGCTCTACTGCTGCTTCCTCCTCCCCAGTTTCTTCTTGAGCTTTGGCACTCTCCCATAAGTTATAAATACTGCAAGGGTGAATGTAAGTACATAGTACAGTTGTATAAAATCTTACCAAACAGTAGATGTTCTTGGCTTCACCGCTGCAGTATTCACTCCCTACCTCCAGCCCCCCTAGTCTTTTATCCTTCCTGGATGTGCCAGTTCTCTTTGTTTTTCCTTGGATTGCTGTTCCTACTGGTGCAATCCATTTCTGAGGATGGCACGCCTGAACGTCACCTTTATGCCCTATGCTACATGAGGAGTGCATATGTGACATTCAGCATACCTTAAAGCAACAGTAGACTTTGGTTAACTGTCCAGATGATGAGCATCTTGGCAGGGAATCCCATACGTTATGAATACTGCAGTGGTGAAGGCAAGGATATCTGCTATTATGGTACGATTTTACACAACTGCACTATCTTCAGCATCTTTCTTTCAGCTTTTCCCGGTTAGAGGTCACCACAGCCGATCACCTGTCTGCTCATGATTGGCAGTGGAGTTTTATGGTGTCAAGTTGCCAGCCCAGCGCCCAACTTTCCACAGAAGGCACACATATACACACACTTATGCCTAGGGCCAATTTAGAGTGTCCTATCCACCTACAGCATGTCTTTGGGATGTGGGAGGAAACCGGAGCGCCTGGAGGAAACCCACATGACCACAGGGAGGACATGCAGACTCCGCACAGAAAGCACCCCAGCTGAGGATTGAACTGGAGAACCTTTTGCTGTGAGGCAGCAATGCTAACCGCTGCACCACCACAGCTGCTACTTCAGCATCCAGTATATAGTTATTGTTGCACACTAAAGTAATATTGTCATATCTAGAAAATCAGATTGTAAACAAACAATCTCGATATTTAATTAAGAGCTGCCCCTATAGGAGGTAGCTCAGAGAACTAAAGCTCAAATTTGTTAATGAGCTTCTTCCTATGACAAGCAAGCAGAGTTTGAATCTTTCCACCTTTATTTACCTACTGCTGTCATCATTGGTTGCCAGCCACTCCTTATGGCACAGCTGATCTCTTTCAGGAAGTATTAGAGCAATATCACCTGCACACCATCTGTTAATGCAATCTAAGCAATTTACTCTTCAAGAGCAGCAGGCTCAGCATTTATGCATGAAGAACTGAAATGCAAAGTCATTTGCCAGCAGTAATCTGTGCATCAATAGTTCTTTCTAATGTAGAATTACTCAGATGACTTACTTCTGTAGATATTTTGAATACTGACTTAGCATATGCTATCTGGGAATTAATATTTCTTCTGTTCTTATAAATGCTGTTTTATTTCAACCATTCTGCACATGGCTGGATTTTATGTAATGATGCTAGTGATGTTTATACAGTTTCACGAAGTTCATTCAAAGCTACCAATAAAGTACACGTAATTTAGTTCTTCAGAACAATAAGGGTTGTACAGAGTCACTAAAATGACTAGTTGGGGGGGGGGGGGGGGCTGCCAGTTGGTGAAAGTACCTTATGCTTCTATCATTTGGTTATTTTTAAACAGTCTTTAATTTGGCTGTGTGTGTGTGTGTGTGTGTGTGTGTGAATTAAGTTATAATAATTTGGCTAATGTTTTTGTGTGAAACAAAACTGAAATGATATTTTGTTAATTCTGACACAGACGTATGAAAAGGTTGCAGACAACAATGTAGGTATAACTGCAGGGTATGAGAGAATGTCATGGATAAAAATGTGCACAGAATCTGCCAATTGCCAGATGCATTTTTAATGAATGAGAATTTCAAGGGAGGAGAACTTTTTTGTTGCTCATGGCAATGCTATTTTCAACTGGAAACTGTTTTGTTTAGCACTGGCTCACTTAGAGGCTAAGGAAGTTGTCTCAGAAACACACAGTACGGTGTTTGATTTTCATCTTTGGTAACTCTGGTAATCTCCGTGGTGTGTCCTATAACAGTGCAATGCTGTAGTGTAATGTAGTACTTTGGTAGGGGTTCTATTCCCACACATGGCAAGTGTGGATGTTTGTGTGTGTGTTTCTTTGTGTAGGGAGCAATGCTTTTCTCTACAAAAGGGCCTTACAGAAACAGATGCTTGGTGCCAGAGCCATGAGCTCAAGCTCAATGCCAAGAAATGTATAGTTATCCCCTTTGGGAAAAACATGTACCTGTGAATTACCATATAGGTGGCAGTACGCTAAACACCGAAAGTGTGATAAGAGACTTAGGGACACAGGTGGACAGTGGTCTCACCTTCGATAACCACATCACCATAACAGTCAGGAAATCCTTCTATGTGTCACACCTCATCACTAAGGGCTTTTCATCCAGAAAAAAGGAGGTCATTGTCCCTCTGTACTCATCCCTCATTAGACCGATTATAGAATACAATGCCCCGTTTGGTATGTACCTCTCAAGACACCTGCAACAACTGGAAAGGCTGCAGAAATACCTCACTAAAAGAATCACAGGCCTAAAGCAGATGGCCTATGCTGACCACCTTAAAAAACTCCAGCTATACTCTGTCGCATATCATCTACTCAGAGGCGATCTCTGCTTAACATACAAGGCCATGACAAACCCAGAGCTGTTGGACATGCTATACTTAAAGAAATCCCAATCCCTCAGAGCCACACGCTCCAGGGATCTAAACCTTGTCATCACAATAAACAAAACATGCTGGAGGGATAGGTTCCTGACCCAGAGACTCCCCAGACTCTGGAATAGACTGCCCATACATGTCAAGCAGAGCGCCTCCTTGGCCCTCTTCAAAAGGAACCTTGATGATTGGATGGGAAAAATGAAGTTGACCCCGGGGATCACGTCAGTCTCCCTGCTAGACAGGGGTCCAGGGAAGTAAATAGTGTAGGAAGAAATAGCCAGGGAATTGTTATGGCTAGGCTTGTATAGGCCCTAGGGCCAATAGCCTAGTACCAACCTATGAACTATCTGGTTATTGGTTAAGTGTATAATAGTCTACAGGCTAACTGCCTAGTATTTACCTATGAACATATTTTGGAGGAGGGGTTACTATAAAGATTAAGGTCTTTACCTAACAGATACAAGCTCCAGGGTTTGATTCTGACCTTTGGTTGTTTGTTAGTTTTGTAATATAGTCTGCAGACTGATACTCTAGTATTTATCTGTGATTCGATGTTAATTTGGGGGGGCTAGGGTAGGCATAGCAGTTAAAATGTTTACCTCACAGGTATAATATACAGGGTTTCTCACTTTGAAAAGCAGGAGTAGGATTAAAAAGGCCACATGTGGTCATTAGCCTAGTAATCACCTATGAAATGGCCATCAGTGTTTGTGCTATAAAATTTGAATCAAAGATTTTACATCAAAGCTCTGCAATAATTGTAAAAGTAAAGAGAAAAAAACCCACCATGCACACTGATAAAGTTAAACAACTCTTATGGTAAATGGAAAGAAACAACCAAGTAATGGAACACTGGAATGGCTGCAGATGGGTGGGGCCTGGAGCATTACACTGCCTAGGGCCCCATTTGACCAAGATCATGCTCTACTCACAGACACATTTATAAAACAAAGCACTCCTCTCAATGTAGTGTATATATTACCCACAGACATGTTTATAAAAAAAGGTGCAGCTCCCCACTTACTGTGTATGGTGCCTAAAGACACACTTATAAAACAAGACACTGATCCCCTTACAGTGCATAAGGTGCCCACAGATGCATTTAAAAAAAGGTATTGGTCCCCATGCAATGCACGTGGTACCCACAAATGCTTATAAAACAAGGCACTGCTCCACATGTAATGCATAAGGGGTCCACAGACACATTTATAAAATAAGGCACTGCTTGCTATGTAGTATGTATAGTGCCCACAGACACTTTTATAAAACAAGGTGCTTCTCCAGATGTACTGCACATGGTTTCAACAAACATGTTTATAAAACAAGGCACTGCTTCCAGTGTAGTGCATATGGGGCCCACAAGTACATTTATATAACAAGGCATTGCACCCCATGTAATACATATGGTACCCACAGACACTTTTACAAAAGAAGATACAGTTCCCCATGTAGTGCCTACATGCATGTTTATAAAACAATGTGCTGCTCCCCATGTAGTTCATATGGTGCCTACAGACATGTTTAGAAAACAAGGCACTGGTCCCCATGTAATGTACATGGTGTCCACACACACTTATAAAACAAGGCACTGATCCTCATACAGTACATACAGTGCCCATACACTACACATGTTTATAAAACAAGGTACTGCCCCCTTATAGTTCATATAGTGCCACAGACATGTTTATAAAAGAAGGCACAGGTCCCCATGTAATGCATCTGTTGCCCACAGACATGCTCATAAAAGAAGGCACTGCTACCCCTGTAGAGGATATGGTTTCAACAGATATGTTTATAAAACAATGCAGTGCCACATAGCAGTGAATATGGTGCCCAAATTCAAAATGACAAAACAAGGTGCTGTTCCCCATGTGGTACATCTGTTGCTGTCAGGCATGTTTATAAAACAAGATGCTGTTCACCATGTAATGTATATGGTACCACAGATGTATTTATAAAACCAGGCAGTCTTTTCCATACATTGCAAATGGCACTGTAAGACACGTCTATAAAACAAGGCACTGTTTTCCATACATTGCAAATGGTACTGTAAGACACATTTATAAAACAAGGCACTACTTTTCATGAAGCACACATGGTGCCCACAGACACATTTATAAAACAAGGCACTGCTTTTCATGAAGCACATAGGGTGCCCATAGACACATTTATAAAACAAGGCACTGCTATTCATGGAGCACATAGGGTGCCCACAGACACATTTATAAAACAAGGCACTACTTTTCATGAAGCACATATGGTGCCCACAGACACATTTATAAAACAAGGCACTGATTTTCAAGAAGCACATAGGGTGCCCACAGACACATTTAAAAAACAAGGCACTGCTTTTCATGAAGCACATAGGGTGCCCACAGACACATTTATAAAACAAGGCACTGATTTTCATGAAGCACATATGGTGCCCACAGACACATTTATAAAACAAGGCACTGATTTTCATGAAGCACATAGGGTGCCCACAGACACATTTATAAAACAAGGCACTACTTTTCATGAAGCACATAGGGTGCCCACAGACACATTTATAAAACAAGACACTGCTTTTCATGAAGCACATATGGTGCCCACAGACACATTTATAAAACAAGGCACTGCTTTTCATGATGCACATATGGTGCCCACAGACACATTTATAAAACAAGACACTACTTTTCATGAAGCACATATGGTGCCCATAGACATATTTATAAAACAAGGCACTACTTTTCATGAAGCACATATGGTGCCCACAGACACATTTATAAAACAAGGCACTGCTTTTCGTGAAGCACATATGGTGCCCACAGACACATTTATAAAACAAGGCATGGCTTTTCATGAAGCACATATGGTGCCCAAAGACACATTTATAAAACAAGGCACTGCTTTTCATGAAGTACATATGGTGCCCACAGACACATTTATAAAACAAGACACTGCTTTTCATGAAGCACAAATGGTGCCCATAGACACATTTATAAAACAAATTGCTGCTACAAACATAATGCATATGGTGCCTGCACACATAAAAGAAGGCATTGCTCCCCATGCAATGAATGTGATGACCACAGAAATATTTACAGTACAGAGCAAGAAACTGCTCCCAGTGCAGTGCATATCATGCTCATGGACACATCTGTAGAACAAGCCATTGGTCCACATGTAATGCATGTGTCACCCATGGACATGTTTATAAAACAACACACTGCTCCCAGTGCAGTGCATATCATGCTCATGGACTCATCTGTAGAACAAGCCATTGGTCCACATATAATGCATGTGTCACCTATGGACATGATTATAAAACAAGACACTGCTCCCAGTGCAGTGCATATCATGCTCATGGACACATCTGTAGAACAAGCCATTGGTCCACATGTAATGCATGTGTCACCCATGGGCATGTTTATAAAACAAGACACTGCTCTCAGTGCAGTGCATATCATGCTCATGAACTCATCTGTACAACAAGCCATTGGTCCACATATAATGCATGTGTCACCCATGGACATGTTTATAAAACAAGACACTACTCCCAGTGAAGTGCATATCATGCTCATGGACACATCTGTAGAACAAGACATTGGTCAACATGTAATGCATGTGTCACCTATGGACATGTTTATAAAACAAGACACTGCTCCCAGTGCACTGCATATCATGCTCATGGACACATCTGTAGAACAAGGCATTGATCCACATGTAATGCATGTGTCACCCATGGACGTGTTTATAAAAAAAGACACTGCTCCCAGTGCAGTGCATATCATGCTCATGGACACATCTGTAGAACAAGCCATTGGTCCACATGTAATGCATGTGTCACCCATGGACATGTTTATAAAACAAGACACTGCTCCCAGTGCAGTGCATATCGTGCTCATGGACACATCTGTAGAACAAGCCATTGGTCCACATGTAATGCATGTGTCACCGATGGACATGTTTATAAAACAAGACAGTGCTCCCAGTGCAGTGCATATCATGCTCATGGACACATCAGTAGAACAAGCCATTGGTCCACATGTAATGCATGTGTCACCTATGGACATGTTTATAAAACAAGACAATGATCTCAGTGCAGTGCATATCATACTCATGGACACATCTGCAGAACAAGCCATTGGTCCACATGTAATGCATGTGTCACCCATGGACATGTTTATAAAACAAGACACTGCTCCCGGGCAGTGCATATGCTGCCCACAGACAAGTTTATAAAACAAGACACTGCTCCCAGTGCAGTGCATATCATGCTAATGGACACATCTGTAGAACAAGACATTGCTCCACATATAATGCATGTGTCACCCATGGACATGTTTATAAAACAAGACACTGCTCCCAGTGCAGTGCATATCATGCTCATGGACACATCTGTAGAACAAGCCATTGGTCCACATGTAATGCATGTGTCACCCATGGACATGTTTAAAAAACAAGACACTGCTCCCAGTGCAGTGCATATCACGGTCATGGACACATCTGTAGAACAAGCCATTGGTTCACATGTAATGCATGTGTCACCCATGGACAGGTTTATAAAACAAGACACTGCTCCCAGTGCAGTGCATATCATGCTCATGGACACATCTGTAGAACAAGCCATTGGTCCACATGTAATGCATGTGTCACCCATGGACATGTTTATAAATCAAGACACTGCTCCCAGTGCAGTGCATATCAGGGTCATGGACACATCTGTAGAACAAGCCATTGGTTCACATGTAATGCATGTGTCACCCATGGACAGGTTTATAAAACAAGACACTGCTCCCAGACCAGTGCATATCATGCTCATGGACACATCTGTAGAACAAGTCATTGGTCCACATATAATGCATGTGTCACTCATGGACATGTTTATAAAACAAGACACTGTTCCCAGTGCAGTGCATATCATGCTCATGGACACATCTGTAGAACAAGCCATGGTCCAAATGTAATGCATGTGTCACCTATGGACATGTTTATAAAATAAGACACTGCTAACAGTGCAGTGCATATCATGCTCATGGAGATATCTGTAGAACATGCCATTGATCCACATGTAATGCATGTTTCACCCATGGACGTGTTTATAAAACAAGACACTGCTCCCAGAGCAGTGCATATCATGCTGATGGACACATCTGTAGAACAAGCCATTGGTCCACATGTAATGCATGTGTCGCCCATGGGCATGTTTATAAATCAAGACACTGCTCCCACTGCAGTGCATATCACGGTCATGGACACATCTGTTGAACAAGCCATTGGTTCACATGTAATGCATGTGTCACCCATGGACAGGTTTATAAAACAAGACACTGCTCCCAGTGCAGTGTATATCATGCTCATGGACACATCTGTAGAACAAGCCATTGGTCCACATATAATGCATGTGTCACCCATGGACATGTTTATAAAACAAGACACTGTTCCCAGTGCAGTGCATATCATGCTTATGGACACATCTGTAGAACAAGCCATTGGTTCACATGTAATGCATGTGTCACCCATGGACATGTTTATAAAACAAGACACTGCTCCCAGTGCAGTGCATATCATGCTCATGGACACATCTGTAAACAAGCCATTGGTCCAAATGTAATGCATGTGTCACCTATGGACATGTTTATAAAACAAGACACTGCTCCCAGTGCAGTGCATATCATGCTCATGGACACATCTGTAGAACATGCCATTGATCCACATGTAATGCATGTTTCACCCATGGACGTGTTTATAAAACAAGACACTGCTCCCAGTGCAGTGCATATCATGCTCATGGACACATCTGTAGAACAAGCCATTGGTCCATATGTAATGCATGTGTCACCCATGGACATGTTTATAAATCAAGACACTGCTCCCAGTGAAGTGCATATCCTGGTCATGGACACATCTGTAGAACAAGCCATTGGTTCACATGTAATGCATGTGTCACCCATGGACATATTTATAAAACAAGACACTGTGCCCAGTGCAGTGCATATCATGCTCATGGACACATCTGTAGAACAAGCCATTGGTTCACATGTAATGCATGTGTCACCCATGGAAATGTTTATAAAACAAGACACTGCTCCCAGTGCAGTGCATATCATGCTCATGGACACATCAGTAGAACAAGCCATTGGTCCACATGTAATGCATGTGTCACCCATGGACATGTTTATGAAAAAAAAAGACTGCTCCCAGTGCAGTTCATATCATGCTGATGGACACATCTGTAGAACAAGCCATTGGTGCACATGTAATGCATGTGTCACCCATGGACATGTTTATAAAACAAGACACTGCTCCCAGTGCAGTCCTTATTATGCTCATAGACACATCTGTAGAACAAGCCATTGGTCCACATATAATGCATGTGTCACCCATGGACATGTTTATAAAACAAGACACTGCTCTCACTGTAGTGCATATCATGCTCATGGACACATCTGTAGAACAAGCCATTGGTCCACATATAATGCATGTGTCACCCATGGACATGTTTATAAAACAAGACACTGCTCCCAGTGCAGTGCATATCATGCTCATGGACACATTTGTAGCACAAGCTTTGGTCCACATGTAATGCATGTGTCACCCATGGACATGTTTATAAAACAAGACACTGCTCCCAGTGCAGTGCTTATCATGCTCATGGACAAATCTGCAGAAAAAGCCATTGGTCCACATGTAATGCATGTGTCACCCATGGACATTTTTATAAAACAAGACACTGCTCCCTGGGCAGTGCATATCATGCTCATGTACACATCTGTAGAACAAGCCATTGGTCCACATATAATGCATTTGTCACCCATGGACATGTTTATAAAACAAGACACTGCTCCCAGTGCAGTGCACATCATAGTCATGGACACATCTGTAGAACAAGCCATCGATCCACATATAATGCATGTGTCACCCATGGACATGTCTATAAAACAAGACACTGCTCCCAGTGCTGTGCATATCATGCTCATGGACACATCTGTAGAACAAGTCACTGGTCCACATGTAATGCATGTGTCACCCATGGACATTTTTATAAAACAAGACAATGCTCCCAGTGCAGTGCATATCATACTCATGGACACATCTGCAGAACAAGCCATTGGTCCACATGTAATGCATGTGTCACCCATGGACATGTTTATAAAACAAGACACTGCTCCCCGGGCAGTGCATATGCTGCCCACAGACAAGTTTATAAAACAAGACACTGCTCCCAGTGCAGTGCATATCATGCTCATGGACATATCTGTAGAACAAGCCGTTGGTCCACATGTAATGCATGAGTCACCCATGGACATGTTTATAAAACAAGAAACTGCTCCCAGTGCAGTGCATCTCATGCTCATGGTCACATCTGTAGAACATGCCATTGATCCACATGTAATGCATGTTTCACCCATGGACGTGTTTATAAAACAAGACACTGCTCCCAGTGCAGTGCATATCATGCTCATGGACACATCTGTAGAACAAGCCATTGGTCCATATGTAATGCATGTGTCACCCATGGACATGTTTATAAATCAAGACACTGCTCCCAGTGAAGTGCATATCCTGGTCATGGACACATCTGTAGAACAAGCCATTGGTTCACATGTAATGCATGTGTCACCCATGGACATATTTATAAAACAAGACACTGTGCCCAGTGCAGTGCATATCATGCTCATGGACACATCTGTAGAACAAGCCATTGGTTCACATGTAATGCATGTGTCACCCATGGAAATGTTTATAAAACAAGACACTGCTCCCAGTGCAGTGCATATCATGCTCATGGACACATCAGTAGAACAAGCCATTGGTCCACATGTAATGCATGTGTCACCCATGGACATGTTTATGAAAAAAGACACTGCTCCCAGTGCAGTTCATATCATGCTGATGGACACATCTGTAGAACAAGCCATTGGTCCACATGTAATGCATGTGTCACCCATGGACATGTTTATAAAACAAGACACTGCTCCCAGTGCAGTGCATATCATGCTCATGGACACATCTGTAGAACAAGCCATTGGTCCACATATAATGCATGTGTCACCCATGGACATGTTTATAAAACAAGACACTGCTCCCAGTGCAGTGCATATCATGCTCATGGACACATCTGTAGAACAAGCCATTGGTCCACATGTAATGCATGTGTCACCCATGGACATGTTTATAAAACAAGACACTGCTCCCAGTGCAGTGCATATCATGCTCATGGACACATCTGTAGAACAAGCCATTGGTCCACATGTAATGCATGTGTCACCCATGGACATGTTTATAAAACAAGACACTGCTCCCAGTGCAGTGCATATCATGCTCATGGACACATCTGTAGAACAAGCCATTGGTCCACATATAATGCATGTGTCACCCATGGACATGTTTATAAAACAAGACACTGCTCCCAGTGCAGTGCATATCATGCTCATGGACACATCTGTAGAACAAGCCATTGGTCCACATGTAATGCATGTGTCACCCATGGACATGTTTATAAAACAAGACACTGCTCCCAGTGCAGTGCATATCATGCTCATGGACACATCTGTAGAACAAGCCATTGGTCCACATGTAATGCATGTGTCACCCATGGACATGTTTATAAAACAAGACACTGCTCCCAGTGCAGTGCATATCATGCTCATGGACACATCTGTAGAACAAGCCATTGGTCCACATGTAATGCATGTGTCACCCATGGACATGTTTATAAAACAAGACACTGCTCCCAGTGCAGTGCATATCATGCTCATGGACACATCTGTAGAACAAGCCATTGGTCCACATGTAATGCATGTGTCACCCATGGACATGTTTATAAAACAAGACACTGCTCCCAGTGCAGTGCATATCATGCTCATGGACACATCTGTAGAACAAGCCATTGGTCCACATGTAATGCATGTGTCACCCATGGACATGTTTATAAAACAAGACACTGCTCCCAGTGCAGTGCATATCATGCTCATGGACACATCTGTAGAACAAGCCATTGGTCCACATATAATGCATGTGTCACCCATGGACATGTTTATAAAACAAGACACTGCTCCCAGTGCAGTGCATATCATGCTCATGGACACATCTGTAGAACAAGCCATTGGTCCACATGTAATGCATGTGTCACCCATGGACATGTTTATAAAACAAGACACTGCTCCCAGTGCAGTGCATATCATGCTCATGGACACATCTGTAGAACAAGCCATTGGTCCACATGTAATGCATGTGTCACCCATGGACATGTTTATAAAACAAGACACTGCTCCCAGTGCAGTGCATATCATGCTCATGGACACATCTGTAGAACAAGCCATTGGTCCACATGTAATGCATGTGTCACCCATGGACATGTTTATAAAACAAGACACTGCTCCCAGTGCAGTGCATATCATGCTCATGGACACATCTGTAGAACAAGCCATTGGTCCACATGTAATGCATGTGTCACCCATGGACATGTTTATAAAACAAGACACTGCTCCCAGTGCAGTGCATATCATGCTCATGGACACATCTGTAGAACAAGCCATTGGTCCACATGTAATGCATGTGTCACCCATGGACATGTTTATAAAACAAGACACTGCTCCCAGTGCAGTGCATATCATGCTCATGGACACATCTGTAGAACAAGCCATTGGTCCACATGTAATGCATGTGTCACCCATGGACATGTTTATAAAACAAGACACTGCTCCCAGTGCAGTGCATATCATGCTCATGGACACATCTGTAGAACAAGCCATTGGTCCACATGTAATGCATGTGTCACCCATGGACATGTTTATAAAACAAGACACTGCTCCCAGTGCAGTGCATATCATGCTCATGGACACATCTGTAGAACAAGCCATTGGTCCACATGTAATGCATGTGTCACCCATGGACATGTTTATAAAACAAGACACTGCTCCCTGGGCAGTGCATATCATGCTCATGGACACAACTGTAGAACAATCCATTAGTCCACATGTAATGCATGTGTCACCCATGGACATGTTTATAAAACAAGACACTGCTCCCAGTGCAGTGCATATTGTGCTCATGGACACATCTGTAGAAAAAGCCATTGGTCAACATATAATGCATGTGTCACCCACGGACATGTTTATAAAACAAGACACTGCTCCCAGTGCAGTGCATATCATGCTCATGGACACATCTGTAGAACAAGCCATTGGTCCACATTTAATGCATGTGTCACCCATGGACATGTTTATAAAACAAGACACTGCTCCCAGTGCAGTGCATATCATGCTCATGCACACATCTGTAGAACAAGCCATTGGTCCACATATAATGCATTTGTCACCCATGGACATGTTTATAAAACAAGACACTGCTCCCAGTGCAGTGCATATCATGCTCTTGTACACATCTGTAGAACAAGCCATTGGTCCAAATGTAATGCATGTGTCACCCATGGACATGTTTATAAAACAAGACACTGCTCCCAGTGCAGTGCATATTATGCTCATGGACACATCTATAGAACAAGCCATTGGTCCACATGTAATGCATGTGTCACCCATGGACATGTTTATAAAACGAGACACTGCTCCAGTGCTGTGCATCTCATGCTCATGGACACATCTGTAGAACAAGCCATTGGTCCACATGTAATGCATGTGTCACCTATGGACATGTTTATAAATAAGGCACTGCTCCCAGTGCAGTGCATATCATGCTCATGGACACATCTGTAGAACAAGCCATTGGTCCTCATGTAATGCATGTGTCCCCCATGGACATGTTTATAAAACAAGACACTGCTCCCAGTGCAGTGCATATCATGCTCATGGACACATCTTTAGAACAAGCCATTGGTCCACATATAATGCATGTGTCACCCATGGGCATGTCTATAAAACAAGACACTGCTCCCAGGGCAGTGCATATCATGCTCATGGACACATCTGTAGAACAAGCCATTGGTCCACATGTAATGCATGTGTCACCCATGGACATGTTTATAAAACAAGACACTGCTCCCCGGGCAGTGCATATGATGCTCATGGACACATCTGTAGAACAAGCCATTGGTCCACATGTAATGCATGTGTCACCCATGTTCATGTTTATAAAACAAGACACTGCTCCCAGTGCAGTGCATATCATGCTCATGGACACATCTGTAGAACAAGCCATTGGTCCACATGTAATGCATGTGTCACCCATTTACATGTTTATAAAACAAGACACTGCTCCCAGTGCAGTGCATATCATGCTGATGGACACATCTGTAGAAAAAGCCATTGATCCACATGTAATGCATGTGTCACCAATGGACGTTTTTATAAAACAAGACACTGCTCCCAGTGCAGTGCATATCATGCTCATAGACACATCTGTAGAACAAGCCATTGGTCCACATGTAATGCATGTTTCTCCCATGGACATGTTTATAAAACAAGACACTGCTCCCAGTGCAGTGCATATCATGCTCATGGACACATCTGTAGAGCAAGCCATTGGTCCACATATAATGCTTGTGTCACCCATGGACAGGTTTATAAAACAAGACACTGCTCCCAGTGCAGTGCATATCATGCTCATGGACACATCTGTAGAACAAGCCATTGGTCCTCATGTAATGCATGTGTCACCCATGGACATGTTTATAAAACAAGACACTGCTCCCAGTGCAGTGCATATCATGCTCATGGACACATCTGTATAACAAGCCATTGGTACACATGTAATGCATGTGTCACCCATGGACATGTTTATAAAACAAGACACTGCTCCCAGTGCTGTGCATATCATGCTCATGGACACATCTGTAGAACAAGCCATTGGTCCACATGTAATGCATGTGTCACCCATGGACATGTTTATAAAACAAGACACTGCTCCCTGGGCAGTGCATATCATGCTCATGGACACATCTGCAGAACAAGCCATTGGTCCAATGTAATGCATGTGTCACCCATGGACATGTTTATAAAACAAGACACTGCTCCTTGGGCAGTGCATATCATGCTCATGGACACATCTGTAGAACAAGTCATTGGTCCACATGTAATGCATGTGTCACCCATGGACATGTTTATAAAACAAGACACTGCTCCCAGTGCAGTGCATATCATGCTCATGGACACATCTGTAGAACAAGCCATTGGTCGACATGTAATGCATGTGTCACCCATGGACATGTTTATAAAACAAGACACTGCTCCCCGGTCAGTGCATATCATGCTCATGGACACATCTGTAGAACAAGCCATTGGTCCACATATAATGCCTGTGTCACCCATGGACATGTTTATAAAGCAACATACTGCTCCCAGTGCTGTGCATATCATGCTGATGGACACATCTGTAGAACAAGCCATTGGTCCACATGTAATGCATGTGTCACTCATGGACGTGTTTATAAAACAAGACACTGCTCCCAGTGCAGTGCATATCATGCTCATGGACACATCTGTAGAACAAGCTATTGGTCCACATGTAATGCATGTGTCACCCATGGACATGTTTATAAAACAAGACACTGCTCCCTGGGCAGTGCATATCATGCTCATGAACACATCTGTAGAACAAGCCATTGGTCCACATGTAATGCATGTGTCACCCATGGACATGTTTATAAAACAAGACACTGCTACTCGGGCAGTGCATATGGTGCCCACAGACAAGTTTATAAAACAAGGCACTGGTCCCCATGTAATGCATATGATGCCCAGAGACATGTTTATAAAATAAGGCACTGCTCCCCAGACAGTGCATATACTGCCCACACACACGCTTATAAAACAAGGAGGTGTTTATAAACAAAATTTAGGCCAAAACTGAAAACATCAGTTTCATAACTTGTATGAAAATTAAACAAAGAAGCTCAGAAGTACAGACTTACAAGCTGTGAAAAAAATTTGGAAGAGATCAGACTGTGAAAATAATGTATAACTCTATAATGTGGTATGTGAGCAGAACTCAAATCATCACTGCCATGGAAGAGAGCCGAGTGATGTTTTAAAGGAGTCCCCAAGATGTTCTTAATAAGATCTAAAAAAAAATTCAAAGCCTTTGTTCCTGAAGGTTTCTACTTAGAATGAACTGCTCTCCTGAATGACGGCCTTTATGGAGGATCAAGAACAGACTGGCTGGCAGAGGACAATGGTTGCCCACAGTACTCTATTAGAACAGCTGCCCTGCCAATTGTCTAAAATGATTTGGAACCGATATTATAATACCAGGGTTGAAGTACTTCACTCTGCAGCATGAATACAATGTATCACCTGCCAAAGACAAAATAAGACCTGTGCATTGCTTCCTTAACTTCTCTTTCAAGATGAGCTAAAGCTCTTTGGTGATGCCTGAATGCTACTCAAGTCTTTCGTATCTTTCACTACTTTTTTCTCACTGGTCATCAGAGTCAGACATTCAACAGAGACGTGTCTTAACCAAAAAAAAAACGGTACTGCGGGTAAACTTTCAAAGGGTGATACCTGTCAACTACTTCAGTCTGACATTACTGTTATCTTAATTTTTTAACTGAACTTATTAAATAGATCACTTTTAAATGTAGCATTTTTAACTTACAACATTGAACTTAGTAAAACTGCCTCAGAAAGGGCACATTCATCAGCATCATTGTTTTGTAGCTAGGGTTGTCAAAATACCCTCTTAAGTTTCTTGTTATAAAGCAAGCTTCCCAGATTCTGGTAAATAATTCATCCCTCAGTTGGTTTTGCAGCTTGTAACTGACAACTTCTTGCAAATCACAACATAAAATGGAGCACCATCGGCACACACTACACACTTCGTACCACAACAATGACGCTACATACACATAACACGATTTTCTTTCCTAGTCACACAACTGCACGCAGCATTCTTACTTACAGTTTTGCTCATGTAAAACAAAAATCACATCTTACACACTGATAACATTATAAAAATAGAAAGACAGTGAGAAAGAAGAGGCCACTGATGAAGCTATAAAAATGGAAGGTGAAGAAAGCTAATCTTTGTCATGGTTTCATGTTTTTCTTCTTACTGTGAGAGGCATTTTTTTCTCCTTGGCCTTAGCAGTTGATATGTTTTCACATTAGAGGATCTTTTGTAGTGCTTCCTTCGAAGCTTCTGACTTTGCTGTTTTCTTACCTGGTCCTATAGCAATGAATTTCTGTCCATCAACTTAAATCTGTCCAAACTATCAAAGTAATGATTAATAAAGTTCAAAATGCATATGTTATTTATGGTGACAAGTTTAGTGCTCACAAGGCAATCATTATGTTTGGGGAAGAACCAAGGTGGTATTCATATAGCCAAGGGGTCATTTGGCCAGGACACTCGGGCATTTCTCTTCTTCCAGGGAGAATGCCTATTTTCTTTTCCATTTCCACTTGTTATTACAAACTCTGTAGTGTTTCCAGAGGTTGTAAGATGCAATATCTGCTTACAAGTGATTTAGAGTAACCTGTACAACTTGTTCTAATCCATCTCATTTCATTGCTTATATTCCAGAGAATGTGTATCTATGCAATAAGA
Source organism: Protopterus annectens (assembly GCF_019279795.1). Classification (NCBI taxonomy): domain Eukaryota; kingdom Metazoa; phylum Chordata; order Ceratodontiformes; family Protopteridae; genus Protopterus; species Protopterus annectens. The sequence goes on from NC_056747.1 coordinate 1,284,609,441, forward strand.
CCTATTTTATATGCTGGAGTACAGTTTTCACTTTAGTTATATGCCTCAGTGTCTTTCAATCTGATGGAATTTTACTTTATCTGTAGCATGTCCGAATGTCAAACTGTATGTATACAGTGAGTATGTGATAAGTATGCCAAACTAAACAATTTACCTATGTTATTAAATGTCTTGTGATGAATGTACAACTCTTTTTCGAAAGTGGGCCATGTCCAGTCAGATTTCACAGTAAGCAAAAAAAGTCTCATTCAGCATACTGCCAGCTTGATTCTGTTACTTTCTCTCTGTCTAAAGACTTGAACTGGGTTCTCTCACTGTATCCCAGAAGTGACAAACTGAGAAGGAGATCAAAGCCACAAGATATAAGCTTTACTTATGTTGTCTGTGACCCATATGTCCTCTGTAAAAAAGCTAGTATGCACAAAGGACAGTCCTACTAGACAAGGTTACTGGACATACAGTCAAGAATGCTATGCAGCAAACACTCCCCAACCCAAATATCCTCTGCCCCCACACATGGCACAGAGAACATGTGGGACCCTGTACCAGCAGCCTTTCTGCTGGGTAGCACAACCTTGTTATCCTTGCTGGGGATGACAGAGCTGTCACTAAATCCCTTGAAAAGACATCTGATGCAAGTCAAGGAATGCTCTCCAAGCAAGTTATTCTTTGTCTTTTTTTCAAAAAAGACACTGATCACTACTTTCAGGACCCATCAGAAGCATTTGGAGAGATCCTCACTAAAGGTAGCCTTCTGATCCTCATTGAAATGAAAGACATGTTAACAAGTGTATGAAATTTTAGTTTCTGACTGATCATGTTTCCCAAAATAACATGGTTATTTATGTTGAGGTAAAAAAACAAGTTATAAATATATAATCATCAGCCAACAAACTTACTCCCAATGTTAACCTCACATTTGTAGAAATACTAGACAAGAGACCAAGTGCTAAATATAAATGTGCCTGCATGAACATGCACTTTTTATGGCTGTCATGTCTTAGCCATTTTCCTTTGTTAGCAGGATATTTAATTCCACTACAGGATTTTTTAAATCATGTTTTAATGGATCCAGTTGTTTGTTAGCCCTAAGAGGAGAAAAAAAAAATAAATATTAAAATTTTTAACTTATTTTAAGAAGCAGCATTTAGCTTAAAATTGTTAATTGTATTTCCAGAGCCACATGGACTAGTCATGCTTTCTGCTAACATAGTGTGAGTGGGATGTACCCTGCACCCCAAGGTGCACCATCCTGCACCCTATCATCCTGTAAGTGGGACGTAACCCTGCACCCTAAGGTGCACCATCCTGCACCCTATCATCCTGTAAGTGGGATGTAGCCTGCACCCCAAGGTGCACCATTCTGCACCCTATCATCCTGTGAGTGGGCCATAACCCTGCACCCCAAGGTGCATCATCCTGTGAGTAGGACGTAACCTTGCACCCTAAGGTGCACCATCCTGCACCCTATCATCCTGTAAGTGGGACGTAGCCTGCACCCCAAGGTGCACCATTCTGCACCCTATCATCCTGTGAGTGGGACGTACCCTGCACCCCAAGGTGCACCATCCTGCACCCTATCATCATGTGAGTGGGCCATAACCCTGCACCCCAAGGTGCACCATCCTGCACCCTATCATTCTGTGAGTGGGACATAACCCTGCACCCCAAGGTGCACCATCCTGCACCCTATCATCCTGTGAATGGGACATAAACCTGCACCCCATGATGCACCATCCTGCACCCTATCATCCTGTAAGTGGGCCATAAGCCTGCACCCCAAGGTGCACCATCCTGCACCTTATCATCCTGTGAGTGGGACGTAACCCTGCACCCCAAGGTGCACCATCCTGCACCCTATCATCCTGTGAGTGGGTCATAACCCTGCACCCCAAGGTGCACCATCCTGCACCCTATCACCCTGTGAGTGGGATGTAACCCTGCACCCCAAGGTGCACCATCCTGCACCCTATCATCCTGTGAATCGGCCATAAACCTGCACCCCAAGGTGCGCCATCCTGCATCCTATCATCTTGTGAGTGGGACGTAACCCTGCACCCTAAGGTGCACCATCCTGCACCCTATCATCCTGTGAGTGGGATGTAACCCTGCACCCTATGGTGCACCATCCAGCACCCTATCATCCTGTGAGTGGGATGTAACCCTGCACCCAAGGTGGACCATCCTGCACCCTATCATCCTGTGAGTGGGATGTAACCCTGCACCCCAAGGTGCACCACCCTGCACCCTATCATCCTGTGAGTGGGACGTAACCCTGCACCCCAAGGTGCACCATCCTGCACCCTATCATCCTGTGAGTGGGATGTAACCCTGCACCCTAAAATACACCATCCTGCACCCTATCATCCTGTGAGTGGGACGTAACCCTGCTCCCTAAGGTGTACCATCCTGCACCCTGTCATCCTGTGAGTGGGATGTAACCCTGCACCCTAAGGTGCAGCATCCTATACCCTATCATCCTGTGAGTGGGTCATAACCCTGCACCCCAAGGTGCACCCTCCTGCACCCTATCATCCTGTGAGTGGGATGTAACCCTGCACCCCAAGGTGCACCCTCCTGCACCCTATCATCCTGTGAGTGGGACGTAACCGTGCACCCCAAGGTGCACCATCCTGCACCCTATCATCCTGTGAGTGGGATGTAACCCTGCACCATAAAATACACCATCCTGCACCCTATCATCCTGTGAGTGGGACGTAACCCTGCTCCCTAAGGTGCACCATCCTGCACCCTATCATCCTGTGAGTGGGTTGTAACCCTGCACCCTAAGGTGCAGCATCCTGCACCCTATCATCCTGTGAGTGGGTCATAACACTGCACCCCAAGGTGCACCCTCCTGCACCCTATCATCCTGTGAGTGGGACGTAACCCTGCACCCCAAGGTGCACCTGCCTGCACCCTATCATCCTGTGAGTGGGATGTAACCCTGCACCCCAAGGTGCACCCTCCTGCACCCTATCATCCTGTGAGTGGGACGTAACCGTGCACCCCAAGGTGCACCATCCTGCACCCTATCATCCTGTGAGTGGGATGTAACCCTGCACCATAAAATACACCATCCTGCACCCTATCATCCTGTGAGTGGGTCGTAACCCTGCTCCCTAAGGTGCACCATCCTGCACCCTATCATCCTGTGAGTGGGTTGTAACCCTGCACCCTAAGGTGCAGCATCCTGCACCCTATCATCCTGTGAGTGGGTCATAACACTGCACCCCAAGGTGCACCCTCCTGCACCCTATCATCCTGTGAGTGGGACGTAACCCTGCACCCCAAGGTGCACCTGCCTGCACCCTATCATCCTGTGAGTGGGATGTAACCCTGCACCCTAAGGTGCACCATTCTGCATCCTATCATCCTGTGAGTGGGATGTAACCCTGCACCCCAAGGTGCACCATCCTGCACCCTATCATCCTGTGAGTGGGACATAACCCTGCACCCCAAGGTGCACCGTCCTACACCCTATCATCCTGTGAGTGGGACATAAACCTGCACCTCATGATGCACCATCCTGCACCCTATCATCCTGTGAGTGGGCCATAACCCTGCACCCCAAGGTGCACCATCCTGCACCTTATCATCCTGTGAATGGGACGTAACCCTGCACCCCAAGGTGCACCATCCTGCACCCTATCATCATGTGAGTGGGTCATAACCCTGAACCCTAAGGTGCACCATCCTGCACCCTATCATGCTGTGAGTGGGATGTAACCCTGCACCCTAAAGGGAACCTTCCTGCACCCTTTCATCCTGTGAGTGGGACATAACCCTGCATCCTAAGATGCACCATCTTGCACCCTATCATCCTGTGAGTGGGATGTAACCCTGCACCCTATGGGACACCTTCCTGCAGCCTATCATCCTGTGAGTGGGATGTAACCCTGCACCCTAAAGGGCACCTTCCTGCACCCTTTCATCCTGTGAGTTGGACGTAACCCTGCATCCTAAGATGCACCATCTTGCACCTTATCATCCTGTGAGTTGGCTGTAATCCTGCACCCTAAGGGACATCTTCCTGCACCCTATCATCCTGTGAGTGGGATGTAACCTTGCACCCTATCTAGGAGGCATCCTACTTCTCCCTATCATCCTGTATAAGATTTAACTTTTGCACCCTTATTTTGGAGGCACCCTACAGCTCCCTAACATCATGTGAGTGGGAAGTAACTCTGCATCCTATCTAGGAGAGACCCTGCTTCTCCCTATCATCCTGTGAGTGGGATGTAACCCTGCACCCTAAAGGGCACCTTCCTGCACCCTTTCATCCTGTGAGTTGGACGTAACCCTGCATCCTAAGATGCACCATCTTGCACCTTATCATCCTTTGAGTTGGCTGTAATCCTGCACCCTAAGGGACATCTTCCTGCACCCTATCATCCTGTGATTGGGGTGTAACCCTGCACCCTATCTAGGTGGTACCAGACTGTTCCCTAACTGTGACCAAAGACTGATGTCCACCTGCAGCTGTCCCTATTGATTTATAAATGTCCCGCAGCAGTGGTCCTTTATGATGGATGTCTTCTTATTCAGCCACCCAGGATTTCTGATGCAGGAAACTGCAAGGTAAAGCAGCAAATACAAAATGTGACTCAGGCTGCAGGGAAAAGAAAATAGAAGTCAACTGGATGAGGGATGAATAAAGAGGAATGTAGTTATCCTTGGAGTTATCCTTGGATCTGCAGACAATACCTTTGGAAATTAGATGAACCAGATATTCTGAGCTACTTTGAAAGCATGATGGTCAAATGATTATAAATTGTTGGAAAAGTGTGTAGTTCCCTTACAACAGTGTCTGATCGGAGGGGAGAGTCACCTATATTCTATGATGTAGACATGTTTTGTTTTCCAAAATGAAGTATACAAGATTTTCTCACATTTAGATTGAAACCATTGTCCCTGCACCAATTTGTTAACATTCACTACCCCATGTATGAGCAATTGTGAGTCAGTGGAACAACATATACCAGCAGCTACTTTACTGCCATTTGTGAACAGTGAGCCCTGTAATACACCACCAGAAACTATTTCGCTTTCAGAAGTGGCACCTGTAACTCCAACCACATGGGATTCATCAGACAACTAGTTAGCCAATCATGGCACAGCATATGGACCTATACTCTGATTTACATTCCTGCATGGGAATAGGGTTAAAGGGCTTGGCCAGGTCCAAATATGGTTTCATTCACTGATTAACTGCTATTCAGTGCTTCAGTGCCTATTATCAAAGAAATTACTGTGGTTAAAGAAGCACAACCTATCTTTGACAGACAGTTTGATAAGGGCCAAGATCTAAAGGAATTTCAATCTTCAGTTTGCTGAGATCTCAGATAATACATCTCATAATTTTACATATGAGGCTAGAAAGACTAATGGGTCTGTAGTTACTAGAGTCCATGTTTGGGCCACCTTTGTGTAATGGCATTACAGTGGCTGTTTTCCTGTCTTTAGGAATGTAACTAGTGGAGATACTTAGATTAAAAAGTATGGTTAAGGATTTAAATAGGTACCACAAAACCAAGAAGGTCAAACAAGAAACTGTAGAAAAATCACTGTTCCACTGGTTAGAGCCAAATCCTTTAATGAAGTCAAAAACAAATCCAGTTCAACAATATGAGCTCATATTGTTAAACTGGATTTGTTTTTGACTTCATTAAAGGATTTGGCTCTAACCAGTGGAACAGTGATTTTTCTAAGGATTTAAATAGGCCATATATTCTACTGATAAGCAGACAAGCTGGTAGCTTATAAAAGCTTATAGATGAGGTGATCTGGCTTGCTGAGGCTTGAAAGAACTTGTTCCATGGAAATGACCATGGGTATCTCCCTGGCCCTTTGTTACAGAGGACAGTTTCCTAACTGTAACCCAGAAGACCAGGGTTCAAATAACAGCTCCAATAGTGGAAATACCAAATTAGGAGGGGTAGGACTGAAGAGGTGCGACTCACTTTCCTCTCCCAGGGGGTGGGCAGGGTTGCATCCACCCAATGGCACACTGGTGGTGTGGTTTTCCCCAATGGAGACAAAAGAAGGCACAACTCATGCTTCAAGGGGAAGGGTGAGGCTGCCTAATAGGAAATAGCCCTTGCAGAAGTGAGGGGGCACCCTTCAGTGTAGCCCATTGTACTTGCCATCCTTGGTACTTTGTCCAGTGCATATAGGAGAAATGACAGCATTAGAAAATACAATCAAAACACCCTTGATGGCTGTTTGAATGATGTCCCCCACCCATTTGACCCTCATGTGGTGAGAGGTATAGAAATAGTCAATTTTCTAGTAGTGGGGGCAAAGAAAGACTAAAATATTATAGGGTGTGTCTGGACCTGTGCTATTTGTGGGATAATTATAACTGTGGTTGGAATAAAATTTGTGCTAAGGGTGCTGAACAGGATATTCACCATTTCCTTTTGGCCTGAGTAGGCAGCATTATTGTTATTTATTTATTTGTTATTTGTTAAGTGGGTTAGTCCAACTGAATGAAAAGTCCATTTTCGGTGGAGGCCCAAGGAGAAAAGCTCCAAAAAAATACAATTCAAAAATAGATTTTAACAGTAACAGTTCTTGAATAGATTTTTAACAATGTACATTTGTAAAATAGCAATTATATTTGAAGTTCACAACAAGAACTTGAGTTGAGGTATTAAAGCAGAGGGGGGAAAGGATGGGAGGTGGGGGGCTTTATGTAGGGTCTTGGCAGGGGCAGGACCATGAGTTAGCTAGGAAGTTGTTTAGCTCTTTTTGAAGTTATTAGTGTGTTTAATCTTTCTTATATTAGTGGGGAGTTTGTTCCAGGCTTGGGACACTGCATTTGTATAGAAGTTTGCCAATGTTTTGTTAGTTTTGTAAATATCTAGAAGATTTTAATCAGAGCTACAGAGTGAGTGAGTAGGGGTATAGAAGGATATTAGAGAGGAAAGGGAAGGGCAGGCCATAGGTTTATTATGAATGGAGTGTGTGATTTGAAACTGGGAAAGAAGCAGAAGTTGTGGGAATTCAAGCCATTGAAGTTGTTTTAGAGGGAGGCAGTGACAGCTTTTGTAGGCTTGCTTGCTGGTAAATCTAGTTATTTTATTATCTGTTTGTTCAAGTTTGGTGATTAAGGTCATTTATAGATGTATAAGTATTGATGAGGCATAGAAAAGGCAGGGAAGAAGGAATGCTTGCAACAGAGATAGTTTGGAGTTAGGAATGTTTTGTTCCTATAGAGCAGTCCAAGTTTTTGATGTATCTTTTTAATACACTGTTGCATGTGGAGGTCAAATTTTAGTTGGTCATCAATTATGGTTCCAAGTAGCTTAGTGTGAGATTATACTTTGATAGTGGTGTTGTTAAGTGATGAGTTAGAGAAGGTGGTTTTGTGATGGGAGAGTGATTTTGGGTGGAAGAGGAGGAGTTTGTTTTACTGGGATTTAGGATGATTTGGTTTTCCATTAGCTATCTTTCAATCACGAGGAATGTGTTTTGAGTAAGAAAATGAAGGCGACTGATGTTGTCAATGAAATGAATGTAGAGTTGTCAGCATATTGTATAAGAGAACAGCTGGAGCAGGATAAGTGCAGGTTATTGGTAAAGATATTGCAAAGAGGGGGCTGAAGAGGGGATGCCTGACCGGATAGGTAAAAAAGGGGAGTATGAAGTTTGCCATGTGACAGACTGTAACCTGTTGGTAAGGTAGCTGGAGAACCAGTGAACAGTGAAAGTGGAGAAACCGAGGTAGGATAGTTTTCTTAGTAGCTTAGAGTGAGATACAGTGTTTAAGGCTTTTGAGAGGTTGAGGAAAAGGCAGGATGCCAGCTGTTTTTTGTCCCTAGCCTCTGCAACAGTATGAGTGAAGGAGAGAAGGGCACTGGCAGTACCGTGGTGTGGATGAAATCCATGTTGGGTGAATGTCAGAAAATGTTCCTGGGTAAGATATTTGAAAAGTGGTGTATGTATGCATTTTTTGAGGATTTTGGGGGGGTGGCTATGGATCTGAATGACTTCCAGATGTCTGGGACAGTAGATTCTTGGATTGATCTGTTAACTAGGATAGAGATGGAGTAGGCTATGGAGTCTGTGGCGACCTTAAGAAAGAATGGAGATAAGTTATCGGTAGAGGGTGAACATGGTGTAAGTTTAATCAGAAGTGATTTTATGTTGGCAGTGAGGACAGGTCCAAGAGAAATGGGGAGTTTGTTGGTAGAGGTAGAAGAAGTTGTAGAAGGATTGTTGTCTAGGTCCATATGGCTTAGTTTGCAAATAGAATCGATGAAGTAACAGTTGAGAAGGGTGGCAGTTTCTTGTGGAGTGTTGTTAGGGTAGGGGTTAGGTGTAGAAGGACTACCAGGGTGAAGGATATTAATATTATGTTTATTTATTATTTTACATTTGTTTGCCTGGAAAGTCCGAGTGGGCATGGATCCCATTTTCAGCAGAGGCCCGGGGCCAGTCATTTAGTTACATTCATCAGTGGCTAGTACAGTAAACACACATTGATTGATTAAAAGTATAGAACGGAGTTGTTGCAAGCTTTCATTGAAGGTTAAAGTATGACATGATCTAATTAAGTGGAGCTACCCAGGGTCAGAACAATTACATAACCCAGAACTATGTAAATGGGACCGGAGGAGTTTTTTGAAATTATTTTTGTTTTCAGTTTCAATTTTGCTGATTGTGTGCCAGAATTTTATTTTTGTGTTGGAGTACTAGGTGCTTTGTGCTTTATTTTTGTGTTGGAGTGCTAGGTGCTTTCTGCTTTATTTTTGTGTTGGAGTACTAGGTGCTTTGTGCTTTATTTTTGTGTTGGAGTGCTAGGTGCTTTGTGCTTTATTTTTGTGTTGGAGTGCTAGGTGCTTTGTGCTTTATTTTTGTGTTGGAGTGCTAGGTGCTTTGTGTTTTATTTTTGTGTTGGAGTACTAGGTGCTTTGTGCTTTATTTTTGTGTTGGAGTGCTAGGTGCTTTGTGCTTTATTTTTGTGTTGGAGTGCTAGGTGCTTTGTGCATTATGATAGTATTTTTTTTTGTCGTTGTTGATTAGCTTTTTAGTGAGGTTTCTAAGTTCTTTACATTTTTGGAGGTGTCTAGGGGATTTAGTTTTTAGCCAGGTTTTCCAAACACTGTCTCTTTTTTGCATAAGGATGTGAGCGTCCTTTGTAAGCCAGGGGCCGTGGTTAGCTTTTATCCTAATTTTCATTAAGGGTGCTAGGGAGTTCAAGATTCTAAGGAAAATTTGGTTAAATTCTAGTACTGCATCACTGAGGGGAAGGTGATGGAGGTAGGATCAGTTAATGGATGAAAGTCTATTGTTAAATGTTTTGGCATTAAAACTGGAAAGATTGTGACAGTCTCTGACTGAGTGGGATCTGGGAAGTTGGAGAGAGTGTCTTTGCACATGGGTGGGGAGGTGGCCACTTATGGAGTAAGGTAGGGTGGCAGCATTATGGTAATGGTTTGGATTGGGAGAAAGGATCCAGTCTTGGCTGGAGCTGGTACTGGTGTTTCTATTCATGTACATGGGAGTTGTGATTAGTTGATTAAAGGCATGGAGGTTAATGCTTAGGTCTGGGGAGTTGGTAGATTGTTTTTTTTCCAATCAATATTTACATTACCAAGGAGGACTGTTTCATATGATATATTGTGTGAGATCCATGATAGGATATTTTCAAGAATGGGGATGTTTTTACCAGGTGGAATATAAATGGCTACTATAGCAATTTTTATGGGGCTTTATGTGACAGTTGAGAATTAATAGCTCGGCTGGGTGAAAGTCTGGGGGAAGTGTAGGTAGGGGGATAGGTTGAGTTGCTCTGAATAGAGAATTGCCAGTCCACCCCCTTTTTGACAAGTTTAAAACATTGCTGAGTATTACTTCTTAACTTCCTGCCATAATTAAAGATTTGGAGTTATTTTTGGTTTCAGTGACTGATTTTAGTTCACATTCAGCTTTGAGATTCCTAATGATATGCTTAAGCCCTTTGCTAGTTTGCTTAAGCATGTTCTTAATGTTAGTAGGAGACTTTTTTATAAGCAGTAAGTAATTTCTTTCTCATGTTACATAATTTATATGATACTCTGCCATAGTGGTTTGTTTTTAAATTTCTTATTTTATTCAGTGCAGACAGGAAATGCCTTATCAGTACAGCTATTTACAAGTCAGGGTTATAGAGAATGGTTTTAACAATGTAGTTTGTTACAGAAGGATTACAGTTAAATTTATTTAAGTCATCAAGTAAATGAAAAAGGTTTGCTTTTAAGTCCCAAAACACAGAAGTATTTTCAGGAGACATATCACTAGTTTTAAAGGAAGAGGTCACTGAATTATGATCAGATTTAATGAAGGAATATGATGCATATGATAGTGTGCAAAAAAGTCATATCAGTGAGGACAAGATGATCTAAATCACTTTATTGATAGTTTAATTCTTTATTCTCCCTCTTGTCCTTCATGATTACTAGCCTGGACCCCCAGCACCTGCCATCATGGGGTATACAAGCTATCTTCCTTGCCTCCAAGACTTATTCAGGTTTGCTGGGGCCAGCTGTGGAACAAGGCACATCTAAGCTTCCATCCTGGGGGTTCTTTTTGCTTTTGTGGCCTACTCAATCCACCCTCCCTTGCAGTCATTGAGATATGCCTGGTTGGGTGTGCAATATCGCCCCACCTTCCCAGCAGCTCAGCCATGTCTCCAACCTATTCCCCTCTTTAGGCATGCCTACCATATGATGTCCTTAGCCTCCATCAGGGGTCATCATCATAAACTCCCAAGGGACCACACCACACCCCAAAATCGCTGCACCCATCTATCTCCCTGCTGCTCCATCAGTTGCCTGAGCTGCTAATTGAACCTGGATTGCCTGGGTTGTAGTCAGGGTTTTATGTCACTATGTCACTGTTTTGCAGCTAAGTATGAAATGGTCATTAATTTGGTTTATAGAAACTGGACAGCTAATGATTCAAATTTGGTGTCCCACAGAATCAGTTGTAAGGTGATGATATCCTTGCAAATACACACATGACAGGCACTAAACCCTGGAAAAAGGGTCATTTTCATTGCTTTTGGACCATGTGATTGTAAGCATGCATATATAAATGTGTTCAGGTTGAGGGAGACTCCTGACACTGAGTAAAGCTAACTTAATACAGTCTAAATTATATTTTACTATGATGGAATGTCCATCAGATTGACTTTACCTAAAAAGACACTACGGTGTCAGCAAAGGCTTTAGCCAGACTTTGAAAACCATGGTAAGAAAATGCAGACCATCCCTGTACAGCAGTGAGATATATCAGACAAGCTGTCACAGTTAATCCCACTGGAATGAGCTACAAGGCCGATTATTAAAGCCAATTAACATGTCTTTGAATCTCAACATCATTCTGAGATGGCAAAATACCATTCAAGCCCAGCTTCTTTCCTTCCTTGGATATATGTATAGCAGTGTCAATCATATCCTTCTACATGTCCCTCTGGGAAGAGCACCTAAGGGTATTCAACCCCATATAGACCACTACCCAGTCATACTTGTATTTTCCGGGATAAAGGACTCTAAGAGCCCATGTTACATTCTGAATCCTGGCTTTGAAAGACAGCCAACCATTAACTTATTCTTATGCAGCCTGGTGAGGATGGTGTTCAAACGATTACAATGGAGTTGCCTATTACTAAAACATTATCATGGAGATGCAGTCTCAGTGAACTTTAAGGGCTTGCAGTTTGCACCCTTGTGACTTTCACAGATATGTGTATGTACTGACATGATGCATGAATGTGGAGGTGTTGCTCTGAACTAATGGCATAGGTTTCTTAGCTCTTAGTCTGGGAGGTTTAGGCAATGTTCTCTTAACAACCTCAGTGTAAGATGGTATAGTGGAGGCGATCTGTGCTGCAGGTGTGTGTGTGTGTGTGTGTGTGTGTGTGTGTGTGTGTGTGTGTGTGTGTGTGTGTGTGTGTGTGTGTGTGTGTGCATACATGTGTTTATTGTTCTTACCAAATGAAGTCTGAGGTGAGAAGGTTGCCTTCAAGTTCAACAAGCACTTCCACCTCTCATATACTGACTTGTGAGGCATGAGAAAATGGTCCAGCTTGACAACTCCTGTAACGCAGTGAGGTATAATGGATTGGACTAGAAAATGGTGATAGTATTGACTGTGGCTAAAGGATACGAGAATAGGAGATGTGACTCTGGACATAAAAAGTAAAGTGGCAGTGTTCACAAGTGCAACACAGGTGACAGCAATATGTAGGAACAGTAACACAATCAGTAACAAGTGATACATTTAAGTCAGTCTTATGTGTTAAATTAAAATGCAGTGACAGCAGTGGCAGAGCAAATCAGTACAAGCAACAATGTAATAACAGAAATGATTAAAACAAATCAGTACAATCAACAATGTAATAACAGCAATGATTAAAACAAATCAGTGCAAGCAACAATGTAATAACAGCAATGATTAAAACAAATCAGTACAAGCAACAATGTAATAACAGCAATGATTAAAACAAATCAGTACAATCAACAATGTAATAACAGCAATGATTAAAACAAAGTGCAAGCAACAATGTAATAACAGCAATGATTAAAACAAATCAGTACAAGCAACAATGTAATAACAGCAATGATTAAAACAAATCAGTACAAGCAACAATGTAATAACAGCAATGATTAAAACAAATCAGTGCAAGCAACAATGTAATTACAGCAATGATTAAAACAAATGAGTACAAGCAACAATGTAATCACAGCAATGATTAAAACAAATCAGTACAAGCAACAATGTAATAACAGCAATGATTAAAACAAATCAGTGCAAGCAACAATGTAATAACAGCAATGATTAAAACAAATCAGTGCAAGCAACAATGTAATAACAGCAATGATTAAAACAAATCAGTACAAGCAACAATGTAATAACAGCAATGATTAAAAAAAATCAGTGCAAGCAACAATGTAATAACAGCAATGATTAAAACAAATCAGTGCAAGCAACAATGTAATAACAGCAATGATTAAAACAAATCAGTACAAGCAACAATGTAATAACAGCAATGATTAAAACAAATCAGTGCAAGCAACAATGTAATAACAGCAATGATTAAAACAAATCAGTACAAGCAACAATGTAATAACAGCAATGATTAAAACAAATCAGTGCAAGCAACAATGTAATAACAGCAATGATTAAAACAAATCAGTGCAAGCAACAATGTAATAACAGCAATGATTAAAACAAATCAGTACAAGCAACAATGTAATAACAGCAATGATTAAAACAAATCAGTACAAGCAACAATGTAATAACAGCAATGATTAAAACAAATCAGTACAAGCAACAATGTAATAACAGCAATGATTAAAACAAATCAGTACAAGCAACAATGTAATAACAGCAATGATTAAAACAAATCAGTACAAGCAACAATGTAATAACAGCAATGATTAAAACAAATCAGTACAAGCAACAATGTAATAACAGCAATGATTAAAACAAATCAGTGCAAGCAACAATGTAATAACAGCAATGATTAAAACAAATCAGTACAAGCAACAATGTAATAACAGCAATGATTAAAACAAATCAGTACAAGCAACAATGTAATAACAGCAATGATTAAAACAAATCAGTACAAGCAACAATGTAATAACAGCAATGATTAAAACAAATCAGTACAAGCAACAATGTAATAACAGCAATGATTAAAACAAATCAGTACAAGCAACAATGTAATAACAGCAATGATTAAAACAAATCAGTACAAGCAACAATGTAATAACAGCAATGATTAAAACAAATCAGTACAAGCAACAATGTAATAACAGCAATGATTAAAACAAATCAGTGCAAGCAACAATGTAATAACAGCAATGATTAAAACAAATCAGTACAAGCAACAATGTAATAACAGCAATGATTAAAACAAATCAGTACAAGCAACAATGTAATAACAGCAATGATTAAAACAAATCAGTACAAGCAACAATGTAATAACAGCAATGATTAAAACAAATCAGTACAAGCAACAATGTAATAACAGCAATGATTAAAACAAATCAGTACAAGCAACAATGTAATAACAGCAATGATTAAAACAAATCAGTACAAGCAACAATGTAATAACAGCAATGATTAAAACAAATCAGTGCAAGCAACAATGTAATAACAGCAATGATTAAAACAAATCAGTACAAGCAACAATGTAATAACAGCAATGATTAAAACAAATCAGTGCAAGCAACAATGTAATAACAGCAATGATTAAAACAAATCAGTGCAAGCAACAATGTAATAACAGCAATGATTAAAACAAATCAGTGCAAGCAACAATGTAATAACAGCAATGATTAAAACAAATCAGTACAAGCAACAATGTAATAACAGCAATGATTAAAACAAATCAGTACAAGCAACAATGTAATAACAGCAATGATTAAAACAAATCAGTACAAGCAACAATGTAATAACAGCAATGATTAAAACAAATCAGTGCAAGCAACAATGTAATAACAGCAATGATTAAAACAAATCAGTGCAAGCAACAATGTAATAACAGCAATGATTAAAACAAATCAGTGCAAGCAACAATGTAATAACAGCAATGATTAAAACAAATCAGTGCAAGCAACAATGTAATAACAGCAATGATTAAAACAAATCAGTACAAGCAACAATGTAATAACAGCAATGATTAAAACAAATCAGTGCAAGCAACAATGTAATAACAGCAATGATTAAAACAAATCAGTACAAGCAACAATGTAATAACAGCAATGATTAAAACAAATCAGTACAAGCAACAATGTAATAACAGCAATGATTAAAACAAATCAGTACAAGCAACAATGTAATAACAGCAATGATTAAAACAAATCAGTACAAGCAACAATGTAATAACAGCAATGATTAAAACAAATCAGTACAAGCAACAATGTAATAACAGCAATGATTAAAACAAATCAGTACAAGCAACAATGTAATAACAGCAATGATTAAAACAAATCAGTACAAGCAACAATGTAATAACAGCAATGATTAAAACAAATCAGTACAAGCAACAATGTAATAACAGCAATGATTAAAACAAATCAGTACAAGCAACAATGTAATAACAGCAATGATTAAAACAAATCAGTACAAGCAACAATGTAATAACAGCAATGATTAAAACAAATCAGTGCAAGCAACAATGTAATAACAGCAATGATTAAAACAAATCAGTACAAGCAACAATGTAATAACAGCAATGATTAAAACAAATCAGTACAAGCAACAATGTAATAACAGCAATGATTAAAACAAATCAGTGCAAGCAACAATGTAATAACAGCAATGATTAAAACAAATCAGTACAAGCAACAATGTAATAACAGCAATGATTAAAACAAATCAGTACAAGCAACAATGTAATAACAGCAATGATTAAAACAAATCAGTACAAGCAACAATGTAATAACAGCAATGATTAAAACAAATCAGTACAAGCAACAATGTAATAACAGCAATGATTAAAACAAATCAGTACAAGCAACAATGTAATAACAGCAATGATTAAAACAAATCAGTGCAAGCAACAATGTAATAACAGCAATGATTAAAACAAATCAGTACAAGCAACAATGTAATAACAGCAATGATTAAAACAAATCAGTGCAAGCAACAATGTAATAACAGCAATGATTAAAACAAATCAGTACAAGCAACAATGTAATAACAGCAATGATTAAAACAAATCAGTACAAGCAACAATGTAATAACAGCAATGATTAAAACAAATCAGTACAAGCAACAATGTAATAACAGCAATGATTAAAACAAATCAGTACAAGCAACAATGTAATAACAGCAATGATTAAAACAAATCAGTACAAGCAACAATGTAATAACAGCAATGATTAAAACAAATCAGTACAAGCAACAATGTAATAACAGCAATGATTAAAACAAATCAGTACAAGCAACAATGTAATAACAGCAATGATTAAAACAAATCAGTACAAGCAACAATGTAATAACAGCAATGATTAAAACAAATCAGTACAAGCAACAATGTAATAACAGCAATGATTAAAACAAATCAGTACAAGCAACAATGTAATAACAGCAATGATTAAAACAAATCAGTACAAGCAACAATGTAATAACAGCAATGATTAAAACAAATCAGTACAAGCAACAATGTAATAACAGCAATGATTAAAACAAATCAGTGCAAGCAACAATGTAATAACAGCAATGATTAAAACAAATCAGTACAAGCAACAATGTAATAACAGCAATGATTAAAACAAATCAGTACAAGCAACAATGTAATAACAGCAATGATTAAAACAAATCAGTACAAGCAACAATGTAATAACAGCAATGATTAAAACAAATCAGTACAAGCAACAATGTAATAACAGCAATGATTAAAACAAATCAGTACAAGCAACAATGTAATAACAGCAATGATTAAAACAAATCAGTGCAAGCAACAATGTAATAACAGCAATGATTAAAACAAATCAGTGCAAGCAACAATGTAATAACAGCAATGATTAAAACAAATCAGTACAAGCAACAATGTAATAACAGCAATGATTAAAACAAATCAGTACAAGCAACAATGTAATAACAGCAATGATTAAAACAAATCAGTACAAGCAACAATGTAATAACAGCAATGATTAAAACAAATCAGTACAAGCAACAATGTAATAACAGCAATGATTAAAACAAATCAGTACAAGCAACAATGTAATAACAGCAATGATTAAAACAAATCAGTACAAGCAACAATGTAATAACAGCAATGATTAAAACAAATCAGTACAAGCAACAATGTAAT